>NC_058523.1:77889443-78199777 GCF_904849725.1 Hordeum vulgare subsp. vulgare | reverse complement strand
ACGACAGAACAATCTTTCAAAATTAGAGAAACTTACTAAAAATTGCCATTTGCCAAAAGCCTCCACAGTGTTACCAAAACTGAGAAAAAAACTACGCTTTTTAGAAACCAAAAGTATTTATTGCCCACACAAGAAAATACTGAGGTTTTGTAATACTATTGTTTTGAAAAAACCGCGTTACCAAACTAGGCCTTAGTTTTTTTAATTTACTTACTCGTAGTTTTTTTAATTTACCACTGTTCAGCAAAAATACACTCACAAAATAATCAAGATATTTTCCAATTCACTGATTTATCAGCCAATGTATTGCTTATCAGTGGGTGATCATGCTAAGATTACCTTATCATTGCTACTTATCATTTGGGTCAATTTATTGTTGTGACAAGTGATAAATCGGGTCAGGCCCCTCTGATTCATTTTCGAAAAACAACAGTACTTCACCATGACCCAGTGAAAAGATCATCAGTAATTGGCCCCTGAAAATTAAATAAATAAGAATAACGTATGAGCAAGATTTTGCCATCTCTAGTTGGGATCATTCTAGATTTTTAAACTACATGAGCAAGATTATACCATCAACAACTGAGTGAAGCTAAGGTTGGTCTTGTAACCTTCAGGATCCTTGGCATTATCCCTATAAACTCTATCATTTGCAACTTCTGCACCACCACCACCTGCCACTCCCCCCGTCTCTTGTTTGTATACATTTTCCTAACCTCAAAGCCTTTCTGCCCACCGTAGCTAAGCCAATATGACCAAGCCTCGTCTGAGCTTCTCAATTCCATGCCAACATAAGGTACCAAACTAGGCAATACAACTCTGCAAAGTAGAACGTGGTGCAGTTGTAAAAAACTTAGACTATATGTTAAGAGAGAGAGAGATACGTTAGAGATATTATTTTTTGAGATAGAGATATGTGAGGGATGCGTAACTGACAAAAACGGTTATGTGAGAGATTGAATTGGAAATATCTGGTATTTCCATAGTATAAAAATAACATAATATATATTGCAAACTTCATATTATATAGAGTAATCTACACCGTAAAGATATGGACATTCAGAGTTTTAGAAAAATGCATTTAAATGATAGATGTTAGTATTAGTTAGCTTAATTACCGCGAGTGCGTATTTGTGTTGATTGAGTGCATTTAAATGTGCAGTAGCTTCTCCGCGAGGGATTGGTTTTCGACGACCTCCCCTGCAGTCGAAAGTGAGCACGTTTGTTAACTCCTCCTCCACCCCCTTTATTTTGCTCTGTTCCGGCCTTCGTGCTGATGACACTATCTAGCTAGGTATTTTTAGTATTAAAATGCAAAGGTGTTGCGTAACCAATATGCGTCTCCCGTTCGAAAGGGTTCCTGTCATAAATATGCATGCATTTGCATATTTATAACGGTGATTCTTTCGAATTGTCCAACGTTATCCATGGACAGCCCGGGTATGTGTAGATTGGGTCGTTTCCCACGCTTTGCTCCGGATCCCATGCAGAGTTTCAATAGCTCCTCCTTGTTGTTCTCCGGGTACACATCCTCTTGGTTAGTTGCCGAGACGTGTCTCAGGAGAACAGCGGGGAGGTGCTGCCGAAATTTTGCGTTGGGTCGGGAGCAGAGCAGTGGGAAATGACCCAATCTACACATACTCGGGTGGGATTAGGACCCATCTTTACCTAGTAGCTGGTAGGTGTGCATGCCGTGCATCCCAATGTATTAACCATGATTAAAAAATGGCCATAATTAATTTAACATACTTGATGAATTGATATTTTATATTGTTTTATATGTGGATACTATGTAGCTAGCTTGCCAGAATGACTGATCGTGAATGGATGTACACCGATCACCATAGTCAGAGAGATATGACCATGAATGGTTGAGCAAAACCTATGAATTCGTGGAAACGGCGTTTTCTAAAGGCCAGCCAAAAACATGGTGCCCCTGCACTAAGTGCAAGAATTATTCGCGACAGACAAAGGATGTAATGGGTAAACACCTGCAGATGCGTGGTTTTACTCCCGGCTATACCTTGTGGGCATTTCATGGTGAGTCGGCCCAACGTAACAGAGACGAGGTGTTGCGTCGGCGCACCGATGATCATGGTACAGGGATTGAAGACATGGTGAATGACTTTGATGATGCTCGGAACAAGGACAAAGAGATGGAGGAATCCGCGAAAGCCTTCTATGCCATGTTGGAGTCTTCAAAACGTCCTCTTCACGAGCACACTAAGATTTCTCACCTAGATGCCATCGCACAAGTAATGGCTCTGAAAGCCCAGTTCAACATTGGAAGAGATCTGTTTGACTCAGTGATGACCCTATTTGGGCGCTTTTTACCAGAAGGTCATATTATGCCTTCAAACCTATATGAGTCAGACAAAATCCTTAGTGCACTCAAGATGCCGTATGAGCAGATACATGCTTGTGAGAAGGGATGTGCCTTATTTAGGAAAGAGTATGCGGAGGAAACATATTGTCCATTTTGCAAGTCCTCCAGATATGTTGAGGTAGAAAACGGTGAAGGTGAGAAGAAGCAGAGCAAAATCCCCGTGAGTGTCCTACGGTATCTGCCGATCCTACCAAGACTTCAACGACTTTACATGCTCGAAGAAACAGCAAAACAGATGACATGGCACAAACATGGAATTAGGAAAGAATTAGATGAACACGGAGTTCCGATGTTGGTACACCCTTCAGATGGTGACGCATGGAAGGCATAAGATAGTATACATAAGGAAAAAGCTAAAGAACCAAGGAATTGTCGAATCGCCATCAGCCTTGATGGGTTCAATCCTTTTGGTATGATGGCTACCCAATATAGTTGCTGGCCTGTATTTGTCATTCCCCTCAATCTTCCACCATCATCCATTATGCAAAGAAAGCACATATTTCTGACGTTGATAGTTCCAGGGCCAAAATACCCGGGGAAGAATATGAGTGTGTACATGCAACCACTGATGGATGACTTGAAAGAAGCTTGGGTGAATGGGGTCAACACATACGACGCAGCTAAGAAAGAGAACTTTCAAATGTATGTTTGGTACCAATACTCATTGCATGATCTGCCAGCATTTGCGCTTTTCGTTGCCTGGTGTGTGCATGGAAGGTTCCCATGCCCACAATGCAAGGCAGCTCTTAAGTTTCATTGGTTGCCGGCGGGTGGGAAATATTCCTGCTTTGACTTGCATAGACAGTTCTTGCCTATGGACCATCCATTCAGAAAAGACAAGAAGAATTTCATGAAAGGTAAAGTTGTCAAACACTCTGCACCACCTGCGTTGACGGGGGAACAAATTAACTAACAGTTAAAATCTATGGAGCCTGATCAAAACCGTCCATGGTATTTCTTGGGTTATAATGAGGAACACGCCTGGACCCACAAGCCATGCATCTGGGATCTCCCCTACTTCGAAGACCTCTTACTTCCACACAACATTGACATGATGCACAATGAAAAGAATATCGCCGAGGCCCTTCTTGGCACATTTTTTGGCACTGATAAGGGCAAAGATAATACAAAGGCTAGAGTTGACCAGGAGACTCTGTGTGATAGGCCATCACTAAACATGCGAGAACCGAAAGGAAGAAAAAATTGGTCCAAACCACCTGCCTGCTACAATCTTGAGAAGGGAGCAATAAGGGAAATCCTCTTCTGGGTGCAAAAAAAGTTGTTGTTCCCCGATGGTTATGTTGCGAATCTAGCGAGGGGAGCGAGCATTGAAAAAATGAAAATTTTTGGGCTCAAGAGTCATGATTGGCACATATGGCTTGAGCGGATAATGCCGGTGATGTTGCGTGGCTATATCCCCGAGGCTGAATGGCTAGTATTGGCCGAGTTGAGCTATTTCTTCCGTGTTCTTTGTGCTAAAGAGTTGTCGCGTGCCTTGATAGATGACATGGAAGAGTTGGCGCCTGAGTTGCTCTGCAAGTTAGAGAAGATTTTTCCACCGGGCTTCTTTAATCCGATGCAACACATGATTTTGCATCTCCCAACCGAGGCAAGATTGGGTGGCCCTGTGCAAAATCGTTGGTGCTACGCAACTGAAAGAATGCAGAAGACACTTCGAGGAAAATGTAAAAATAAACGTAGAATTGAAGCATCAATGGACGAGGCGTTCATTACCAAGGAGGCGGCAAATTTCGTAACAGCACACTATGATGCCACTATGCACAGCTTGCATAATCCAAAGCCTCGGTACAATCTGGGCGACCCCAAACGACGTGAATCCAATCTCAGCCTTTTCAAAGGGAAGCTCACACCTTCTGGTGTGGGAAAACCAAAGGAGCCAGTCGCCACCACCCTCGGCCACTTCATCCTTGCAGACGAGGGTGTCGCCAGTGCGGGATCCTACCGTCCAGGAGGAGACACCGATGCAGGGGGCTGAGGCGGAGGCTGAGGCGGAGGGTGAGGGTGCTGAGGCGGAGGGTGCTGAGGCGGAGGGTGCTGAGGCGGAGGGTGCTGAGGCGTTGGCTGAGGCGGAGGGTGCTGAGGCGGAGGCTAAGGGGGCTGCCAGCAAGTCGGTCTACCAACGTGGTATGCCACGAGTTCTAGACCGATTGGACATGCAGCACAGGCCATTAATTAAGCCAGAAGGCGAGAAGTAAGTTGATATATATTGTGTACCTTATATCATTATATTTCACCAAGTAGCTAATGTCTTTGCCTTATCATTATGTAGGTGGTGGGATTACCCGCAGAATACCCGGAATCCAAACTGCCTCCTTGGTGCTTTACTTAGGGAGCACTTCCCCGGGATAGTGCAGTTGCCCGGTGAGGGTATGGTTCCCGAGCCAGGACTCAACTGGGAGCACTACCAAGCCGCTCTGCTCCCGGAAAACACACATGTCAATGGTGTTGTTTGCGTGAGCGTGGCCGACAAGGTGTTGGCTGATTTTTGGGTAAGTATACAATGTTATATATTGTTATTTCCTTCCAAATCATTTCACTATTCATCTATGCATCTATTTGGCATAATTGCAGAGTCACTTTAGGGTCGAGGAGGGGACGGAGGAGGCGGCCAAGAAGAACCTCGTGAAAGAGTGCAAGAGTTTATTGAATAACACGAGGCACGAAATGCGTGTTCAGGCTGTTCGAGATTGGTACGCCAAGCAAGGGGAGCCGAAGACAAAGACTGAATGTCGAAAGATTTTCCTTGATAAGACCGAGTACATGGAGGTATGTACATTCCAAATATCAATTCTTAGGGCTAGTTAGGTCTATTTAGTTATAATACTTAGTTCCATTCTTCATTAACTTACATTCATAGGTGCCCCCAAGATGGTTGGCCGATAAGATGGATTGTTGGGAGATGATAGCGGACAGGTGGTGCACAGAGGCTTGGTTGAGCACCCACACTATGGCCAAGGACCGTCGTGCCCAACTGGTTGGTGTGCCACACCACCAAGGCAATGGCAACATCAAGCAATACGCCAAAAAATGGGTATGTGTGCCTTGTTTTGTTTCATCTATAATTCGTTCGTTCATGATTTTTGTTGTACTAATTCTGTCTTTTCGTGTAGGCCAAACACAATAACCAGTCCGAGCCTGAGGGATACGCCGCGTTTAGCATGGCCCATAAGGGCTCGTACAAGACGGCGAAGGCATATTCTGAGGGGGACGGGCCGTCGGCGTACACAAGCCTGTCCGCCTACAGCAAGATGATGTCTTATTCTGAGGTGGTCAAACAGCTGCGCGGGCCTGACTTTGACCCGAGCGAGAATCCTATCGATCCAGAGGCGTTAATGATCTCTGGTGGCAGTAAGAGTCATGGCACGCTGGCCATGTGTGATGGCTTCGTCCCTATCACTGAGACTCTATCTCAGATCAAGTCGAGGCAAACGAGCTCGGCTCCTGCAATACGGCAACGCGCTAGGCCAGTTGATCTTGCCATCGAGGTTAGTTTTCTTCATTAGTTCTTTCGTTCTTTTGTCCCTGGATGGATGATGAAAATTCCTTTTGAGGAGTGGTTGCAGGCCGCACTTATGAATGAGAGGGAGGCCGCCAGGCTCTTGTTGGAGGAGAGGGACCGGAATACGCAGAGGTTGCTTGACGAGGAGAGGGCACGCAATAATGCCCATGCGAAGGCCATGCACGACTTCGTTGCGGTAAGTCAGTTGTGTGAGAAGCAAGGCCATGTGTGAGACGCAACAAGGCTATTTCTTTGACTCCTCGAAAACTAATGTGCAGGCTATGTGTGAGAAGCAAGGTTTGCCGCCCCCTCCGCCGATGCCTTCTCCGGTGCGAACAGTGAGTTCCCTTTCAATGACCGACCTTGCACGGTCTAATACCATTGTCTGTTGCCGTGCTAACCACATATTTTAACTCTTGCCTTGTTGCAGCATCATTCAAGAGTTGAATCCCACGATCCCTTTGCTTCTCCTGGTGAGAGCCCTGGCAATCCAGCGACCAACGGAGATGCAGCTTCTCCTTCGTTTCCTGGCATTTGGTAAGTTATTCCTCTCCTTCTTATTCTTCTTATTGTTTAGATCAACTTAGATTATGCCAGGCTTTAATTAGCTTAGTAAATTCTAGTTGATATTAGCCATGATTTAGTTAGCTTAGTAAATTCTAGTTGATATTAGAGCTCAAAAATGACATAATTAGTTTAGAAAGTTTTAAAAGAAACCAGAAGAGAAGAACAAACAAGAGATGAAGAAATAAGAGAAGAAGAAAGAGGAGAAAAAGATAACTTCTCTTCTTTCTTTTTCTCTATCTTCTTCTTCTTCTTCCACTTCTTCCACTTCTTCTTCTTGTTCTTCTTCTTCTTCTTCCCCTTCTTCTTTTAATTGCTTAGCTTAATTTAGGTAACTTCTTTCTTATTGTATTCTTCTTCTAAATTCTTTCTCATTATGCAGATTTTGATAAAGCAGCATGGCATATGGATGGATGCTCAAGACTTTTTAATGCACTTGTGTAGTCCTAGATGAACTTTGTAATGCAATTGTATTTGTGGATGCACTTGTGATGCTTTGTAATACTTTGTGATCTTGTTTGCACTTTAATGACATATATTCGTGTTGTTTGCACTTGTGTTGTGTTGTCCGTACTTTGTGATGCACTTGTGGTGCTGTTTAGGGGCAGATTCAATATATATATGTTGCTGTTTGTATCTATGTTTTGCAAATGCAGGGAATTAACAGAAAACAAATATGGAAAAAAAAGCAAAGAGGGTCTTTGCCGACAGCTCACTGACGGCAACGCCTTTGCCATCGGTGGGCTGTCGGCAAAGAGGACACGTGGCGGCAGCCTGTGCATTCTGGCAACTCTGGGCATCACAATTTTTCGGCTTTGCCGTCAGCTGGGACAAAGCTGTCGGCAAAGAGGCGGCCAAGGAGACTCAGGGGTAGGCTTTGCCGTCAGCTGGGACAAAGCTGTCGGCAAAGAGGCGGCCAAGGGGACCCAGTGGTAGTCTTTGCCGTCAGCTGGGCTCTAGCTGTCGGCAAAGAGGCGGCCAAGGGAACCCAGGTGTTTGGGCTTTGCCGTCACCTCTGCTGCGGCTATCGGCAAAGAGGGGAGGCTTTGCCGTCAGCTTTGCTACGGCTGTGGGCAAAGCCTACCATTAACCTTCTAACGGAGCTCGGCCTGCGCCGTTGCCGCCACTTCTCTTTGCCGTCAGCCCGTGCCACAAGGCTGATGGCAAAGTCTTTGCCGTCGGTGGAGCTCCGGCTGTCGGCAAAGAAGGTGATTGCCGATAAAATCTTGGCCGACACCTTTGCCGACAGCTCACTAACGGCAAAGCCTTTGCCATCAGTTAAACTGTCCTTTGCCGTCAGCTCTGTCTGTCGGCAAATCAGCAGATTCCAGTAGTGAATCTCTTTCGAAGTATCACGGTTTCATACGGAAACTCATGCGTTACAAAGGGATTTCATTTTTTTAAATTTTTTGAACTCCATAGTTTTTCTATGTTCAAAATGCACCATTCAAAGCCACATCATCAATTTACAACCCTTTCTGGCTTCATTTGTTATTTTTCATGCATTTACTGATTATTTTGAGCTATAAGACCATGAAATTGAAAAGCATTTGAAATGAACTCTGAAAAGGTTCCAAGTTGGCATGGTATCACAATTTCACCCACATAGAATGTGCGAGAAAGTTGAGAAGGTTACGGCAAAACCTGGATGCACTTCGTGTACAAAACGGACAGTCTCTTTCGAAGTATCAGGGTATCATACGGAAACTCGTGTGTTACAAAGGGATTTCATTTTTTTGAACTTATCTGAGCTCCATAGTTTTTATGTGTTCCAAATGCACCATTCAAAGCCACATCATCAATTTACAACCCTTCGTGACTTCATTTGTTATTTTTCATGCATTTACTGATTATTTTGAGCTATAAGACCATGAAATTGGAAAGCTTTTGAAATGAACTATGAAAAGGAGCCAAGTTGGCATGGTATCACCATTTCACCCACATAGCATGTGCGAGAAAGTTGAGAGCGTTACGGCAAAAACTGGATGCACTTCGTGTACAAAATGGACATTCTCTTTCGAAGTATCAGGTTTCGTACGGAAACTCGTGAGTTACAAAGGGATTTCATTTTTTGAACTCCATAGTTTTTATGTGTTCAAAATGCACCATCCAAAGCCACATCATCAATTTACAACCCTTTGTGACTTCATTTGTTAATTTTCATGCATTTACTGATTATTTTAAGCTATGAGACCACGAAATTCCAAATCATTTGAAATAAACTCTGAAAAGGTTCCAAATTGGCATGGTATCATCATTTCACCGACATAGCATGTGCGAGAAAGTTGAGACGGTTACGTCAAAAACTGGATACACTTCGTGTACAAGACGGACAGTCTCTTTCGAAGTATCAGGGTTTCATACGGAAACTCGTGTGTTACAAAGGGATTTCATTTTTTTCAACTTATTTGAGCTCCATAGTTTTTCTGTGTTCAAAATGCATCATTCAAAGCCACATCATCAATTTACAACCCTTTGTGACTTCATTTGTTATTTTTCAGGCATTTACTGATTATTTTGAGCTATAAGACCATGAAATTGAAAAGCATTTGAAATGAACTGTGAAAAAGTTCCAAGTTGGCATGGTATCACCATTTCACCCACATAGCATGTGTGAGAAAGTTGAGAAGGTTACGACAAAAACTGGATTCACTTCGTGTACAAAACGGACAATCTCTTTCGTAGTATCAGGGTTTCATACGGAAACTCGTGTGTTACAAAGGGATATAATTTTTTTTAACTTATTTGAACTCCATAGTTTTTATGTGTTCAAAATGCACCATTCAAGGCCACATCATCAATTTACAACCCTTCCTCACTTCATTTGTTATTTTTCATGCATTTACTGATTATTTTGAGCTATAAGACCATGAAATTGGAAAGCATTTGAAATGAACTCTGAAAAGGTTCCAAGGTGGCATGGTATCACCATTTCACCCACATAGCATGTCCGAGAAAGTTGAGAGGGTTACGGCAAAAACTGGATGCACTTCGTGTACAAAACGGACAATCTCTTTCGAAGTATCAGGGTTTCATACGGAAACTCGTGAGGTACAAAGGGATTTAAGTTTTTTGAACTCCGTAGTTTTTAAGTGTTCAAAACGGACCATCCAAAGCCACATCATCAATTTACAACCCTTTGTGACTTCATTTGTTATTTTTCATGCATTTACTGATTATTTTGAGCTATAAGACCATGAAATTGAAAAGCATTTGAAATGAACTCTAAAAAGGTTCCAAATTGGCATGGTATCATCATTTCATCGACATAGCATGTGCGAGAAAGTTGAGAGGGTTACGGCAAAAACTGGATGCACTTCGTGTACAAAACGGACAGTCTCTTTCGAAGTATCAGGGTTTCATACGGAAACTCGTGTGTTACAAAGGGATTTCATTTTTTTGAACTTATCTGAGCTCCATAGTTTTTCTGTGTTCAAAATGCATCATTCAAAGCCACATCATCAATTTACAACCCTTTGTGACTTCATTTGTTATTTTTCATGCATTTACTGATTATTTTGAGCTATAAGACCATGAAATTGAAAAGCATTTGAAATGAACTCTGAAAAAGTTCCAAGTTGGCATGGTATCACCATTTCACCCACATAGCATGTGTGAGAAAGTTGAGAAGGTTACGACAAAAACTGGATTCACTTCGTGTACAAAACGGACAATCTCTTTCGTAGTATCAGGGTTTCATACGAAAACTCGTGTGTTACAAAGGGATATAATTTTTTTTTAACTTATTTGAACTCCATAGTTTTTATGTGTTCAAAATGCACCATTCAAGGCCACATCATCAATTTACAACCCTTCCTGACTTCATTTGTTATTTTTCATGCATTTACTGAATATTTTGAGCTATAAGACCATGAAATTGGAAAGCATTTGAAATGAACTGTGAAAAGGTTCCAAGTTGGCATGGTATCACCATTTCACCCACATAGCATGTGTGAGAAAGTTGAGAAGGTTACGACAAAAACTGGATTCACTTCGTGTACAAAACAGACAATCTCTTTCGTAGTATCAGGGTTTCATACGGAAACTCGTGTGTTACAAAGGGATATAATTTTTTTAACTTATTTGAACTCCATAGTTTTTATGTGTTCAAAATGCACCATTCAAGGCCACATAATCAATTTACAACCCTTCCTGACTTCATTTGTTATTTTTCATGCATTTACTGATTATTTTGAGCTATAAGACCATGAAATTGGAAAGCATTTGAAATGAACTGTGAAAAGGTTCCAAGGTGGCATGGTATCACCATTTCACCCACATAGCATGTCCGAGAAAGTTGAGAGGGTTACGGCAAAAACTGGATGCACTTCGTGTACAAAACGGACAGTCTCTTTCGAAGTATCAGGGTTTCATACGGAAACTCGTGTGTTACAAAGGGATTTCATTTTTTTGAACTTATTTGAGCTCCATACTTTTTCTGTGTTCAAAATGCATCATTCAAAGCCACATCATCAATTTACAACCCTTAGTGACTTCATTTGTTATTTTTCAGGCATTTACTGATTATTTTGAGCTATAAGACCATGAACTTGAAAAGCATTTGGAATGAACTCTGAAAAAGTTCCAAGTTGGCATGGTATCACCATTTCACCCACATAGCATGTCTGAGAAAGTTGAGAAGGTTACGACAAAAACTGGATTCACTTCGTGTACAAAATGGACAATCTCTTTCGTAGTATCAGGGTTTCATACGGAAACTCGTGTGTTACAAAGGGATATAAATTTTTTTTAACTTATTTGAACTCCATAGTTTTTATGTGTTCAAAATGCACCATTCAAGGCCACATCATCAATTTACAACCCTTCCTGACTTCATTTGTTATTTTTCATGCATTTACTGATTATTTTGAGCTATAAGACCATGAAATTGGAAAGCATTCGAAATGAACTCTGAAAAGGTTCCAAGGTGGCATGGTATCACCATTTCACCCACATAGCATGTCCGAGAAAGTTGAGAGGGTTACGGCAAAAACTGGATGCACTTCGTGTACAAAACGGACAATCTCTTTCGTAGTATCAGGGTTTCATACGGAAACTCGTGTGTTACAAAGGGATATAAATTTTTTTTAACTTATTTGAACTCCGTAGTTTTTATGTGTTCAAAATGGACCATCCAAAGCCACATCATCAATTTACAACTGTTTGTGACTTCATTTGTTATTTTTCATGCATTTACTGATTATTTTGAGCTATAAGACCATGAAATTGAAAAGCATTTGAAATGAACTCTAAAAAGGTTCCAAATTGGCATGGTATCATCATTTCATCGACATAGCATGTGCGAGAAAGTTGAGAGGGTTACGGCAAAAACTGGATGCACTTCGTGTACAAAACGGACAGTCTCTTTTGAAGTATCAGGGTTTCATACGGAAACTCGTGTGTTACAAAGGGATTTCATTTTTTTGAACTTATTTGAACTCGATAGTTTTTCTGTGTTCAAAATGCATCATTCAAAGCCACATCATCAATTTACAACCCTTTGTGACTTCATTTGTTATTTTTCAGGCATTTACTGATTATTTTGAGCTATAAGACCATGAAATTGAAAAGCATTTGAAATGAACTCTGAAAAAGTTCCAAGTTGGCATGGTATCACCATTTCACCCACATAGCATGTGCGAGAAAGTTGAGAAGGTTACGACAAAAACTGGATTCACTTCGTGTACAAAACGGACAATCTCTTTCGTAGTATCAGGGTTTCATACGGAAACTCGTGTGTTACAAAGGGATTTAATTTTTTATAACTTATTTGAACTCCATAGTATTTATGTGTTCAAAATGCACCATTCAAGGCCACATCATCAATTTACAACCCTTCCTGACTTCATTTGTTATTTTTCATGCATTTACTGATTATTTTGAGCTATAAGACCATGAAATTGGAAAGCATTCGAAATGAACTCTGAAAAGGTTCCAAGGTGGCATGGTATCACCATTTCACCCACATAGCATGTCCGAGAAAGTTGAGAGGGTTACGGCAAAAACTGGATGCACTTCGTGTACAAAACGGACAATCTCTTTCGAAGTATCAAGGTTTCATACGGAAACTCGTGTGTTACAAAGGGATTTCATTCTTTTGAACTTATTTGAACTCCATAGTTTTTATGTGTTCAAAATGCACCATTCAAGGCCACATCATCAATTTACAACCCTTCCTGACTTCATTTTTTATTTTTCATGCATTTACTGATTATTCTGAGCTATAAGACCATGAAATTGGAAAGCATTTGAAATGAACTCTGAAAAGGTTCCAAGGTGGCATGGTATCACCATTTCACCCACATAGCATGTCCGAGAAACTTGAGAGGATTACGGCAAAAACTGGATGCACTTCGTGTACAAAACGGACAATCTCTTCCGAAGTATCACGGTTTCATACGGAAACTCGTGAGGTACAAAGGGATTTAATTTTTTTGAACTCCGTAGTTTTTATGTGTTCAAAATGGACCATCCAAAGCCACATCATCAATTTACAACTGTTTGTGACTTCATTTGTTATTTTTCATGCATTTACTGATTATTTTGAGCTATAAGACCATGAAATTGAAAAGCATTTGAAATGAACTCTAAAAAGGTTCCAAATTGGCATGGTATCATCATTTCATCGACATAGCATGTGCGAGAAAGTTGAGAGGGTTACGGCAAAAACTGGATGCACTTCGTGTACAAAACGGACAGTCTCTTTTGAAGTATCAGGGTTTAATACGGAAACTCGTGTGTTACAAAGGGATTTCATTTTTTCGAACTTATTTGAACTTTATAGTTTTTCTGTGTTCAAAATGCATCATTCAAAGCCACATCATCAATTTACAACCCTTTGTGACTTCATTTGTTATTTTTCAGGCATTTACTGATTATTTTGAGCTATAAGACCATGAAATTGAAAAGCATTTGAAATGAACTCTGAAAAAGTTCCAAGTTGGCATGGTATCACCATTTCACCCACATAGCATGTGCGAGAAAGTTGAGAAGGTTACGACAAAAACTGGATTCACTTCGTGTACAAAACGGACAATCTCTTTCGTAGTATCAGGGTTTCATACGGAAACTCGTGTGTTACAAAGGGATTTAATTTTTTTTAACTTATTTGAACTCCATAGTTTTTATGTGTTCAAAATGCACCATTCACGGCCACATCATCAATTTACAACCCTTCCTGACTTCATTTGTTATTTTTCATGCATTTACTGATTATTTTGAGCTATAAGACCATGAAATTGGAAAGCATTCGAAATGAACTCTGAAAAGGTTCCAAGGTGGCATGGTATCACCATTTCACCCACATAGCATGTCCGAGAAAGTTGAGAGGGTTACGGCAAAAACTGGATGCACTTCGTGTACAAAACGGACAATCTCTTTCGAAGTATCACGGTTTCATACGGAAACTCGTGTGTTACAAAGGGATTTCATTCTTTTGAACTTATTTGAACTCCATAGTTTTTATGTGTTCAAAATGCACCGTTCAAGGCCACATCATCAATTTACAACCCTTCCTGACTTCATTTATTATTGTTCATGCATTTACTGATTATTTTGAGCTATAAGACCATGAAATTGGAAAGCATTTGAAATGAACTCTGAAAAGGTTCCAAGGTGGCATGGTATCACCATTTCACCCACATAGCATGTCCAAGAAAGTTGAGAGGGTTACGGCAAAAACTGGATGCTCTTCGTGTACAAAACGGACAATCTCTTTCGAAGTATCAGGGTTTCATACGGAAACTCGTGATGTACAAAGGGATTTCATTTTTTTGAACTCCGTAGTTTTTATGTGTTCAAAATGGACCATCCAAAGCCACATCATCAATTTACAACCGTTTGTGACTTCATTTGTTATTTTTCATGCATTTACTGATTATTTTGAGCTATAAGACCATGAAATTGAAAAGCATTTGAAATGAACTCTAAAAAGGTTCCAAATTGGCATGGTATCATCATTTCATCGACATAGCATGTGCGAGAAAGTTGAGAGGGTTACGGCAAAAACTGGATGCACTTCGTGTACAAAACGGACAGTCTCTTTCGAAGTATCAGGGTTTCATACGGAAACTCGTGTGTTACAAAGGGATTTCATTTTTTTGAACTTATTTGAACTCCATAGTTTTTCTGTGTTCAAAATGCATCATTCAAAGCCACATCATCAATTTACAACCCTTTGTGACTTCATTTGTTACTTTTCAGGCATTTACTGATTATTTTGAGCTATAAGACCATGAAATTGAAAAGCATTTGAAATGAACTCTGAAAAAGTTCCAAGTTGGCATGGTATCACCATTTCACCCACATAGCATGTGTGAGAAAGTTGAGAAGGTTACGACAAAAACTGGATTCACTTCGTGTACAAAACGGACAATCTCTTTCGTAGTATCAGGGTTTCATACGGAAACTCGTGTGTTACAAAGGGATATAATTTTTTTTAACTTATTTGAACTCCATAGTTTTTATGTGTTCAAAATGCACCATTCAAGGCCACATCATCAATTTACAACCCTTCGTGACTTCATTTGTTATTTTTCATGCATTTACTGATTATTTTGAGCTATAAGACCATGAAATTGGAAAGCATTCGAAATGAACTCTGAAAAGGTTCCAAGGTGGCATGGTATCACCATTTCACCCACATAGCATGTCCGAGAAAGTTGAGAGGGTTACGGAAAAAACTGGATGCACTTCGTGTACAAAACGGACAATCTCTTTCGAAGTATCAGGGTTTCATACGGAAACTCGTGTGTTACAAAGGGATTTCATTCTTTTGAACTTATTTGAACTCCATAGTTTTTATGTGTTCAAAATGCACCATTCAAGGCCACATCATCAATTTACAACCCTTCCTGACTTCATTTGTTATTTTTCATGCATTTACTGATTATTTTGAGCTATAATACCATGAAATTGGAAAGCATTTGAAATGAACTCTGAAAAGGTTCCAAGGTGGCATGGTATCACCATTTCACCCACATAGCATGTCCGAGAAAGTTGAGAGGGTTACGGCAAAAACTGGATGCACTTCGTGTACAAAACGGACAATCTCTTTCGAAGTATCAGGGTTTCATACGGCAACTCGTGAGGTACAAAGGGATTTAATTTTTTTGAACTCCGTAGTTTTTATGTGTTCAAAATGGACCATCCAAAGCCACATCATCAATTTACAACTGTTTGTGACTTCATTTGTTATTTTTCATGCATTTACTGATTATTTTCAGCTATAAGACCATGAAATTGGAAAGCATTTGAAATGAACTGTGAAAAGGTTCCAAGGTGGCATGGTATCACCATTTCACCCACATAGCATG
This sequence comes from Hordeum vulgare subsp. vulgare, assembly GCF_904849725.1. Classification (NCBI taxonomy): domain Eukaryota; kingdom Viridiplantae; phylum Streptophyta; class Magnoliopsida; order Poales; family Poaceae; genus Hordeum; species Hordeum vulgare. Next base: position 78,183,993 of record NC_058523.1, on the reverse strand, counting down.
TCCGAGAAAGTTGAGAGGGTTACGGCAAAAACTGGATGCACTTCGTGTACAAAACGGACAATCTCTTTCGAAGTATCAGGGTTTCATACGGGAACTCGTGAGGCACAAAGGGATTTAATTTTTTTGAACTCCGTAGTTTTTATGTGTTCAAAATGGACCATCCAAAGCCACATCATCAATTCACAACTGTTTGTGACTTCATTTGTTATTTTTCATGCATTTACTGATTATTTTGAGCTATAAGACCATGAAATTGAAAAGCATTTGAAATGAACTCTAAAAAGGTTCCAAATTGGCATGGTATCATCATTTCATCGACATAGCATGTGCGAGGAAGTTGAGAGGGTTACGGCAAAAACTGGATGCACTTCGTGTACAAAACGGACAGTCTCTTTTGAAGTATCAGGGTTTCATACGGAAACTCGTGTGTTACAAAGGGATTTCATTTTTTTGAACTTATTTGAACTCGATTGTTTTTCTGTGTTCAAAATGCATCATTCAAAGCCACATCATCAATTTACAACCCTTTGTGACTTCATTTGTTGTTTTTCAGGCATTTACTGATTATTTTGAGCTATAAGACCATGAAATTGAAATGCATTTGAAATGAACTCTAAAAAAGTTCCAAGTTGGCATGGTATCACCATTTCACCCACATAGCATGTGCGAGAAATTGAGAAGGTTACGACAAAAACTGGATTCACTTCGTGTACAAAACGGACAATCTCTTTCGTAGTATCAGGGTTTCATACGGAAACTCGTGTGTTACAAAGGGATTTAATTTTTTTTAACTGATTTGAACTCCATAGTTTTTATGTGTTCAAAATGCACCATTCAAGGCCACATCATCAATTTACAACCCTTCCTGACTTCATTTGTTATTTTTCATGCATTTACTGATTATTTTGAGCTATAAGACCATGAAATTGGAAAGCATTCGAAATGAACTCTGAAAAGGTTCCAAGGTGGCATGGTATCACCATTTCACCCACATAGCATGTCCGAGAAAGTTGAGAGGGTTACGGCAAAAACTGGATGCACTTCGTGTACAAAACGGACAATCTCTTTCGAAGTATCAGGGTTTCATACGGAAACTCGTGTGTTACAAAGGGATTTCATTCTTTTGAACTTATTTGAACTCCATAGTTTTTATGTGTTCAAAATGCACCATTCAAGGCCACATCATCAATTTACAACCCTTCCAGACTTCATTTGTTATTTTTCATGCATTTACTGATTATTTTGAGCTATAAGACCATGAAATTGGAAAGCATTTGAAATGAACTCTGAAAAGGTTCCAAGGTGGCATGGTATCACCATTTCACCCACATAGCATGTCCGAGAAAGTTGAGAGGGTTACGGCAAAAACTGGATGCACTTCGTGTACAAAACAGACAATCTCTTTCGAAGTATCAGGGTTTCATACGGAAACTCGTGAGGTACAAAGGGATTTAATTTTTTTGAACTCCGTAGTTTCTATGTGTTCAAAATGGACCATCCAAAGCCACATCATCAATTTACAACTCTTTGTGACTTCATTTGTTATTTTTCATGCATTTACTGATTATTTTGAGCTATAAGACCATGAAATTGAAAAGCATTTGAAATGAACTCTAAAAAGGTTCCGAATTGGCATGGTATCATCATTTCATCGACATAGCATGTGCGAGGAAGTTGAGAGGGTTACGGCAAAAACTGGATGCACTTCGTGTACAAAACGGACAGTCTCTTTTGAAGTATCAGGGTTTCATACGGAAACTCGTGTGTTACAAAGGGATTTCATTTTTTTGAACTTATTTGAACTCGATAGTTTTTCTGTGTTCAAAATGCATCATTCAAAGCCACATCATCAATTTACAACCCTTTGTGACTTCATTTGTTATTTTTCAGGCATTTACTGATTATTTTGAGCTATAAGACCATGAAATTGAAAAGCATTTGAAATGAACTCTGAAAAAGTTCCAAGTTGGCATGGTATCACCATTTCACCCACATAGCATGTGCGAGAAAGTTGAGAAGGTTACGACAAAAACTGGATTCACTTCGTGTACAAAACGGAAAATCTCTTTCGTAGTATCAGGGTTTCATACGGAAACTCGTGTGTTACAAAGGGATTTAATTTTTTTTAACTTATTTGAACTCCATAGTTTTTATGTGTTCAAAATGCACCATTCAAGGCCACATCACCAATTTACAACCCTTCCTGACTTCATTTGTTATTTTTCATGCATTTACTGATTATTTTGAGCTATAAGACCATGAAATTGAAAAGCATTTGAAATGAACTGTGAAAAGGTTCCAAGGTGGCATGGTATCACCATTTCACCCACATAGCACGTCCGAGAAAGTTGAGAGGGTTACGGCAAAAACTGGATGCACTTCGTGTACAAAACGGACAATCTCTTTCGAAGTATCAGGGTTTCATACGGAAACTCGTGTGTTACAAAGGGATTTCATTCTTTTGAACTTATTTGAACTCCATAGTTTTTATGTGTTCAAAATGCACCATTCGAGGCCACATCATCAATTTACAACCCTTCCTGACTTCATTTGTTATTTTTCATGCATTTACTGATTATTTTGAGCTATAAGACCATGAAATTGGAAAGCATTTGAAATGAACTCTGAAAAGGTTCCAAGGTGGCATGGTATCACCATTTCACCCACATAGCATGTCCGAGAAAGTTGAGAGGGTTACGGCAAAAACTGGATGCACTTCGTGTACAAAACGGACAATCTCTTTCGAAGTATCAGGGTTTCATACGGAAACTCGTGAGGTACAAAGGGATTTAATTTTTTTGAACTCCGTAGTTTTTATGTGTTCAAAATGGACCATCCAAAGCCACATCATCAATTTACAACTGTTTGTGACTTCATTTGTTATTTTTCATGCATTTACTGATTATTTTCAGCTATAAGACCATGAAATTGGAAAGCATTTGAAATGAACTCTGAAAAGGTTCCAAGGTGGCATGGTATCACCATTTCACCCACATAGCATGTCCGAGAAAGTTGAGAGGGTTACGGCAAAAACTGGATGCACTTCGTGTACAAAACGGACAATCTCTTTCGAAGTATCAGGGTTTCATACGGGAACTCGTGAGGTACAAAGGGATTTAATTTTTTTGAACTCCGTAGTTTTTATGTGTTCAAAATGGACCATCCAAAGCCACATCATCAATTCACAACTGTTTGTGACTTCATTTGTTATTTTTCATGCATTTACTGATTATTTTGAGCTATAAGACCATGAAATTGAAAAGCATTTGAAATGAACTCTAAAAAGGTTCCAAATTGGCATGGTATCATCATTTCATCGACATAGCATGTGCGAGGAAGTTGAGAGGGTTACGGCAAAAACTGGATGCACTTCGTGTACAAAACGGACAGTCTCTTTTGAAGTATCAGGGTTTCATACGGAAACTCGTGTGTTACAAAGGGATTTCATTTTTTTGAACTTATTTGAACTCGATAGTTTTTCTGTGTTCAAAATGCAGCATTCAAAGCCACATCATCAATTTACAACCCTTTGTGACTTCATTTGTTATTTTTCAGGCATTTACTGATTATTTTGAGCTATAAGACCATGAAATTGAAATGCATTTGAAATGAACTCTAAAAAAGTTCCAAGTTGGCATGGTATCACCATTTCACCCACATAGCATGTGCGAGAAATTGAGAAGGTTACGACAAAAACTGGATTCACTTCGTGTACAAAACGGACAATCTCTTTCGTAGTATCAGGGTTTCATACGGAAACTCGTGTGTTACAAAGGGATTTAATTTTTTTTAACTGATTTGAACTCCATAGTTTTTATGTGTTCAAAATGCACCATTCAAGGCCACATCATCAATTTACAACCCTTCCTGACTTCATTTGTTATTTTTCATGCATTTACTGATTATTTTGAGCTATAAGACCATGAAATTGGAAAGCATTCGAAATGAACTCTGAAAAGGTTCCAAGGTGGCATGGTATCACCATTTCACCCACATAGCATGTCCGAGAAAGTTGAGAGGGTTACGGCAAAAACTGGATGCACTTCGTGTACAAAACGGACAATCTCTTTCGAAGTATCAGGGTTTCATACGGAAACTCGTGTGTTACAAAGGGATTTCATTCTTTTGAACTTATTTGAACTCCATAGTTTTTATGTGTTCAAAAAGCACCATTCAAGGCCACATCATCAATTTACAACCCATCCAGACTTCATTTGTTATTTTTCATGCATTTACTGATTATTTTGAGCTATAAGACCATGAAATTGGAAAGCATTTGAAATGAACTCTGAAAAGGTTCCAAGGTGGCATGGTATCACCATTTCACCCACATAGCATGTCCGAGAAAGTTGAGAGGGTTACGGCAAAAACTGGATGCACTTCGTGTACAAAACAGACAATCTCTTTCGAAGTATCAGGGTTTCATACGGAAACTCGTGAGGTACAAAGGGATTTAATTTTTTTGAACTCCGTAGTTTCTATGTGTTCAAAATGGACCATCCAAAGCCACATCATCAATTTACAACTCTTTGTGACTTCATTTGTTATTTTTCATGCATTTACTGATTATTTTGAGCTATAAGACCATGAAATTGAAAAGCATTTGAAATGAACTCTAAAAAGGTTCCGAATTGGCATGGTATCATCATTTCATCGACATAGCATGTGCGAGGAAGTTGAGAGGGTTACGGCAAAAACTGGATGCACTTCGTGTACAAAACGGACAGTCTCTTTTGAAGTATCAGGGTTTCATACGGAAACTCGTGTGTTACAAAGGGATTTCATTTTTTTGAACTTATTTGAACTCGATAGTTTTTCTGTGTTCAAAATGCATCATTCAAAGCCACATCATCAATTTACAACCCTTTGTGACTTCATTTGTTATTTTTCAGGCATTTACTGATTATTTTGAGCTATAAGACCATGAAATTGAAAAGCATTTGAAATGAACTCTGAAAAAGTTCCAAGTTGGCATGGTATCACCATTTCACCCACATAGCATGTGCGAGAAAGTTGAGAAGGTTACGACAAAAACTGGATTCACTTCGTGTACAAAACGGAAAATCTCTTTCGTAGTATCAGGGTTTCATACGGAAACTCGTGTGTTACAAAGGGATTTAATTTTTTTTAACTTATTTGAACTCCATAGTTTTTATGTGTTCAAAATGCACCATTCAAGGCCACATCATCAATTTACAACCCTTCCTGACTTCATTTGTTATTTTTCATGCATTTACTGATTATTTTGAGCTATAAGACCATGAAATTGAAAAGCATTTGAAATGAACTGTGAAAAGGTTCCAAGGTGGCATGGTATCACCATTTCACCCACATAGCATGTCCGAGAAAGTTGAGAGGGTTACGGCAAAAACTGGATGCACTTCGTGTACAAAACGGACAATCTCTTTCGAAGTATCAGGGTTTCATACGGAAACTCGTGTGTTACAAAGGGATTTCATTCTTTTGAACTTATTTGAACTCCATAGTTTTTATGTGTTCAAAATGCACCATTCAAGGCCACATCATCAATTTACAACCCTTCGTGACTTCATTTGTTATTTTTCATGCATTTACTGATTATTTTGAGCTATAAGACCATGAAATTGGAAAGCATTTGAAATGAACTCTGAAAAGGTTCCAAGGTGGCATGGTATCACCATTTCACCCACATAGCATGTCCGAGAAAGTTGAGAGGGTTACGGCAAATACTGGATGCACTTCGTGTACAAAACGGACAATCTCTTTCGAAGTATCAGGGTTTCATACGGAAACTCGTGAGGTACAAAGGGATTTAATTTTTTTGAACTCCGTAGTTTTTATGTGTTCAAAATGGACCATCCAAAGCCACATCATCAATTTACAACCCTTTGTGACTTCATTTGTTATTTTCATGCATTTACTGATTATTTTAAGCTATAAGACCATGAAATTGGAAATCATTTGAAATGAACTCTAAAAAGGTTCCAAATTGGCATGGTATCATCATTTCATCGACATAGCATGTGCGAGGAAGTTGAGAGGGTTACGTCAAAAACTGGATGCACTTCGTGTACAAGACGGACAGTCTCTTTCGAAGTATCACAGGTTCATACGGAAACTCGTGTGTTACAAAGGGATTTCATTTTTTTGAACTTATTGGAACTCCATAGTTTTTCTGTGTTCAAAATGCATCATTCAAAGCCACATCATCAGTTTACAACCCTTTGTGACTTCATTTGTTATTTTTCAGGCATTTACTGAGTATTTTGAGCTATAAGACCATGAAATTGAAAAGCATTTGAAATGAACTCCGAAAAAGTTCCAAGTTGGCATGGTATCACCATTTCACCCACATAGCATGTGTGAGAAAGTTGAGAAGGTTACGACAAAAACATTATTTGAACTCCATAGTTTTTATGTGTTCAAAATGCACCATTCAAGGCCACATCATCAATTTACAACCCTTCCGGACTTCATTTGTTATTTTTCATGCATTTACTGATTATTTTGAGCTATAAGACCATGAAATTGGAAAGCATTTGAAATGAACTCTGAAAAGGTCCCAAGGTGGCATGGTATCACCATTTCACCCACATAGCATGTCCGAGAAAGTTGAGAGGGTTACGGCAAAAACTGGATGCACTTCGTGTACAAAACGGACAATCTCTTTCGAAGTATCAGGGTTTCATACGGAAACTCGTGACATACAAAGGGATTTCATTTTTTTGAACTCCGTAGTTTTTATGTGTTCAAAATGGACCATCCAAAGCCACATCATCAATTTACAACCGTTTGTGACTTCATTTGTTATTTTTCATGCATTTACTGATTATTTTGAGCTATAAGACCATGAAATTGAAAAGCATTTGAAATGAACTCTAAAAAGGTTCCAAATTGGCATGGTATCATCATTTCATCGACATAGCATGTGCGAGAAAGTTGAGAGGGTTACGGCAAAAACTGGATGCACTTCGTGTACAAAACGGGCAGTCTCTTTCGAAGTATCAGGGTTTCATACGGAAACTCGTGTGCTACAAAGGGATTTCATTTTTTTGAACTTATTTGAACTCCATAGTTTTTCTGTGTTCAAAATGCATCATTCAAAGCCACATCATCAATTTACAACCCTTTGTGACTTCATTTGTTATTTTTCAGGCATTTACTGATTATTTTGAGCTATAAGACCATGAAATTGAAAAGCATTTGAAATGAACTCTGAAAAAGTTCCAAGTTGGCATGGTATCACCATTTCACCCACATAGCATGTGCGAGAAAGTTGAGAAGGTTACGACAAAAACTGGATTCATTTCGTGTACAAAACGGACAATCTCTTTCGTAGTATCAGGGTTTCATACGGAAACTCGTGTGTTACAAAGGGATTTAATTTTTTTTAAATTATTTGAACTCCATAGTTTTTATGTGTTCAAAATGCACCATTCAAGGCCACATCATCAATTTACAACCCTTCCTGACTTCATTTGTTATTTTTCATGCATTTACTGATTATTTTGAGCTATAAGACCATGAAATTGGAAAGCATTCGAAATGAACTCTGAAAAGGTTCCAAGGTGGCATGGTTTCACCATTTCACCCACATAGCATGTCCGAGAAAGTTGAGAGGGTTACGGCAAAAACTGGATGCACTTCGTGTACAAAACGGACAATCTCTTTCGAAGTATCAGGGTTTCATACGGAAACTCGTGTGTTACAAAGGGATTTCATTCTTTTGAACTTATTTGAACTCCATAGTTTTTATGTGTTCAAAATGCACCATTCAAAGCCACATCATCAATTTACAACCCTTCGTGACTTCATTTGTTATTTTTCATGCATTTACTGATTATTTTGAGCTATAAGACCATGAAATTGGAAAGCTTTTGAAATGAACTCTGAAAAGGATCCAAGTTGGCATGGTATCACCATTTCACCCACATAGCATGTGCGAGAAAATTGAGAGGGTTACGGCAAAAACTGGATGCACTTCGTGTACAAAATGGACATTCTCTTTCGAAGTATCAGGTTTCATACGGAAACTCGTGAGTTACAAAGGGATTTCATTTTTTTGAACTCCATAGTTTTTATGTGTTCAAAATGCACCATCCAAAGCCACATCATCAATTTACAACCCTTTGTGACTTCATTTGTTATTTTTCATGCATTTACTGATTATTTTAAGCTATAAGACCATGAAATTGGAAATCATTTGAAATAAACTCTGAAAAGGTTCCAAATTAGCATGGTATCATCATTTCACCGACATAGCATGTGCGAGAAAGTTGAGACGGTTACGTCAAAAACTGGATACACTTCGTGTACAAGACGGACAGTCTCTTTCGAAGTATGAGGGGTTCATACGGAAACTCGTGTGTTACAAAGGGATTTCATTTTTTTGAACTTATTTGATCTCCATAGTTTTTCTGTGTTCTAAATGCATAATTCAAAGCCACATCATCAATTTACAACCCTTTGTGACTTCATTTGTTATTTTTCAGGCATTTACTGATTATTTTGAGCTATAAGACCATGAAATTGAAAAGCATTTGAAATGAACTCTGAAAAAGTTCCAAGTTGGCATGGTATCACCATTTCACCCACATAGCATGTGTGAGAAAGTTGAGAAGGTTATGGCAAAAACTGGATTCACTTCGTGTACAAAACGGACAATCTCTTTCGTCGTATCAGGGTTTCATACGGAAACTCGTGTGTTACAAAGGGATATAATTTTTTTTAACTTATTTGAACTCCGCAGTTTTTATGTGTTCAAAATGCACCATTCAAGGCCACATCATCAATTTACAACCCTTCGTGACTTCATTTGTTATTTTTCATGCATTTACTGATTACTTTGAGCTATAAGACCATGAAATTGGAAAGCATTTGAAATGAACTCTGAAAAGGTTCCAAGGTGGCATGGTATCACCATTTCACCCACATAGCATGTCCGAGAAAGTTGAGAGGGTTACGGCAAAAACCGGATGCACTTCGTGTACAAAACGGACAATCTCTTTCGAAGTATCAGGGTTTCATACGGAAACTCGTGAGGTACAAAGGGATTTCATTTTGTTGAACTCCGTAGTTTTTATGTGTTCAAAATGGACCATCCAAAGCCACATCATCAATTTACAACCGTTTGTGACTTCATTTGTTATTTTCATGCATTTACTGATTATTTTGAGCTATAAGACCATGAAATTGAAAAGCATTTGAAATGAACTCTAAAAAGGTTCCAAATTGGCATGGTATCATCATTTCATCGACATAGCATGTGCGAGAAAGTTAAGAGGGTTACGGCAAAAACTGGATGCACTTCGTGTACAAAACGGACAGTCTCTTTCGAAGTATCAGGGTTTCATACGGAAACTCGTGTGTTACAAAGGGATTTCATTTTTTTGAACTTATTTGAACTCCATAGTTTTTCTGTGTTCAAAATGCATCATTCAAAGCCACATCATCAATTTACAACCCTTTGTGACTTCATTTGTTATTTTTCAGGCATTTACTGATTATTTTGAGCTATAAGACCATGAAATTGAAAAGCATTTGAAATGAACTCTGAAAAAGTTCCAAGCTGGCATGGTATCACCATTTCACCCACATAGCATGTGCGAGAAAGTTGAGAAGGTTACGACAAAAACTGGATTCACTTCGTGTACAAAACGGACAATCTCTTTCGTAGTATCAGGGTTTCATACGGAAACTTGTGTGTTACAAAGGGATTTAATTTTTTTAACTTATTTGAACTCCATAGTTTTTATGTGTTCAAAATGCACCATTCAAGGCCACATCATCAATTTACAACCCTTCTTGACTTCATTTGTTATTTTTCATGCATTTACTGATTATTTTGAGCTATAAGACCATGAAATTGGAAAGCATTCGAAATGAACTCTGAAAAGGTTCCAAGGTGGCATGGTATCACCATTTCACCCACATAGCATGTCCGAGAAAGTTGAGAGGGTTACGGCAAAAACTGGATGCACTTCATGTACAAAACGGACAATCTCTTTCGAAGTATCAGGGTTTCATACGGAAACTCGTGTGTTACAAAGGGATTTATTTCTTTTGAACTTATTTGAACTCCATAGTTTTTATGTGTTCAAAATGCACCATTCAAAGCCACTTCATCAATTTACAACCCTTCGTGACTTCATTTGTTATTTTTCATGCATTTACTGATTATTTTGAGATATAAGACCATGAAATTGGAAAGCTTTTGAAATGAACTCTGAAAAGGATCCAGGTTGGCATGGTATCACCATTTCACCCACATAGCATGTGGGAGAAAGTTGAGAGGGTTACGGCAAAAACTGGATGCACTTCGTGTACAAAATGGACATTCTCTTTCGAAGTATCAGGTTTCATACGGAAACTCGTGAGTTAAAAAGGGATTTCATTTTTTTGAACTCCATAGTTTTTATGTGTTCAAAATGCACCATCCAAAGCCACATCATCAATTTACAACCCTTTGGGACTTCATTTGTTATTTTTCATGCATTTACTGATTATTTTAAGCTATAAGACCATGAAATTGGAAATCATTTGAAATAAACTCTGAAAAGGTTCCAAATTGGCATGGTATCATCATTTCACCGACATAGCATGTGCGAGAAAGTTGAGACGGTTACGTCAAAAACTGGATACACTTCGTGTACAAGACAGACAGTCTCTTGCGAAGTATCAGGGTTTCATACGGAAACTCGTGCGTTACAAAGGGATTTCATTTTTTTGAACTTATTTGAACTCCATAGTTTTTCTGTGTTCAAAATGCATCATTCAAAGCCACATCATCAATTTACAACCCTTTGTGACTTCATTTGTTATTTTTCAGGCATTTACTGATTATTTTGAGCTATAAGACCATGAAATTGAAAAGCATTTGAAATGAACTCTGAAAAAGTTCCAAGTTGGCATGGTATCACCATTTCACCCACATAGCATGTGCGAGAAAGTTGAGAAGGTTACGACAAAAACTGGATTCACTTCGTGTACAAAGCGGACAATCTCTTTCGTAGTATCAGGGTTTCATACGGAAACTCGTGTGTTACAAAGGGATTTATTTTTTTTAACTTATTTGAACTCCATAGTTTTTATGTGTTCAAAATGCACCATACAAGGCCACATCATCAATTTACAACCCTTCCTGACTTCATTTGTTATTTTTCATGCATTTACTGATTATTTTGAGCTATAAGACCATGAAATTGGAAAGCATTCGAAATGAACTCTGAAAAGGTTTCAAGGTGGCATGGTATCACCATTTCACCCACATAGCATGTCCGAGAAAGTTGAGAGGGTTACGGCAAAAACTGGATGCACTTCGTGTACAAAACGGACAATCTCTTTCGAAGTATCAGGATTTGATACGGAAACTCGTGTGTTACAAAGGGATTTCATTCTTTTGAACTTATTTGAACTCCATAGTTTTTATGTGTTCAAAATGCACCATTCAAAGCCACATCATCAATTTACAACCCTTCGTGACTTCATTTGTTATTTTTCATGCATTTACTGATTATTTTGAGCTATAAGACCATGAAATTGGAAAGCTTTTGAAATGAACTCTGAAAAGGATCCAAGTTGGCATGGTATCACCATTTCACCCACATAGCATGTGCGAGAAAGTTGAGAGGGTTACGGCAAAAACTGGATGCACTTCGTGTACAAAATGGACATTCTCTTTCGAAGTATCAGGTTTCATACGGAAACTCGTGAGTTACAAAGGGATTTCATTTTTTTGAACTCCATAGTTTTTATGTGTTCAAAATGCACCATCCAAAGCCACATCATCAATTTACAACCCTTTGTGACTTCATTTGTTATTTTTCATGCATTTACTGATTATTTTAAGCTATAAGACCATGAAATTGGAAATCATTTGAAATAAACTCGCAAAAGGTTCCATATTGGCATGGTATCATCATTTCACCGACATAGCATGTGCGAGAAAGTTGAGACGGTTACGTCAAAAACTGGATACACTTCGTGTACAAGACGGACAGTCTCTTTCGAAGTATCAGGGTTTCATACGGAAACTCGTGTGTTACAAAGGGATTTCATTTTTTTTAACTTATTTGAACTCCATAGTTTTTCTATAATCAAAATGCATCATTCAAAGCCACATCATCAATTTACAACCCTTTCTGACTTCATTTTTTATTTTTCATGCGTTTACCGATTACTTTGAGCTCTAAGACCATGAAATTGAAAAGCATTTGAAATGAACTCTGAAAAGGTTCCAAGTTGGCATGGTATCACCATTTCACCCACATAGAATGTGCGAGAAAGTTGAGAAGGTTACGACAAAAACTGGATTCACTTCGTGTACAAAAGGGACAATCTCTTTCGTAGTATCAGGGTTTCATACGGAAACTCGTGTGTTACAAAGGGATTTAATTTTTTAACTTATCTGAACTCCATAGTTTTTATGTGTTCAAAATGCACCATTCAAGGCCACATCATCAATTTACATCCCTTCCTGACTTCTTTTGTTATTTTTCATGCATTTACTGATTATTTTGAGCTATAAGACCATGAAATTGGAAAGCATTCGAAATGAACTCTGAAAAGGTTCCAAGGTGGCATGGTATCACCATTTCACCCACATAGCATGTCCGAGAAAGTTGAGAGGGTTACGGCAAAAACTGGATGCACTTCGTGTACAACACTGACAATCTCTTTCGAAGTATCAGGGTTTCATACGGAAACTCGTGAGGTACAAAGGGATTTCATTTTTTTGAACTCCGTAGTTTTTATGTGTTGAAAATGCATGATTCAAAGCCACATCATCAATTTACAACCCTTTCTCACTTCATTTGTTATTTTTCATGCATTTACTGATTATTTTCAGCTATAAGACCACGAAATTGAAAAGCATTTGAAATGAACTCTGAAAAGGTTCCAAATTGGCATGGTATCATCATTTCACCCACATAGCATGTGCGAGAAAGTTGAGAGGGTTACGGCAAAAACTGGATGCACTTCGTGTACAAAACAGATAGTCTCTTTCGAAGTATCAGGGTTTCATACTAAAACTCGTGAGTTACAAAGGGATTTCATTTTTTGGAACTTATATGAACTCCATAGTTTTTATGTGTTCACAATGCACGATTCACAGCCACATCATCAATTTACAACCCTTTGTGACTTCATTTGTTATTTTTCAGGCATTTACTCATTATTTTGAGCTATAAAACAATGAAATTGAAAAACATTTGAAATGAACTCTGAAAAGGTTCCAAGTTGGCATGGTATCATCATTTCACCCACATAGCATGTGCGAGAAAGTTGAGAGGGTTACGGCAAAAACTGGATGCACTTCGTGTACAAAACGGACAGTCTCTTTCGAAGTATTAGGGTTTCATACGGAAACTCGTGTGTTACAAAGGGATTTAATTTTTTAACTTATTTGAACTCCATAGTTTTTATGTGTTCAAAATGCACCATTCAAGGCCACATCATCAATTTACAACCCTTCCTGACTTCTTTTGTTATTTTTCATGCATTTACTGATTATTTTGAGCTATAAGACCATGAAATTGGAAAGCATTCGAAATGAACTCTGAAAAGGTTCCAAGGTGGCATGGTATCACCATTTCACCCACATAGCATGTCCGAGAAAGTTGAGAGGGTTACGGCAAAAACTGGATGCACTTCGTGTACAAAACTGACAATCTCTTTCGAAGTATCAGGGTTTCATACGGAAACTCGTGAGGTACAAAGGGATTTCATTTTTTTGAACTCCGTAGTTTTTATGTGTTGAAAATGCATGATTCAAAGCCACGTCATCAATTTACAACCCTTTCTCACTTCATTTGTTATTTTTCATGCATTTACTAATTAATTTCAGCTATAAGACCATGAAATTGAAAAACATTTGAAATGAACTCTGAAAAGGTTCCAAGTTGGCATGGTATCATCATTTCACCCACATAGCATGTGCGAGAAAGTTGAGAGGGTTACGGCAAAACCTGGATGCACTTCGTGTACAAAACGGACAATCTCTTTCGAAGTATCAGGGTTTCATACGGAAACTCGTGAGGTACAAAGGGATTTCATTTTTTTGAACTCCGTAGTTTTTATGTGTTCAAGACGGACCATCCAAAGCCACGTCATCAATTAACAACCATTTGTGACTTCATTTGTTATTTTTCATGCATTTACTGATTATTTTGAGCTATAAGACCATGAAATTGAAAAGCATTTGAAATGAACTCTAAAAAGGTTCCAAATTGGCATGGTATCATCACTTCATCGACATAGCATGTGCGAGAAAGTTGAGAGGGTTACGGCAAAAACTGGATGCACTTCATGTACAAAACGGACAGTCTCTTTCGAAGTATCAGGGTTTCATACGGAAACTCGTGTGTTACAAAGGGATTTCATTTTTTTGAACTTATTTGAACTCCATAGTTTTTGTGTGTTCAAAATGCATCATTCAAAGCCACATCATCAATTTACAACCCTTTGTGACTTCATTTGTTATTTTTCATGCATTTACTGATTATTTTTAGCTATAAGACCATTAAATTGAAAAGCATTTGAAATGAACTCTGAAAAGGTTCCAAGTTGGAATGGTATCACCATTTCACCCACATAGCATGTGCGAGAAAGTTGAGAGGGTTACGGCAAAAACTGGATGCACTTCGTGTACAAAACGGACAGTCTCTTTCGAAGTATCAGGGTTTCATGCGGAAACTCGTGTGTTACAAAGGGATTTAATTTTTTAACTTATTTGAACTCCATAGTTTTTATGTGTTCAAAATGCACCATTCAAGGCCACATCATCAATTTACAACCCTTCCTGACTTCTTTTGTTATTTTTCATGCATTTACTGATTATTTTGAGCTATAAGACCATGAAATTGGAAAGCATTCGAAATGAACTCTGAAAAGGTTCCAAGGTGGCATGGTATCACCATTTCACCCACATAGCATGTCCGAGAAAGTTGAGAGGGTTACGGCAAAAACTGGATGCACTTCGTGTACAAAACTGACAATCTCTTTCGAAGTATCAGGGTTTCATACGGAAACTCGTGAGGTACAAAGGGATTTCATTTTTTTGAACTCCGTAGTTTTTATGTGTTGAAAATGCATGATTCAAAGCCACGTCATCAATTTACAACCCTTTCTCACTTCATTTGTTATTTTTCATGCATTTACTGATTATTTTCAGCTATAAGACCATGAAATTGAAAAACATTTGAAATGAACTCTGAAAAGGTTCCAAGTTGGCATGGTATCATCATTTCACCCACATAGCATGTGCGAGAAAGTTGAGAGGGTTACAGCAAAACCTGGATGCACTTCGTGTACAAAACGGACAATCTCTTTCGAAGTATCAGGGTTTCATACGGAAACTCGTGAGGTACAAAGGGATTTCATTTTTTTGAACTCCGTAGTTTTTATGTGTTCAAGACGGACCATCCAAAGCCACCTCATCAATTAACAACCATTTGTGACTTCATTTGTTATTTTTCATGCATTTACTGATTATTTTGAGCTATAAGAGCATGAAATTGAAAAGCATTTGAAATGAACTCTAAAAAGGTTCCAAATTGGCATGGTATCATCACTTCATCGACATAGCATGTGCGAGAAAGTTGAGAGGGTTACGGCAAAAACTGGATGCACTTCATGTACAAAACGGACAGTCTCTTTCGAAGTATCAGGGTTTCATACGGAAACTCGTGTGTTACAAAGGGATTTCATTTTTTTGAACTTATTTGAACTCCATAGTTTTTCTGTGTTCAAAATGCATCATTCAAAGCCACATCATCAATTTACAACCCTTTGTGACTTCATTTGTTATTTTTCATGCATTTACTGATTATTTTTAGCTATAAGACCATTAAATTGAAAAGCATTTGAAATGAACTCTGAAAAGGTTCCAAGTTGGAATGGTATCACCATTTCACCCACATAGCATGTGCGAGAAAGTTGAGAGGGTTACGGCAAAAACTGGATGCACTTCGTGTACAAAACGGACAGTCTCTTTCGAAGTATCAGGGTTTCATGCGGAAACTCGTGTGTTACAAAGGGATTTAATTTTTTAACTTATTTGAACTCCATAGTTTTTATGTGTTCAAAATGCACCATTCAAGGCCACATCATCAATTTACAACCCTTCCTGACTTCTTTTGTTATTTTTCATGCATTTACTGATTATTTTGAGCTATAAGACCATGAAATTGGAAAGCATTCGAAATGAACTCTGAAAAGGTTCCAAGGTGGCATGGTATCACCATTTCACCCACATAGCATGTCCGAGAAACTTGAGAGGGTTACGGCAAAAACTGGATGCACTTCGTGTACAAAACTGACAATCTCTTTCGAAGTATCAGGGTTTCATACGGAAACTCGTGAGGTACAAAGGGATTTCATTTTTTTGAACTCCGTAGTTTTTATGTGTTGAAAATGCATGATTCAAGGCCACGTCATCAATTTACAACCCTTTCTCACTTCATTTGTTATTTTTCATGCATTTACTGATTATTTTCAGCTATAAGACCATGAAATTGAAAAGCATTTGAAATGAACTCTGAAAAGGTTCCAAATTGGAATGGTATCATCATTTCACCCACATAGCATGTGCGAGAAAGTTGAGAGGGTTACGGCAAAAACTGGATGCACTTCGTGTACAAAACAGATAGTCTCTTTCGAAGTATCAGGGTTTCATACTAAAACTCGTGAGTTACAAAGGGATTTCATTTTTTGGAACTTATATGAACTCCATAGTTTTTATGTGTTCACAATGCACGATTCAAAGCCACATCATCAATTTACAACCCTTTGTGACTTCATTTGTTATTTTTTAGGCATTTACTCATTATTTTGAGCTATAAGACAATGAAATTGAAAAACATTTGAAATGAACTCTGAAAAGGTTCCAAGTTGGCATGGTATCATCATTTCACCCACATAGCATGTGCGAGAAAGTTGAGAGGGTTACGGCAAAACCTGGATGCACTTCGTGTACAAAACGGACAATCTCTTTCGAAGTATCAGGGTTTCATACGGAAACTCGTGAGGTACAAAGGGATTTCATTTTTTTGAACTCCGCAGTTTTTATGTGTTCAAGACGGACCATCCAAAGCCACGTCATCAATTAACAACCATTTGTGACTTCATTTGTTATTTTTCATGCATTTACTGATTATTTTGAGCTATAAGACCATGAAATTGAAAAGCATTTGAAATGAACTCTAAAAAGGTTCCAAATTGGCATGGTATCATCACTTCATCGACATAGCATGTGCGAGAAAGTTGAGAGGGTTACGGCAAAAACTGGATGCACTTCATGTACAAAACGGACAGTCTCTTTCGAAGTATCAGGGTTTCATACGGAAACTCGTGTGTTACAAAGGGATTTCATTTTTTTGAACTTATTTGAACTCCATAGTTTTTGTGTGTTCAAAATGCATCATTCAAAGCCACATCATCAATTTACAACCCTTTGTGACTTCATTTGTTATTTTTCATGCATTTACTGATTATTTTTAGCTATAAGACCATTAAATTGAAAAGCATTTGAAATGAACTCTGAAAAGGCTCCAAGTTGGAATGGTATCACCATTTCACCCACATAGCATGTGCGAGAAAGTTGAGAGGGTTACGGCAAAAACTGGATGCACTTCGTGTACAAAACGGACAGTCTCTTTCGAAGTATCAGGGTTTCATGCGGAAACTCGTGTGTTACAAAGGGATTTAATTTTTTAACTTATTTGAACTCCATAGTTTTTATGTGTTCAAAATGCACCATTCAAGGCCACATCATCAATTTACAACCCTTCCTGACTTGTTTTGTTATTTTTCATGCATTTACTGATTATTTTGAGCTATAAGACCATGAAATTGGAAAGCATTCGAAATGAACTCTGAAAAGGTTCCAAGGTGGCATGGTATCACCATTTCACCCACATAGCATGTCCGAGAAAGTTGAGAGGGTTACGGCAAAAACTGGATGCACTTCGTGTACAAAACTGACAATCTCTTTCGAAGTATCAGGGTTTCATACGGAAACTCGTGAGGTACAAAGGGATTTCATTTTTTTGAACTCCGTAGTTTTTATGTGTTGAAAATGCATGATTCAAAGCCACGTCATCAATTTACAACCCTTTCTCACTTCATTTGTTATTTTTCATGCATTTACTGATTATTTTCAGCTATAAGACCATGAAATTGAAAAACATTTGAAATGAACTCTGAAAAGGTTCCAAGTTGGCATGGTATCATCATTTCACCCACATAGCATGTGCGAGAAAGTTGAGAGGGTTACAGCAAAACCTGGATGCACTTCGTGTACAAAACGGACAATCTCTTTCGAAGTATCAGGGTTTCATACGGAAACTCGTGAGGTACAAAGGGATTTCATTTTTTTGAACTCCGTAGTTTTTATGTGTTCAAGACGGACCATCCAAAGCCACGTCATCAATTAACAACCATTTGTGACTTCATTTGTTATTTTTCATGCATTTACTGATTATTTTGAGCTATAAGAGCATGAAATTGAAAAGCATTTGAAATGAACTCTAAAAAGGTTCCAAATTGGCATGGTATCATCACTTCATCGACATAGCATGTGCGAGAAAGTTGAGAGGGTTACGGCAAAAACTGGATGCACTTCATGTACAAAACGGACAGTCTCTTTCGAAGTATCAGGGTTTCATACGGAAACTCGTGTGTTACAAAGGGATTTCATTTTTTTGAACTTATTTGAACTCCATAGTTTTTCTGTGTTCAAAATGCATCATTCAAAGCCACATCATCAATTTACAACCCTTTGTGACTTCATTTGTTATTTTTCATGCATTTACTGATTATTTTTAGCTATAAGACCATTAAATTGAAAAGCATTTGAAATGAACTCTGAAAAGGTTCCAAGTTGGAATGGTATCACCATTTCACCCACATAGCATGTGCGAGAAAATTGAGAGGGTTACGGCAAAAACTGGATGCACTTCGTGTACAAAACGGACAGTCTCTTTCGAAGTATCAGGGTTTCATACGGAAACTCGTGTGTTACAAAGGGATTTTATTTTTTAACTTATTTGAACTCCATAGTTTTTATGTGTTCAAAATGCACCATTCAAGGCCACATCATCAATTTACAACCCTTCCTGACTTCTTTTGTTATTTTTCATGCATTTACTGATTATTTTGAGCTATAAGACCATGAAATTGGAAAGCATTCGAAATGAACTCTGAAAAGGTTCCAAGGTGGCATGGTATCACCATTTCACCCACATAGCATGTCCGAGAAAGTTGAGAGGGTTACGGCAAAAACTGGATGCACTTCGTGTACAAAACTGACAATCTCTTTCGAAGTATCAGGGTTTCATACGGAAACTCGTGAGGTACAAAGGGATTTCATTTTTTTGAACTCCGTAGTTTTTATGTGTTGAAAATGCATGATTCAAAGCCACGTCATCAATTTACAACCCTTTCTCACTTCATTTGTTATTTTTCATGCATTTACTGATTATTTTCAGCTATAAGACCATGAAATTGAAAAGCATTTGAAATGAACTCTGAAAAGGTTCCAAATTGGCATGGTATCATCATTTCACCCACATAGCATGTGCGAGAAAGTTGAGAGGGTTACGGCAAAAACTGGATGCACTTCGTGTACAAAACAGATAGTCTCTTTCGAAGTATCAGGGTTTCATACTAAAACTCGTGAGTTACAAAGGGATTTCATTTTTTGGAACTTATATGAACTCCATAGTTTTTATGTGTTCACAATGCACGATTCAAAGCCACATCATCAATTTACAACCCTTTGTGACTTCATTTGTTATTTTTCAGGCATTTACTCATTATTTTGAGCTATAAGACAATGAAATTGAAAAACATTTGAAATGAACTCTGAAAAGGTTCCAAGTTGGCATGGTATCATCATTTCACCCACATAGCATGTGCGAGAAAGTTGAGAGGGTTACGGCAAAACCTGGATGCACTTCGTGTACAAAACGGACAATCTCTTTCGAAGTATCACGGTTTCATACGGAAACTCGTGAGGTACAAAGGGATTTCATTTTTTTGAACTCCGTAGTTTTTATATGTTCAAGACGGACCATCCAAAGCCACGTCATCAATTAACAACCATTTGTGACTTCATTTGTTATTTTTCATGCATTTACTGATTATTTTGAGCTATAAGACCATGAAATTGAAAAACATTTGAAATGAACTCTGAAAAGGTTCCAAGTTGGCATGGTATCATCATTTCACCCACATAGCATGTGCGAGAAAGTTGAGAGGGTTACGGCAAAACCTGGATGCACTTCGTGTACAAAACGGACAATCTCTTTCGAAGTATCACGGTTTCATACGGAAACTCGTGAGGTACAAAGGGATTTCATTTTTTTGAACTCCGTAGTTTTTATATGTTCAAGACGGACCATCCAAAGCCACGTCAACAATTAACAACCATTTGTGACTTCATTTGTTATTTTTCATGCATTTACTGATTATTTTGAGCTATAAGACCATGAAATTGAAAAGCATTTGAAATGAACTCTAAAAAGGTTCCAAATTGGCATGGTATCATCACTTCATCGACATAGCATGTGCGAGAAAGTTGAGAGGGTTACGGCAAAAACTGGATGCACTTCGTGTACAAAACGGACAGTCTCTTTCGAAGTATCAGGGTTTCATACGGAAACTCGTGTGTTACAAAGGGATTTCATTTTTTTGAACTTATTTGAACTCCATAGTTTTTGTGTGTTCAAAATGCATCATTCAAAGCCACATCATCAATTTACAACCCTTTGTGACTTCATTTGTTATTTTTCATGCATTTACTGATTATTTTTAGCTATAAGACCATTAAATTGAAAAGCATTTGAAATGAACTCTGAAAAGGTTCCAAGTTGGAATGGTATCACCATTTCACCCACATAGCATGTGCGAGAAAGTTGAGAGGGTTACGGCAAAAACTGGATGCACTTCGTGTACAAAACGGACAGTCTCTTTCGAAGTATCAGGGTTTCATACGGAAACTCGTGTGTTACAAAGGGATTTAATTTTTTAACTTATTAGAACTCCATAGTTTTTATGTGTTCAAAATGCACCATTCAAGGCCACATCATCTATTTACAACCCTTCCTGACTTCTTTTGTTATTTTTCATGCATTTACTGATTATTTTGAGCTATAAGACCATGAAATTGGAAAGCATTCGAAATGAACTCTGAAAAGGTTCCAAGGTGGCATGGTATCACCATTTCACCCACATAGCTTGTCCGAGAAAGTTGAGAGGGTTACGGCAAAAACTGGATGCACTTCGTGTACAAAACTGACAATCTCTTTCGAAGTATCAGGGTTTCATACGGAAACTCGTGAGGTACAAAGGGATTTCATTTTTTTGAACTCCGTAGTTTTTATGTGTTGAAAATGCATGATTCAAAGCCACATAATAAATTTACAACCCTTTCTCACTTCATTTGTTATTTTTCATGCATTTACTGATTATTTTCAGCTATAAGACCATGAAATTGAAAAGCATTTGAAATGAACTCTGAAAAGGTTCCAAATTGGCATGGTATCATCATTTCACCCACATAGCATGTGCGAGAAAGTTGAGAGGGTTACGGCAAAAACTGGATGCACTTCGTGTACAAAACAGATAGTCTCTTTCGAAGTATCAGGGTTTCATACTAAAACTCGTGAGTTACAAAGGGATTTCATTTTTTGGAACTTATATGAACTCCATAGTTTTTATGTGTTCACAATGCACGATTCAAAGCCACATCATCAATTTACAACCCTTTGTGACTTCATTTGTTATTTTTCAGGCATTTACTCATTATTTTGAGCTATAAGACAATGAAATTGAAAAACATTTGAAATGAACTCTGAAAAGGTTCCAAGTTGGCATGGTATCATCATTTCACCCACATAGCATGTGCGAGAAAGTTGACAGGGTTACGGCAAAACCTGGATGCACTTCGTGTACAAAACGGTCAATCTCTTTCGAAGTATCAGGGTTTCATACGGAAACTCGTGAGGTACAAAGGGATTTCATTTTTTTGAACTCCGTAGTTTTTATGTGTTCAAGACGGACCATCCAAAGCCACATCATCAATTAACAACCATTTGTGACTTCATTTGTTATTTTTCATGCATTTACTGATTATTTTGAGCTATAAGACCATGAAATTGAAAAGCATTTGAAATGAACTCTAAAAAGGTTCCAAATTGGCATGGTATCATCACTTCATCGACATAGCATGTGCGAGAAAGTTGAGAGGGTTACGGCAAAAACTGGATGCACTTCGTGTACAAAACGGACAGTCTCTTTCGAAGTATCAGGGTTTCATACGAAAACTCGTGTGTTACAAAGGGATTTCATTTTTTTGAACTTATTTGAACTCCATAGTTTTTCTGTGTTCAAAATGCATCATTCAAAGCCACATCATCAATTTACAACCCTTTGTGACTTCATTTGTTATTTTTCATGCATTTACTGATAATTTTTAGCTATAAGACCATTAAATTGAAAAGCATTTGAAATGAACTCTGAAAAGGTTCCAAGTTGGAATGGTATCACCATTTCACCCACATAGCATGTGCGAGAAAGTTGAGAGGGTTACGGCAAAAATTGGATGCACTTCGTGTACAAAACGGACAGTCTCTTTCGAAGTATCAGGGTTTCATACGGAGACTCGTGTGTTACAAAGGGATTTCATTTTTTTGAACTTATTTGAACTCCATAGTTTTTGTGTGTTCAAAATGCATCATTGAAAGCCACATCATCAATTTACAACCCTTTGTGACTTCATTTGTTATTTTTCAGGCATTTACTGATTATTTTGAGCTATAAGACCATGAAATTGAAAAGCATTTGAAATGAACTCTGAAAAAGTTCCAAGTTGGCATGGTATCACCATTTCACCCACATAGCATGTGCGAGAAAGTTGAGAAGGTTACGACAAAAACTGGATTCACTTCGTGTACAAAATGGACAATCTCTTTCGTAGTATCAGGGTTTCATACGGAAACTCGTGTGTTACAAAGGGATTTAATTTTTTTAACTTATTTGAACTCCATAGTTTTTATGTGTTCAAAATGCACCATTCAAGGCCACATCATCAATTTACAACCCTTCCTGACTTCTTTTGTTATTTTTCATGCATTTACTGATTATTTTGAGCTATAAGACCATGAAATTGGAAAGCATTCGAAATGAACTCTGAAAAGGTTCCAAGGTGGCATGGTATCACCATTTCACCCACATAGCATGTCCGAGAAAGTTGAGAGGGTTACGGCAAAAACTGGATGCACTTCGTGTACAAAACTGACAATCTCTTTCGAAGTATCAGGGTTTCATACGGAAACTCGTGAGGTACAAAGGGATTTCATTTTTTTGAACTCCGTAGTTTTTATGTGTTGAAAATGCATGATTCAAAGCCACATCATCAATTTACAACCATTTCTCACTTCATTTGTTATTTTTCATGCATTTACTGATTATTTTCAGCTATAAGACCATGAAATTGAAAAGCATTTGAAATGAACTCCGAAAATGTTCCAAATTGGCATGGTATCATCATTTCACCCACATAGCATGTGCGAGAATGTTGAGAGGGTTCCGGCAAAAACTGGATGCACTTCGTGTACAAAACAGGTAGTCTCTTTCGAAGTATCAGGGTTTCATACGAAAACTCGTGAGTTACAAAGGGATTTCATTTTTTGGAACTTATATGAACTCCATAGTTTTTATGTGTTCACAATGCACGATTCAAAGCCACATCATCAATTTACAGCCCTTTGTGACTTCATTTGTTATTTTTCATGCATTTACTCATTATTTTGAGCTATAAGACAATGAAATTGAAAAATATTTGAAATGAACTCTGAAAAGGTTCCAAGTTGGCATGGTATCATCATTTCACCCACATAGCATGTGCGAGAAAGTTGAGAGGGTTACGGCAAAACCTGGATGCACTTCGTGTACAAAACGGACAGTCTCTTTCGAAGTAGCAGGGTTTCATATGGAAACTCGTGTGTTACAAAGGGATTTAACTTTTTTTGAACTTATTTGAACTCCATAGTTTTTCTGTAATCAAAATGCATCATTCAAAGACACATCATCAATTTACAACCCTTTCTGACTTCATTTTTTATTTTTCATGCATTTACCGATTACTTTGAGCTCTAAGACCATGAAATTGAAAAGCATTTGAAATGAACTCTGAAAAGGTTCCAAGTTGGCATGGTATTACTATTTCACCCACATAGAATGTGCGAGAAAGTTGAGAGGGTTACGGCAAAAACTGGATGCACTTCGTTTACAAGACGGACAATCTCTTTCGAAGTATCAGGGTTTCATACGGAAACTCGTGAGGTACAAAGGGATTTCATTTTTTTGAACTCCGTAGTTTTTATGTGTTGAAAATGCATGATTCAAAGCCACATCATCAATTTACAACCCTTTCTCACTTCATTTGTTATTTTTCATGCATTTACTGATTATTTTCAGCTATAAGACCATGAAATTGAAAAGCATTTGAAATGAACTCTGAAAAGGTTCCAAATTGGCATGGTATCATCATTTCACCCACTTAGCATGTGCGAGAAAGTTGAGAGGGTTCCGGCAAAAACTGGATGCACTTCGTGTACAAAACAGATAGTCTCTTTCGAAGTATCAGGGTTTCATACGAAAACTCGTGAGTTACAAAGGGATTTCATTTTTGGAACTTATATGAACTCCATAGTTTTTATGTGTTCACAATGCACGATTCAAAGCCACATCATCAATTTACAACCCTTTGTGACTTCATTTGTTATTTTTCATGCATTTACTCATTATTTTGAGCTATAAGACAATGAAATTGAAAAACATTTGAAATGAACTCTGAAAAGGTTCCAAGTTGGCATGGTATCATCATTTCACGCACATAGCATGTGCGAGAAAGTTGAGAGGGTTACGGCAAAACCTGGATGCACTTCATGTACAAAACGGACAGTCTCTTTCGAAGTAGCAGGGTTTCATATGGAAACTCGTGTGTTACAAAGGGATTTAATTTTTTTGAACTTATTTGAACTCCATAGATTTTCTGTAATCAAAATGCATCATGAGAAGACACATCATCAATTTACAACCCTTTCTGACTTCATTTTTTATTTTTCATGCATTCACCGATTACTTTGAGCTCTAAGACCATGAAATTGAAAAGCATTTGAAATGAACTCTGAAAAGGTTCCAAGTTGGCATGGTATTACTATTTCACCCACATAGAATGTGCGAGAAAGTTGAGAGGGTTACGGCAAAAACTGGATGCACTTCGTGTACAAGACGGACAATCTCTTTCGAAGTATCAGGGTTTCATACGGAAACTCGTGAGGTACAAAGGGATTTCATTTTTTTGAACTCCGTAGTTTTTATGTGTTGAAAATGCATGATTCAAAGCCACATCATCAATTTACAACTCTTTCTCACTTCATTTGTTATTTTTCATGCATTTACTGATTATTTTCAGCTATAAGACCATGAAATTGAAAAGAATTTGAAATGAACTCTGAAAAGGTTCCAAATTGGCATGGTATCATCATTTCACCCACATAGCATGTGCGAGAAAGTTGAGAGGGTTCCGGCAAAAACTGGATGCACTTCGTGTACAAAACAGATAGTCTCTTTCGAAGTATCAGGGTTTCATACGAAAACTCGTGAGTTACAAAGGGATTTCATTTTTGGAACTTATATGAACTCCATAGTTTTTATGTGTTCACAATGCACGATTCAAAGCCACATCATCAATTTACAACCCTTTGTGACTTCATTTGTTATTTTTCATGCATTTACTCATTATTTTGAGCTATAAGACAATGAAATTGAAAAACATTTGAAATGAACTCTGAAAAGGTTCCAAGTTGGCATGGTATCATCATTTCACCCACATAGCATGTGCGAGAAAGTTGAGAGGGTTACGGCAAAACCTGGATGCACTTCGTGTACAAAACGGACAGTCTCTTTCGAAGTAGCAGGGTTTCATATGGAAACTCGTGTGTTACAAAGGGATTTAATTTTTTTGAACTTATTTGAACTCCATAGTTTTTCTGTAATCAAAATGCATCATTCAAAGCCACATCATCAATTTACAACCCTTTCTGACTTCATTTTTTATTTTTCATGCATTCACCGATTACTTTGAGCTCTAAGACCATGAAATTGAAAAGCATTTGAAATGAACTCTGAAAAGGTTCCAAGTTGGCATGGTATTACTATTTCACCCACATAGAATGTGCGAGAAAATTGAGAGGGTTACGGCAAAAACTGGATGCACTTCGTGTACAAGACGGACAATCTCTTTCGAAGTATCAGGGTTTCATACGAAAACTCGTGCGTTACAAAGGGATTTAATTTTTTTGAACTGCATAGTTTTTATGTGTTCAAAATGCACCATTCAAAGCCACATCGTCAATTTACAACCCTTTCTGACTTCATTTGTTATTTTTCATGCATTTAGTGATTATTTGAGCTATAAGACCATGAAATTGAAAACCATTTGAAATGAACTCTGAAAAGGTTCCAAGTTGGCATGGTATCATCATTTTACCCACATAGCATGTGCGAGAAAGTTGAGAGGGTTACGGCAAAAACTAGATGCACTTCGTGTACAAAACGGACAATCTCTTTCGAAGTATGAGGGTTTCATACGAAAACTTGTGTGTTACAAAGGGATTTCATTTTTTTGAACTTATTTGAACTCCATAGTTTTTCTGTGTTCAAAATGCATCATTCAAAGCCACATCATCAATTTACAACCCTTTGTGACTTCATTTGTTATTTTTCATGCATTTAGTGATTATTTTTAGCTATAAGACCATTAAATTGAAAAGCATTTGAAATGAACTCTGAAAAGGTTCCAAGTTGGAATGGTATCACCATTTCACCCACATAGCATGTGCGAGAAAGTTGAGAGGGTTACGGCAAAAACTGGATGCACTTCGTGTACGTAACAGACAATCTCTTTTGAAGTATCACGGTTTCATACGGAAACTCATCTCTTATAAAATGATTTCATTTTTTTGAACTTATTTGAACTCCATAGTTTTTGTGTGTTCAAAATGCATCATTCAAAGCCACATCATCAAATTACAACCCTTTGTGACTTCATTTGTTATTTTTCATGCATTCACTGATTATTTTGAGCTATTGACCATGAAATTGAAAAGTATTTGAAATGAACTATGAAAAGGTTCCAAGTTGGCATGGTATCATCATTTCACCCACATAGCATGTGCGAGAAAGTTGAGAGGGTTACGGCAAAAACTGGATGCACTTCGTGTACAAAACGGACAATCTCTTTCGAAGTATCACGGTTTCATACGGAAACTCGTGTGTTACAAAGGGATTTCATTTTTTGAACTTATTTGAACTCCATAGTTTTTATGTGTTCAAAATGCACGATTCAAAGCCACATCATCAATTTACAACCCTTTCTGACTTCATTTGTTATTTTTCATGCATTTACTGATTATTTTGAGCTATAAGACCATGAAATTGAAAAGCATTTGAAATGAACTTTGAAAAGGTTCCAAGTTGGCATGGTATCATCATTTCACCCACATAGCATGTGCGAGAAAGTTGAGAGGGTTACGGCAAAAACTGGATGCACTTCGTGTACAAAATGGACAATCTCTTTCGACGTATCACGGTTTCATACGGAAACTCATGCGTTACAAAGAGATTTCATTTTTTTGAACTTATTTGAACTCCATAGTTTTTATGTGTTGAAAATGCACCATTCAAAGCCACATCATCAATTAACAACCCTTTCTGACTTCATTTGTTATTTTTGATGCATTTACTGATTATTTTGAGCTATAAGACCATGAAATTGAAAAGCATTTGAAATGAACTTTGAAAAGGTTCCAAGTTGGCATGGTATCATCATTTCACCCACCTAGCATGTGCGAGAAAGTTGTGAGGATTAAGGCAAAAACTGGATGCACTTCGTGTACGAAACGGATAGACTCTTTCGAAGTATCGCGGTTTCATACGGAAACTCGTGTTTTCAAAGGGATTTCATTTTTTGAACTTATTTGAACTCCATAGTTTTTATGTTTTCAAAATGCACGATTCAAACCCACATCATCTATTTACAACCCTTTCTCACTTCATTTGTTATTTTTCATGCATTTACTGATTATTTTTAGCTATAAGACCATTAAATTGAAAAGCATTTGAAATGAACTCTGAAAAGGTTCCAAATTGGCATGGTATCAACATTTCACCCAACTAGCATGTGCGAGAAAGTTGAGAGGGTTACGGCAAAAACTGGATGCACTTCGTGTACGTAACGGACAATCTCTTTTGAAGTATCACGGTTTCATACGGAAACTCATCTCTTATAAAATGATTTCATTTTTTTGAACTTATTTGAACTCCATAGTTTTTGTGTGTTCAAAATGCATCATTCAAAGCCACATCATCAAATTACAACCCTTTGTGACTTCATTTGTTATTTTTCATGCATTCACTGATTATTTTGAGCTATTGACCATGAAATTGAAAAGTATTTGAAATGAACTATGAAAAGGTTCCAAGTTGGCATGGTATCATCATTTCACCCACATAGCATGTGCGAGAAAGTTTAGAGGGTTACGGCAAAAACTGGATGCACTTCGTGTACAAAACGGACAATCTCTTTCGAAGTATCACGGTTTCATACGGAAACTCGTGTGTTACAAAGGGATTTCATTTTTTGAACTTATTTGAACTCCATAGTTTTTATGTGTTCAAAATGCACGATTCAAAGCCACATCATCAATTTACAACCCTTTCTGACTTCATTTGTTATTTTTCATGCATTCACTGATTATTTTGAGCTATAAGAACATGAAATTGAAAAGCATTTGAAATGAACTTTGAAAAGGTTCCAAGTTGGCATGGTATCATCATTTCACCCACATAGCATGTGCGAGAAAGTTGAGAGGGTTACGGCAAAAACTGGATGCACTTCGTGTACAAAATGGACAATCTCTTTCGACGTATCACGGTTTCATACGGGAACTCATGCGTTACAAAGAGATTTCATTTTTTTGAACTTATTTGAACTCCATAGTTTTTATGTGTTGAAAATGCACCATTCAAAGCCACATCATCAATTAACAACCCTTTCTAACTTCATTTGTTATTTTTGATGCATTTACTGATTATTTTGAGCTATAAGACCATGAAATTGAAAAGCATTTGAAATGAACTTTGAAAAGGTTCCAAGTTGGCATGGTATCATCATTTCACCCACCTAGCATGTGCGAGAAAGTTGTGAGGATTAAGGCAAAAACTGGATGCACTTCGTGTACGAAACGGATAGACTCTTTCGAAGTATCGCGGTTTCATACGGAAACTCGTGTTTTCAAAGGGATTTCATTTTTTGAACTTATTTGAACTCCATAGTTTTTATGTGTTCAAAATGCACGATTCAAACCCACATCATCTATTTACAACCCTTTCTCACTTCATTTGTTATTTTTCATGCATTTACTGATTATTTTTAGCTATAAGACCATTAAATTGAAAAGCATTTGAAATGAACTCTGAAAAGGTTCCAAATTGGCATGGTATCAACATTTCACCCAACTAGCATGTGCGAGAAAGTTGAGAGGGTTACGGCAAAAACTGGATGCACTTCACGTACAAAACAGACAGTCTCTTTCGAAGTATCACGGTTTCATACGAAAACTCGTGTGTTACAAAGTGATTTCATTTTTTTAACTTATTTAAACTCCATAGTTTTTCTGTGTTCAAAATGCATCATTCAAAGCCACATCATCAATTTACAACCCTTTGTGACTTCAGTTGTTATTTTTCAGGCATTTACTGATTATTTTGAGCTATAAGACCATGAAATTGAAAAGCTTTTGAAATGAACTCTGAAAAAGTTCCAAGTTGGCATGGTATCACCATTTCACCCACATAGCATGTGCGAGAAAGTTGAGAAGGTTACGACAAAAACTAGATTCACTTCGTGTACAGAAGGGACAATCTCTTTCGTAGTATCAGGGTTTCATACGGAAACTCGTGTGTTACGAAGGGATTTAATTTTTTTAACTTATTTGAACTCCATAGTTTTTATGTGTTCAAAATGCACCATTCAAGGCCACATCATTAATTTACAACCCTTCCTGACTTCATTTGTTATTTTTCGTGCATTTACTGATTATTTTGAGCTATAAGACCATGAAATTGGAAAGCATTCGAAATGAACTCTGAAAAGGTGCCAAGGTGGCATGGTATCACCATTTCACCCACATAGCATGTCCGAGAAAGTTGAGAGGGTTACGGCAAAAACTGGATGCACTTCGTGTACAAGACGGACAATCTCTTTCGAAGTATCAGGGTTTCATACGGAAACTCGTGTGTTACAAAGGGATTTCATTTTTTTGAACTCCATAGTTTTTATGTGTTCAAAATGCACCATTCAAAGCCACATCGTCAATTTACAACCCTTTCTGACTTCATTTGTTATTTTTCATGCATTTAGTGATTATTTGAGCTATAAGACCTTGAAATTGAAAACCATTTGAAATGAACTCTGAAAAGGTTCCAAGTTGGCATGGTATCATCATTTTACCCACATAGCATGTGCGAGAAAGTTGAGAGGGTTACGGCCAAAACTAGATGCACTTCGTGTACAAAACGGACAATCTCTTTCGAAGTATGAGGGTTTCATACGAAAACTTGTGTGTTACAAAGGGATTTCATTTTTTTGAACTTATTTGAACACCATAGTTTTTCTGTGTCCAAAATGCACAATTCAAAGCCACATCATCAATTTACAACCCTTCCTGACTTCATTTGTTATTTTTCATGCATTTACTGATTATTTTGAGCTATAAGACCATGAAATTGAAAAGCATTTGAAATGAACTCAGAAAAGGTTCCAAGTTGGCATGGTATCATCATTTCACCCACATTGCATGTGCGAAAAAGTTGAGAGGGTTACGGCAAAAACTCGACGCACTTCTTGTACGTAACGGATAATCTCTTTTGAAGTATCACGGTTTCATACGGAAACTCGTCTCTTATAAAATGATTTCATTTTTTTGAACTTATTTGAAATCCATAGTTTTTCTGTGTTCAAAATGCATCATTCAAAGCCACATCATCAAATTACAACCCTTTGTGACTTCATTTGTTATTTTTCATGCATTCACTGATTATTTTGAGCTATTGACCATGAAATTGAAAAGTATTTGAAATGAACTATGAAAAGGTTCCAAGTTGGCATGGTATCATCATTTCACCCACATAGCATGTGCGATAAAGTTGAGAGGGTTATGGCAAAAACTGGATGCACTTCGTGTACAAAACGGACAATCTCTTTCGAAGTATCACGGTTTCATACGGAAACTCGTGTGTTACAAAGGGATTTCATTTTTTGAACTTCTTTGAACTCCATAGTTTTTATGTGTTCAAAATGCATGATTCAAAGCCACATCATCAATTTACAACCTTTTCTGACTTCATTTGTTATTTTTCATGCATTTACTGATTATTTTGAGCTATAAGACCATGAAATTGAAAAGCATTTGAAATGAACTTTGAAAAGGTTCCAAGTTGGCATGGTATCATCATTTCACCCACATAGCATGTGCGAGAAAGTTGAGAGGGTTACGGCAAAAACTGGATGCACTTCGTGTACAAAATGGACAATCTCTTTCGACGTATCACGGTTTCATACGGAAACTCATGCGTTACAAAGAGATTTCATTTTTTTGAACTTTTTTGAACTCCATAGTTTGTATGTGTTCAAAATACACCATTCAAAGCCACATCATCTATTAACAACCCTTTCTGACTTCATTTGTTATTTTTATGCATTTACTGATTATTTTGAGCTACAAGACCATGAAATTGAAAAGCATTTGAAATGAACTTTGAAAAGGTTCCAAGTTGGCATGGTATCATCATTTCACCCACCTAGCATCTGCGAGAAAGTTGAGAGGATTAAGGCAAAAACTGGATGCACTGCGTGTACGAAACGAACAGACTCTTTCGAAGTATCGCGGTTTCCTACGGAAACTCGTGTGTTACAAAGGGATTTCATTTTTTGAACTTATTTGAACTCCATAGTTTTTATGTGTTCGAAATGCACGATTCAAACCCACATCATCAATTTACAACCCTTTCTCACTTCATTTGTTATTTTTCATGCATTTACTGATTAGTTTTGGCTATAAGACCATTAAATTGAAAAGCATTTGAAATGAACTCTGAAAAGGTTCCAAATTGGCATGGTATCATCATTTCACCCAACTAGCATGTGCGAGAAAGTTGAGAGGGTTACGGCAAAAACTGGATGCACTTCGCGTACAAAACAGACAGTCTCTTTCGAAGTATCAGGGTTTCATACGAAAACTCGTCTGTTACAAAGGGATTTCATTTTTTAACTTATTTGAACTCCATAGTTTTTCTGTGTTCAAAATGCATCATTCAAAGCCACATCATCAATTTACAACCCTTTGTGACTTCATTTGTTATTTTTCATGCATTTACTGATTATTTTGAGCTACAAGACCATGAAATTGAAAAGCATTTGAAATGAACTCTAAAAATGTTCCAAGTTGGCATGGTATCACCATTTCACCCACATAGCATGTGCGAGAAAGTTGAGAGGGTTATGGCAAAAACTGGATGCACTTCGTGTACAAAATGGACAATCTCTTTCGAAGTATTAGGGTTTCATACTGAAACTCGTGTGTTACAAAGGGATTTAATTTTTTTCAACTTATTTGAACTCCATAGTTTTTATGTGTTCAAAATGCACCATTCAAAGCCACATCATCAATTTACCACCCTTCCTGACGTCATTTCTTATTTTTCATGCATTTACTGATTATTTTGAGCTATAAGACCATGAAATTGGAAAGCATTTGAAATAAACTCTGAAAAGGTTCCAAGTTGGCATGGTATCACCATTTCACCCACATAGCATGTGCGAGAAAGTTGAGAGGGTTACGGCAAAAACTGGATGCACTTCGTGTACAAAACGGACAATCTCTTTCGAAGTATCACGGTTTCATACGGAAACTCGTGAGTTACAAAGGGATTTCATTTTTTGAACTTATTTGAACTCCATAGTTTTTATGTGTTCAAAATGCACGATTCAAAGCCACATCATCAATTTACAACCCTTTCTCACTTTATTTGTTATTTTTCATGCATTTACTGATTATTTTGAGCTATAAGACCATGAAATTGGAATGCATTTGAAATGAACTCTGAAAAGGTTCCAAATTGGCATGGTATCATCATTTCACCCACATAGAATGTGCGAGAAAGTTGAGAGGGTTACGGCAAAAACTGGATGCACTTCGTGTACAAAATAGATAGTCTCTTTCGAAGTATCAGGGTTTCATACGAAAACTCGTGTGTTACAAAGGGATTTCATTTTTCTGAACTTATTTGAACTCCATAGTTTTTCTGTGTTCAAAATACATCATTCAAAGCCACATCATTAATTTACAACCCTTTGTGACTTCATTTGTTATTTTTTATGCATTTACTGATTATTTTGAGCTACAAGACCATGAAATTGAATAGCATTTGAACTGAACTCTCAAAAGGTTCCAAGTTGGCATGGTATCACCATTTCACCCACATAGCATGTGCGAGAAAGTTGAGAGGGCTACGGCAAAAACTAGATGCACTTCGTGTACAAAACGGACAATCTCTTTCTAAGTATTAGGGTTTCATACGGAAACTCATTTGTTACAAAGGGATTTAATTTTTTTGAACTTATTTGAACTCCATAGTTTTTATGTGTTCAAAATGCACCATTCAAAGCCACATCATCAATTTACAACCCTTCCTAACTTCATTTGTCATTTTTCATGCATTTACTGAATATTTTGAGCTATAACACCATGAAATTGGAAAGCATTTGAAATGAACTCTGAAAAGGTTCCAAGTTGGCATGGTATCACCATTTCTCCCACATAGCATATGCGAGAAAGTTGAGAGGGTTACGGCAAAAACTGGATGCACTTCGTGTACAAAACGTACAATCTCTTTCGAAGTATCAGGGTTTCATACGTAAACTCGTGAGTTACAAAGGGATTTCATTTTTTGGAACTTATATGAACTACATAGTTTTTATGTGTTCACAATGCACGATTCAAAGCCACATCATCAATTTACAACCCATTTGTGACTTCATTTGTTATTTTTCATGCATTTATTGATTATTTTGAGCTATAAGACCATGAAATTGAAAAACATTTGGAATGAACTCTGAAAAGATTCCAAGTTGGCATGGTATCATCATTTCACCCACATAGCATGTGCGAGAATGTTGAGAGGGTTACAGCAAAAACTGGATGCACTTCGTGTACAAAATGGACAATCTCTTTCGAAGTATCAGGGTTTCATACGGAAACTCATGCGTTACAAAGGGATTTCATTTTTTTGAACTTATTTGAACTCCATAGTTTTTCTGTGTTCAAAATGCACCATTCAAAGCCACATCATCAATTTACAACCCTTTCTGACTTCATTTGTTATTTTTCATGCATTTAGTGATTATTTTGAGCTATAAGACCATGGAATTGAAAAGCATTTGAAATGAACTCTGAAAAGGTTCCAAGTTGGCATGGTATCATCATTTCACCCACATAGCATGTGCGAGAAAGTTGAGAGGGTTACGGCAAAAACTGGATGCACTTCGTGTACAAAACTGACAATCTCTTTCGAAGTAGCACGGTTTCATACGGAAACTCGTGTGTTACAAAGGGATTTCATTTTTTTGAACTTATTTGAACTCCATAGTTTTTATGTAATCAAAATGCATCATTCAAAGCCACATCATCAATTTACAACCCTTTCTGACTTCATTTTTTATTTTTCATGCATTTACTGATTATTTTGAGCTCTAAGACCATGAAATTGAAAAGCATTTGAAATGAACTCTGAAAAGGTTCCAAGTTGGCATGGTATCACCATTTCACCCACATAGAATGTGCGAGAAAGTTGAGAGGGTTACGAAAAAAACTGGATGCACTTCGTGTACAAGACGGACAATCTCTTTCGAAGTATCAGGGTTTCATATGGAAACTCGTGTGTTACAAAGGGATTTAATTTTTTTGAACTCCATAGTTTTTATGTGTTCAAAATGCACCATTCAAAGCCACATCGTCAATTTACAACCCTTTCTGACTTCATTTGTTATTTTTCATGCATTTACTGATTATTTTGAGCTATAAGACCCTGAAATTGAAAACCATTTGAAATGAACTCTGAAAAGGTTCCAAGTTGGCATGGTATCATCATTTTACCCACATAGCATGTGCGATAAAGTTGAGAGGGTTACGGCAAAAACTAGATGCACTTCGTGTACAAAACGGACAATCTCTTTCGAAGTATGAGGGTTTCATACAAAAACATGTGTGTTACAAAGGGACTTCATTTTTTTGAACTCATTTAAACACCATAGTTTTTCTGTGTCCAAAATGCACCATTCAAAGCCACATCATCAATTTACAATCCTTCCTGACATCATTTGTTATTTTTCATGCATTTACTGATTATTTTGAGCTATAAGACCATGAAATTGAAAAGCATTTGAAATGAACTCTGAAAAGGTTCCAAGTTGGCATGGTATCATCATTTCACCCACATAGCATGTGCGAGAAAGTTGAGAGGGTTACAGCAAAAACTGGATGCACTTCGTGTACAAAATGGACAATCTCTTTCGAAGTATCAGGGTTTCATACGGAAACTCATGCGTTACAAAGGGATTTCATTTTTTTGAACTTATTTGAACTCCATAGTTTTTCTGTGTTCAAAATGCACCATTCAAAGCCACATCATCAATTTACAACCCTTTCTGACTTCATTTGTTATTTTTCATGCATTTACTGATTATTTTGAGCTATAAGACCATGAAATTGAAAAGCATTTGAAATGAACTCTGAAAAGGTTCCAAGTTGGCATGCTATCATCATTTCACCCACATAGCATGTGCGAGAAAGTTGAGAGGGTTACGGCAAAAACTGGATGCACTTCGTGTACAAAACTGACAGTCTCTTTCGAAGTAGCACGGTTTCATACGGAAACTCGTGTGTTACAAAGGGATTTCATTTTTTGAACTTATTTGAACTCCATAGTTTTTCTGTAATCAAAATGCATCATTCAAAGCCACATCATCAATTTACAACCCTTTCTGACTTCATTTTTTATTTTTCATGCATTTACTGATTATTTTGAGCTCTAAGACCATGAAATTGAAAAGCATTTGAAATGAACTATGAAAAGGTTCCAAGTTGGCATGGTATCACCATTTCACCCACATAGAATGTGCGAGAAAGTTGAGAGGGTTACGAAAAAAACTGGATGCACTTCGTGTACAAGACGGACAATCTCTTTCGAAGTATCAGGGTTTCATATGGAAACTCGTGTGTTACAAAGGGATTTAATTTTTTTGAACTCCATAGTTTTTATGTGTTCAAAATCCACCATTCAAAGCCACATCGTCAATTTACAACCCTTTCTGACTTCATTTGTTATTTTTCATGCATTTACTGATTATTTTGAGCTATAAGACCATGAAATTGAAAACCATTTGAAATGAACTCTGAAAAGGTTCCAAGTTGGCATGGTGTCATCATTTTACCCACATAGCATGTGAGAGAAAGTTGAGAGGGTTATGGCAAAAACTGGATGCACTTCATGTACAAAACGGACAATCTCTTTCAAAGTATGAGGGTTTCATCCGGAAACTCGTCTGTTAGAAATGGATTTCATTTTTTTGAACTCCATAGTTTTTCTGTGTTCAAAATTCACCATTCACAGCCACATCATCAATGTACAACCCTTTCTGACTTAATTTGTTATTTTTCATGCATTTACTGATTATTTTGAGCTATAAGACCAAGAAATTGAGAAGCATTTGAAATGAACTCTGAAAAGGTTCCAAGTTTGCATGGTATCATCATTTCACCCACATAGCATGTGCGAGAAAGTTCAGAGTGTTATGGCAAAAACTGGATGCACTTCGTGTAGAAAATGGACAATCTATTTCGAAGTATCAGGGTTTCATACGGAAACTCGTGTGTTACGAAGGGATTTCATTTTTTGAACTTATTTGAACTCCATAGTTTTTCTGTGTTCAAAATGCACCATTCGAAGCCACATCATAAATTTACAACCCTTTTAGACATCAATTGTTATTTTTCATGCATTTACTGATTATTTTGAGCTATAAGACCATGAAATTGAAAAGCATTTGAAATGAACTCTGAAAAGGTTCCAAGTTGGCATGGTATCATCATTTGACCCACATAGCATGTGCGAAAAAGTTGAGAGGGTTACGGCAAAAACTCGATGCACTTCTTGTACGTAACGGACAATCTCTTTCGAAGTATGAGGGTTTCATACGGAAACTCGTCTGTTATAAAAGGATTTCATTTTTTGAACTTATTTGAACTCCATAGTTTTTCTGTGTTCAAAATGCATAATTAAAAGCCACATCATCAATGTACAACCCTTTGTGACTTCATTTCTTATATTTGATGCATTTACTGATTATTTTGAGCTATAAGACCATGAAATTGAAAAGCATTTGAAATGAACTCTGAAAAGGTTCCAAGTTGGCATGGTATCACCATTTCACCCACATAGAATGTGCGAGAAAGTTGAGAGGGTTACGAAAAAAACTGGATGCACTTCGTGTACAAGACGGACAATCTCTTTCGAAGTATCAGGGTTTCATATGGAAACTCGTGTGTTACAAAGGGATTTAATTTTTTTGAACTCCATAGTTTTTATGTGTTCAAAATGCACCATTCAAAGCCACATCGTCAATTTACAACCCTTTCTGACTTCATTTGTTATTTTTCATGCATTTACTGATTATTTTGAGCTATAAGACCCTGAAATTGAAAACCATTTGAAATGAACTCTGAAAAGGTTCCAAGTTGGCATGGTATCATCATTTTACCCACATAGCATGTGCGATAAAGTTGAGAGGGTTACGGCAAAAACTAGATGCACTTCGTGTACAAAACGGACAATCTCTTTCGAAGTATGAGGGTTTCATACAAAAACATGTGTGTTACAAAGGGACTTCATTTTTTTGAACTCATTTAAACACCATAGTTTTTCTGTGTCCAAAATGCACCATTCAAAGCCACATCATCAATTTACAATCCTTCCTGACATCATTTGTTATTTTTCATGCATTTACTGATTATTTTGAGCTATAAGACCATGAAATTGAAAAGCATTTGAAATGAACTCTGAAAAGGTTCCAAGTTGGCATGGTATCATCATTTCACCCACATAGCATGTGCGAGAAAGTTGAGAGGGTTACAGCAAAAACTGGATGCACTTCGTGTACAAAATGGACAATCTCTTTCGAAGTATCAGGGTTTCATACGGAAACTCATGCGTTACAAAGGGATTTCATTTTTTTGAACTTATTTGAACTCCATAGTTTTTCTGTGTTCAAAATGCACCATTCAAAGCCACATCATCAATTTACAACCCTTTCTGACTTCATTTGTTATTTTTCATGCATTTACTGATTATTTTGAGCTATAAGACCATGAAATTGAAAAGCATTTGAAATGAACTCTGAAAAGGTTCCAAGTTGGCATGCTATCATCATTTCACCCACATAGCATGTGCGAGAAAGTTGAGAGGGTTACGGCAAAAACTGGATGCACTTCGTGTACAAAACTGACAGTCTCTTTCGAAGTAGCACGGTTTCATACGGAAACTCGTGTGTTACAAAGGGATTTCATTTTTTGAACTTATTTGAACTCCATAGTTTTTCTGTAATCAAAATGCATCATTCAAAGCCACATCATCAATTTACAACCCTTTCTGACTTCATTTTTTATTTTTCATGCATTTAATGATTATTTTGAGCTCTAAGACCATGAAATTGAAAAGCATTTGAAATGAACT
This sequence comes from Hordeum vulgare subsp. vulgare, assembly GCF_904849725.1. NCBI lineage: Eukaryota > Viridiplantae > Streptophyta > Magnoliopsida > Poales > Poaceae > Hordeum > Hordeum vulgare. The sequence goes on along the minus strand of NC_058523.1, from coordinate 78,145,098 downwards.
CTGAAAAGGTTCCAAGTTGGCATGGTATCACCATTTCACCCACATAGAATGTGCGAGAAAGTTGAGAGGGTTACGAAAAAAACTGGATGCACTTCGTGTACAAGACGGACAATCTCTTTCGAAGTATCAGGGTTTCATATGGAAACTCGTGTGTTACAAAGGGATTTAATTTTTTTGAACTCCATAGTTTTTATGTGTTCAAAATCCACCATTCAAAGCCACATCGTCAATTTACAACCCTTTGTGACTTCATTTGTTATTTTTCATGCATTTACTGATTATTTTGAGCTATAAGACCATGAAATTGAAAACCATTTGAAATGAACTCTGAAAAGGTTCCAAGTTGGCATGGTGTCATCATTTTACCCACATAGCATGTGAGAGAAAGTTGAGAGGGTTATGGCAAAAACTGGATGCACTTCGTGTACAAAACGGACAATCTCTTTCAAAGTATGAGGGTTTCATCCGGAAACTCGTCTGTTAGAAATGGATTTCATTTTTTTGAACTCCATAGTTTTTCTGTGTTCAAAATTCACCATTCACAGCCACATCATCAATGTACAACCCTTTCTGACTTAATTTGTTATTTTTCATGCATTTACTGATTATTTTGAGCTATAAGACCAAGAAATTGAGAAGCATTTGAAATGAACTCTGAAAAGGTTCCAAGTTTGCATGGTATCATCATTTCACCCACATAGCATGTGCGAGAAAGTTCAGAGTGTTATGGCAAAAACTGGATGCACTTCGTGTAGAAAATGGACAATCTATTTCGAAGTATCAGGGTTTCATACGGAAACTCGTGTGTTACGAAGGGATTTCATTTTTTGAACTTATTTGAACTCCATAGTTTTTCTGTGTTCAAAATGCACCATTCGAAGCCACATCATAAATTTACAACCCTTTTAGACATCAATTGTTATTTTTCATGCATTTACTGATTATTTTGAGCTATAAGACCATGAAATTGAAAAGCATTTGAAATGAACTCTGAAAAGGTTCCAAGTTGGCATGGTATCATCATTTGACCCACATAGCATGTGCGAAAAAGTTGAGAGGGTTACGGCAAAAACTCGATGCACTTCTTGTACGTAACGGACAATCTCTTTCGAAGTATGAGGGTTTCATACGGAAACTCGTCTGTTATAAAAGGATTTCATTTTTTGAACTTATTTGAACTCCATAGTTTTTCTGTGTTCAAAATGCATAATTAAAAGCCACATCATCAATGTACAACCCTTTGTGACTTCATTTCTTATTTTTGATGCATTTACTGATTATTTTGAGCTATAAGACCATGAAATTGAAAAGCATTTGAAATGAACTCTGAAATGGTTCCAAGTTGGCATGGTATCATCATTTCACCCACATAGCTTGTGCGAGAAAGTTGAGAGGGTTACGACAAAAACTGGATGCACTTCGTGTACAAAACGAACAATCTCTTTCGAAGTATCGTGGTTTCATACGGAAACCCGTGTGTTACACAGGGATTTCATTTTTTGAACTTATTTGAACTCCATAGTTTTTATGTGTTCAAAATGCACGATTCAAAGCCACATCATCAATTTACAACCCTTTCTGACTTCATTTGTTATTTTGCATGCATTTACAGATTATTTGAGGTATAAGACCATGAAATTGAAAAGCATTTGAAATGAACTCTCAAAAGGTTCTAAGTTGTCATGTTATCATCATTTCACCCACATAGCATGTGCGAGCAAGTTGAGAGGGTTACGGCAAAAAGTGGATGCACTTCGTGTACAAAACGGACAATCTCGTTCGAAGTATCACGGTTTCATACGGAAACTCGTCTGTTACAAAGGGACTTCATTTTTTTGAAATTATTTGGACTCCATAGTTTTTATGTGTTCAAAATGCACCATTCAAAGCCACATCATCAATTTACAACCCTTTCTCACTTCATTTGCTATTTTTCATGTATTTACTCGTTATTTTGAGCTATAAGACCATGAAATTCAAAAGCATTTGAAATGAACTCTAAAAAGGTTCCAAGTTGGCATGGTATCATCATTTCACCCACATAGCATGTGCGAGAATGTGACGCCCTCGGCTTAATCGTACGCTAATCAAACACGCAAATGCGTACGATCAAACCCAAGGACTCACGGGGAGATATCACAACACAACTCTAGACACAAATAAAATAACATCAGCTCCATATTACAAGCCAGGGGCCTCGAGGGCTAGAATACGAAAGCTCGATAAACACACGAGTCAACGGAAGCAACAAATATCTGAGTACAGACATAAAACAAGGGCTGCCTTAGAGAAGGCTAGCACAAAATATACAACGATCGAACGAGGCGAGGCCTCCTGCCTGGGAACCTCCTAACTACTCCTGATCATCAGCGGCCTCCACGTAGTAGTAGGCACCGTCAGGGTAGCAGTCGTCGGCGGCGGGGACCTCCATCTCCTGGGCTTCATCATCTGGTCGCAGCAAACGGATCAAGGGAACAAGGGGGGAGCAAAGCAGCGGTGAGTACTCATCCAAAGTACTCGCAAGTCCTACATCAGAACTATTCTAATTATGCACCAGTATCATAGAAGGGGGGGGGGTTATATGTGGACTGACTGCAGCAATGCGAGAATAGAGAGAGGAGACCTAGTCCTATCGAAGACTAGCATCTTCACGGTCTTGCAGCAATAGACGAGAGTAGAACAGGGGTAACACAATAATAGTCATATTGTTGCAGCAATGTTAAAGTGAGGTCACGCCTAAAGATCCTCCCTCGACTCCCTACGAGGAAGAAATCCCGAGGCAAACTAATTCCAGTTAAGTAACAATTGTAGTTGTAAAAGATCGGGGCACAACTCCAAGTCGTCCTGTAACCGTGGACACGGCTATCCGAATAGTTAATTTTCATCCCTGCAGGGGTGCACCACATGTCCCGTCACGCTCGATAACACTGTGGCCGGACATACTTTTCTGGGTCCTGCCCGGCCTCGGAATATCGACACGTCGCAGCCCCACCTAAGACTAATCAGAGAGGCCAGCCCGCCGGTCTAAATCCTAAGCACAAAGGGTTCATGGGCCCAGTTCCCCTTCACGCTCCTGCACGTGGCGTGGGCGGCCGACGTCTGTCCTAGCATCCCTTAATCACAAGCGCGATGCATCTCGGGACCACTCGGGCGCGCGCCGCTACACTGCTGACATCTGAAAAGCTTCGGCTGATACCGCGACGTCGAGTACCCATAATTCTTCCCGCGTAGCCGGTTAGTGCGAAAAGGTCTCCGACCAACCCAGATAAAATACCCAAATCCATTAGCATCTTAATTAGGTCAGCAACACAGTCTCGCGGGAATCCACCCGTCTTACAACTAATCACCGAAGATCCCAGTAACATGGTCGAGTAACTGTGTGGTTGTAAAATCAGGGGAATCCGAGGAATCACCCTCGTTGGATTCCGAACGATGTACCCGTCAAGGTGGGCTTAGAGGAATCACCCTCGGGGGTCCCACACTCACAGGGTGGCACGACAGAGACGTCATCGGGAATGGTGAAAGAGGAATCACCCTCGATAACCACGACCGACTAGCTATACTACAGAGATATCATCAGGAGTACTTAGCGAGGTGTCACCCTCGGTACCCGATAGTATCCCTGTAGCGTCGTACAACGAAGGGGGGTGAACGTGCTGTGTCGTGTCTGGCTCGTCGATCAGAGATCGAGATTTGGAAACAAGCGGGGCAACTGATCTACGGGGTCAGAGGGGATGACTGCTCCACCTATACTAAGCAGGTTAAAGGTACAGGACTGAAAGTAGCAGTTCATCAAAAACAGGCTATGCATCCGATATAGGAGCTAACTACAACAGTAGCAAAATACTAATGCAAGCAGTAGAAAGAAAGCCATAGGCGATATAGGAATGATCAAGGGGAATTTGCTTGCCTTGCTGCTCTGCGGCAAAGGACTGATTGGCAGGGTCGTAGATGTACCCGGCAGCAGCGTTAGTCTCGGGGTCTACCGGTAAGAAGAGGGGGAAGAAACAATAAATAATAGCACCGATGCAACACAAAACATGACATGGAAATATGCAGGCTAGACATGAGCTAACGCAGCAACATCCGTCATAGACGGGTCGGAAGAATATCTGACGATATTTTCCGGGTCTCGGGCTACTACCGGTTACACTGGAAACGATGGAGAAGTTCCATGTTTGCTATGTTAGGGGTGCGTGACAGACGAACGGGCCGTGTATCCGGGTTCGTCTCGCTTTGCTGATCAACTTTCATGTTGAAATTATTTTGATCTGACTTACGGATTATTTAATATTAATTTTTAAAGTTTTATTAATTATTTAAGAATTAAAAACAGATTTAAAAGATTTAGTAAAATCCTATTATGACATCATCGCGATGTCAGGCTGACATCAACGTTTGACCGGTCAACTGACCAGCGGGTCCCGAACGTCATAGGCACAAGTTTTTATTTAAGATTAAATATTAATTAATCAGATTAATTTAGTGGGGGACCCGCGTGTCATACTCTAATTATGTTAATTAATTATTTTAACTAAATATCTATTTATTTATTTATTTTAAGAAAACATTATTTTTATATTTTTATTTCAACTAACGCGTGGGGCCTCCCTGTCATAGACCCGGGTGCAATGGCCCCACCGGTAAGTGACCTAAGGCCAAATACACATTTTAAATCACAATAAATAAACATACAAATGTCGTATCTCTCCACATGACTATATACGCAAATACATACATAATACGGGTATCGAATACATACATACATACGCATCTAATACACCATTTATTCTTTTTCATTTTTCTTTTCTCTCACAACACTCATCTCTCTCTCTGTGTTAACAGAGACAGAGAACAACTTTCTCGAACACCACCTAGAAGAACCTAAACTTTAATCCCTCCTACCGGAGTCCACCGTCGACGGATCGAGGCCCCGTTTGCCGGAACGGAACCGGGGCGGCGAGGAGATCGACACGGTGGGAGGAGCCCGAGGAGGGGCTCACCGACGGTGACGTGACGGCCCGGTGAAGCCGGAGTTCGCACGTAGTTGACGGTGGAGACGGACGTGGAGGCGGTGACGGTGCCGATGGTGGTGATGTGCCGACGAGGGGGAGCCGGTCGGACCCGGCGAGATGATGACGTCTCCCTGCCCGGTCCCTCCCGGACCGAGCGGGAGATGGCCGACGGGAGGGCGGGGCTCGCAGCGGGGAGGAGGAGGCCGAGGGGAAGGAGGCCGGCGGGGGGATGCGAGGAGGCAGTGAGGGGCAGGGCCGCCGGGGGAGGAGAGGAGCCGTGGGGGGGGGGGCGGCTCGCCGGCGTGGTGGGGTGGCTCGGTGGAGAAGCTCGCTGGCGGGAGGCAGGGGAGGGGCCGCCGGGGGTGAGGGGGATGAGGGGCCGCCGGGGTAGGGGGCGGTGGAGGGAGAAGGCCGGCGGGGGAGGATCTGGGAGGGGAGGCGAGGTGGAGAGGAGGGGGGCGACGGGGTGGGATCTGGCGGTTCGGTCGTGGGAGGGAGATGGGGCGAGGGTCACGGGGGAGATGTGGGTCCTCTCGTGGGCGTGGGGGGAGAGGACCGAGCGTGGGGGGGAGCGTCGGTGGGTGGGGTGGGGGCCCCCCATGAGGGGGGTGGCTGGCGGCGGCGTGGGAAAGGGAGGGAGTAGCGAGGGGAGGGTGCTCGCCAGGGGGGGGGCGCGCTAGGGTTTGGGGAGGCCGGCTAGGCCACTTGGCCCAGTTGGGCCGGCTGGGGGGGCTTTCTTCCTTTCTTTTTCCTTTGTTTGTTTTGTTTTGTTTTAGTTTGTTTTCCCTGTTTCCCTTTTTTTTTTCTTTCTTTCAGTTTTCTTTCTTTCTTTTATCATTATTATTTCTTTAATACTTTCCTTTTATATATATATATCCTTTTAATACTTGTAATGAACCGATAAAGTGCTTCCCTTTGCTTTCAAATCATCGATCCGGACAGACGCGAATCCACGCAGGTCTGTGATGGGAATTCGACTACGTGGCATCATTAGAGGTTGATCACTGTAGCTTAATTACAATCACTACTGTAGCAAAAGTCGAGGATGTCACAATTCTCCCCTACTAACAAGAATTCTCGTCCCGAGAATTAAGAGGTAGAAGGAAAGAGCCCGGGGTATTCATCACGAAGATGATCCTCGCGTTCCCAAGTGGCTTCATCTTCAGAGTGATTTGACCACTGCAGCTTAAGGAACTTAGTGACCTTGCGACGAGTCTTACGTTCAGTTTGGTCGAGAATGCGGACCGGATGCTCTTTATAAGAGAGGTCTTGTTGTAGCTCTAACATATCGTGATCCACTGCTCGAATAGGGTCCTTGAAGCAACGACGGAGCTGAGAAACATGGAAGACATCGTGAACCTGAGAAAGGTTCGCCGGCAGTTCCAATTGATAAGCCACTCTTCCACGCCTTTCGAGAAGAGTGAAAGGACCAATATAACGAGGAGCTAACTTGCCCTTGATTCCGAAACGGTGTGCACCTCTCATTGGTGTGACACGAAGATAAGCCTTTTCGCCAGGTTGATAGACCATATCTTGATGATGACGGTCATACTGACTTTTCTGACGAGACTGAGCAGCCTTCAGATTCTCATGAATAATGCGGACTTGATCTTCGGCATGTTGAATAATATCCGGACCGAAGAGTGATCGTTCCCCAGTTTCTGACCAATTCAGAGGAGTCCGACACCTTCGCCCATACAATACTTCGAAAGGGGCCATCTTCAGACTAGCTTGATAGCTATTGTTGTAAGAGAACTCGGCATACGGGAGAGATTCCTCCCATTTCTTACCGAAAGAAATGACACAAGCTCGAAGCATGTCCTTGAGAATTTGGTTGACTCGTTCAACTTGTCCCTGGGATTGAGGATGAAATGCAGTGCTGAAGGACAGATGAGTCCCCATAGCCTTCTGAAAACTTTCCCAGAATTTTGAAGTGAACAAGCTGCCACGGTCCGAACTGATTACCAACGGAATACCGTGAAGTGAAAGAACTCTTGACATATAAAGATCTGCCAGTTGACTAGCATTAATCGTTTCTTTGACGGCTAGGAAATGTGCAACTTTGGACAGTCGATCAATGACGACAAGGATAGCATCATTACCTTTCTGAGATCTGGGAAAACCAATGACAAAGTCCATTTCAACGTGATCCCATTTCCACTCGGGAATAGAGATAGGTTGCAGTGTTCCCGCAGGCTTTTGGTGTTCTGCTTTGATACGCCGGCATATATCACATTCTGCCACATAGCGTGCAATGTCTTGTTTCATATTGGGCCACCAGAATCTTTACCGGATGTCTTGGTACATCTTGGTACTACTCGGGTGAATAGACAATGGTGTGTCATGAGCTTCTTCCATCACCTTCGCAGTCATCCTGAGATTTTCCTTCTTATTTGGGACGAATAGGCGACCCTTGAAATACAAGGCGCCACCTTCATCAACAGTGAAAAAGGAGGGTTTACCCTTTGCAATATAGCTCTTAATCCTGTCGACATCATCGTCAAAGTTTTGTATATTCTTTATGGAGCTCACAAGATCTGGTTCAACCACTAGGTTACTGAGGGAACCCTGATTAACAACATGAAGGTTCATCTTTTGATACTCTTCAGGAGGCGGAACAAGGTAACCCTGAGGAACAATGTGGAGGTTCAGCTTACGGAATTCCTCTTGCAGACGATCGTGAACCTGATGAACCTGGAGGTGGTTGCAGTATGACTTGCGACTTAAGGCATCAGCCATTACGTTAGCCTTGCCAGGGGTATATGATATACTACAGTCAAAATCTGCTATACGCTCCATCCATCTTTGTTGGCGCAGGTTCAGCTCCGGTTGAGTGAACAAGTACTTCAGACTTTGATGGTCGGTGTAGATTTCACAGCGATTACCGACAAGGTATTGTCGCCATTCCTTCAATGCATGAATGACTGCGGCAAGCTCGAGATCATGAACTGGGTAGTTCTCTTCATGAGCACGCAGTTGACGTGAAGCATAAGCGATCACCTTGCGATCCTGCATTTGGACACAACCTATTCCTTGACGAGAAGCATCACAGTATATGACGAAATCCCTTTTCGTATCTGGAGGAGCAAGTACTGGAGCGGACGTCAGTTTGTCCTTGAGCGCCTGGAAACTTTCCTGACATTTATCAGTCCATTCATACTTAACACCTTTGTGAAGCAGGTTGGTTAAGGGCTTCACAATCTTGGAGAAGTTCTCGACGAATCGACGGCAATAGCTGGCGAGTCCGAGAAAACTTCTGACTTGCTTGACATTCTTCGGGGGAGTCCAATCAAGAATAGCTTGAATTCGTTCGGGGTTGACCGCAATACCATCCTTGGAAATCACATGACCAAGGTAAGTCACTTCGTCTAGCCAGAACTCACATTTGGAATACTTCGCATAGAGTTTATGCTCCCGAAGCTTATCCAGTACAAGACGAAGATGTTCAGCATGCTCTTCTTTGTTCTTCGAAAACACCAGAATATCATCCAGATATACCACGACAAATTTGTCGAGGTAGTCCATGAATATATAATTCATCAATCGAGAGAAGGTTGCCGGTGCATTGGTTAAGCCGAAGGACATGACGGTGTACTCGTATGATCCATATCGAGTAACAAAGGCGGTCTTTGGAATATCCTCCTTGCGAACACGGATCTGGTGGTATCCCAATCTCAAATCGAGCTTAGAGAAAACGGTGGAACCAGCAAGTTGATCATACAAATCATTTATCCGAGGGAGAGGATATTTGTTTTGAATAGTGGCCTGGTTGATAGGACGATAGTCTTGAACCAATCGATTTGTCCCATCCTTCTTCTTAACAAAGAGAGAAGGTGCTCCCCAAGCAGAGGAACTCGGACGGAAGAAACCCAGACGGAGCGAGTTGTCAATTTCTTGCTTAAGTTCAAGGAGTTCATGTGGTGGCATTTTATAAGGACACTTGGCAATAGGAGTGGTACCGGGTACCAAGTCAATGACAAACTCGACAGCTCGAGCAGGGGGAATCCCCGGAAGTTCTTCTGGAAAGACATCTTGGAACTCTCGGACCACTGGAATGTTTTCAATCCCTTCAAGAGGCGACGCATTTAGTGCATTCAAAGCATACAGCCGTGCCTCAGCATTACGGACGAGATGCGCATGGTAGCTTACTAGTTCATCTGAAGGGTGTAGGAGGTGGACGGTCTTGGTGGCACAAACGATCGATGCCGTATGAGCTTTCAACCAGTCCATCCCCAATATGAGATCAATGTTGGATGACATTAGTAGGATGGGGTTGGCAAGGAATTCTAATCCTTCAATTTCAACTGGAACATGGGGGCAAACCACAGAGGTTCGGCATTCGCCCCCAGGCGTGTTTACCACTATCGGGATGTTCATCTCTTCGCTCCTAATGTCATGCATGTATGCAAAATTTTCCGACATAAAGGAATGCGATGCTCCTGTATCAAACAATACAGAAGCAGGTACTGAGTTAACGAGAAGTGTACCCATCACGGTATCAGGCTGGTCTTGAGCTTGACCCATATCAATGTTGTTGGCCTGACCACGAACATAAGCAGGCTTAGCGTTGAAGTTGCGGTTCTGGTTGTTGCCACGGCCAGTTGGGGGAAGTGCCAGCTGATTCTGATTCTGCCTGCAGTCTCTACCACGGTGACCTGGACGGCCACACTTGAAGCACAGCCCGTCCTCAGGACGGGAAGGAGGAACTCGAGGCGGTGGAGCTGGGAGCCTCGGCTGCCTAGGCGGTGGAGGAGGCAGGCGAGGTGCAGCATAGGACGGCCTCGGAGTAGGAGCAGGTGCATGGTACATGTTGTTGGGAATCCAGATCTTCCGCTTCTGTGCAGATGAGCCCGAAGATGAGCCCATGTCACGGTTGCGTTTGCTGCTATCTTTGTATTCCTGCAGACCAGTCTCAACCTGAATAGCCTTGTTCACGAGGGTGGCGAAATCAGCATAGTCCTGAACGAGGAGTGTCAGCTTGATATCAGGGTGGAGGCCTTCACGGAACTTCTCCTGCCTGCGTGCATCAGTCGCAATGTCTTCTTCAGCATAGCGAGATAATTCCAGAAATTCCCGCTGATAAGCATCCACAGTCTTGTTGCCCTGGACTAAGTTGCGGAACTCACGCTTCTTCCGGTCCATGATTCCCTGGGGAATGTACCGAGCACGGAAAGCAGCCTTGAACTCTGCCCAAGTGATGATAGTCCCATCGGGCTGAGAGCGCCTGTGGCTGTCCCACCATTGAGCAGCGGGACCCTTCAAAAAGTAGGCAGCAAAGTTGACATAGCTCGCCAGGGGCACATTAGCAGACTGTAGCTCATAAGAAATGTCACGGAGCCAGTCATCAGCATCAAGAGGCTGAGTTGAGCTGCGGTAGATCGCAGGGTTGAGACGGCAGAAGTCTAGCAGTGTCACGCCTTGTGGTTGGTTCATGTTCGGCCTTTGGAACTGATCCATGAGCCCTTGCATAAACTGGCGGTTCAGCTCAAACTGTTGGATCATCCCCGCCATATACTCAGGAGGCGGGGGTGGTGCATCGTTGGCACGGCCACGCGGGCGGCCAGCTGGTCTAACCATCCTGTTAAATATTTAGCAGGGGTAGTTTAGCTTAAAGTAATTCGAAAGGCATCGCACGCATTCATGAAGTAATCAAGCATAATGAAAGGGAAATGCGATAGATACTCCATAGTAGTTGAGTTCGACATACAGACCCATACATAAGTTCGATTACAGACTAACGATTAAAAACTCGAAATTTGGCGATAACCCGAACGCATTTGACGATACCCTAGACTCAGTAGGCGGCGCGCAGGCACGCGGTGCAAGAGTACCACAACGAGATGTAGCGATAAGGCTACATCAACGTCGGAGAGGACGATCGAATCCTGTTAGCTGGCGGTGATAGAAGGTAGGGACAGGACCCTGTGTCCCGTTGTGAGTCTGATGAGGGTACCGCATCCAGACGAGCAGCTGAGGTCCAAGTGCAGGGGTTCTACCCCCAACATCAGTCCACTCGAGAGCTGATGGTAGCTCTGTCCTGCTCGGCTCGCGGATGCGCATAGGTGGAACCCTCGGACAGTGTGATGGCTGCAGCTCTGTCAACGCGTCGTAAAGACGAGCGCGCGTAGCATACAGCTCCACAGTCAGAGCTCGGAAAGCACGATCCATTGCCTCAGTGTACTGCACCAGAATCCGCGCGTCGTACCGACGCGTCACGTAGGGGGCGCAGACAGCGACGTAGGAACGGTCGCTGCGCTCCCGAATGTCAGAAGCGTAGGCAGTGAGATCAGACCCAGTCTCATCCCCAGCGGGAGCATGTGGGATGTATCTGAAAGGGCTCTCCTCCAGGTGAGGGTACGCTCCACGGAGACGGGTGATGGCGATGTAGGCCGCATCATGGACGGCCATCTCAACCGACACTCCAATACCACAGAACACGTGGCGCTCGAGGGTCTCACCGCCCCTCTGGTCGAAGATGCGAACCTCAGCCTGGTACTGGTACTGGTTGTACTCGCGGAAATCCTCGAACACAGTGTACTCGGGGTACCAGCGATATCCCAGCCTGGTCAGGAGATCGACCAAAATGGCGGGGAACCCAGTCGTCTCGGTGGCCTGTGTCAGGCGCACGTGCTGCCTTGCGGGACGCATCTGAAAATAAGATTGACGGATGTCAATAACAGTGTGTGTAATACATATTCAGGAGAAAAAGAGTAGATAGTCCAGCGCTCCGGATTGATGTGATTCGAGAACCTAATGTTAGAGTTAGTAAAATCTTTGACCCGAAAGAGAAGAGAAAGTAGAGCCCAGAGTATAGGAAAGGAGTAAAAGATACTAATACCACCCAATTGAGATGTGGGCCCGTAAGCCACAACATCAGTGTTAGTAAAGTTTTTCAAACACTAGACTCAACTTCGGCCAAGGAGTTGGAAAGGGGGCTACCTACAGGCAGTTGGCTCTGATACCAACTTGTGACGCCCTCGGCTTAATCGTACGCTAATCAAACACGCAAATGCGTACGATCAAACCCAAGGACTCACGGGGAGATATCACAACACAACTCTAGACACAAATAAAATAACATCAGCTCCATATTACAAGCCAGGGGCCTCGAGGGCTAGAATACGAAAGCTCGATAAACACACGAGTCAGCGGAAGCAACAAATATCTGAGTACAGACATAAAACAAGGGGTGCCTTAGAGAAGGCTAGCACAAAAGAAACAACGAGCGAACGAGGCGAGGCCTCCTTCCTGGGAACCTCCTAACTACTCCTGATCATCAGCGGCCTCCACGTAGTAGTAGGCACCGTCGGGGTAGCAGTCGTCGGCGGCGGGGACCTCCATCTCCTGGGCTTCATCATCTGGTCGCAGCAAACGGATCAAGGGAACAAGGGGGGAGCAAAGCAGCGGTGAGTACTCATCCAAAGTACTCGCAAGTCTTACATCAGAACTATTCTAATTATGCACCAGTATCAAAGAAGGGGGGGGGGTTATATGTGGACTGACTGCAGCAATGCGAGAATAGAGAGAGGAGACCTAGTCCTATCGAAGACTAGCATCTTCAGGGTCTTGCAGCAATAGACGAGAGTAGAACAGGGGTAACACAATAATAGTCATATTGTTGCAGCAATGTTAAAGTGAGGCCATGCCTAAAGATCCTCCCTCGACTCCCTGCGAGGAAGCAATCCCGAGGCAAACTAATTCCAGTTAAGTAAAAATTGTAGTTGTAAAAGATCGGGGCACAACTCCAAGTCGTCCTATAACCGTGGACACGGCTATCCGAATAGTTAATTTTCATCCCTGCAGGGGTGCACCACATGTCCCGTCACGCTCGATAACACTCTGGCCGGACATACTTTTCTGGGTCCTGCCCGGCCTCGGAATATCGACACGTCGCAGCCCCACCTAAGACTAATCAGAGAGGCCAGCCCGCCGGTCTAAATCCTAAGCACAAAGGGTTCATGGGCCCAGTTCCCCTTCACGCTCCTGCACGTGGCGTGGGCGGCCGACGTCAGTCCTAGCATCCCTTAATCACAAGCGCGATGCATCTCGGGACCACTCGGGCGCGCGCCGCTACACTGCTGGCATCTGAAAAGCTTCAGCTGATACCACGACATCGAGTACCCATAATTCTTCCCGCGTAGCCGGTTAGTGCGAAAAGGTCTCCGACCAACCCAGATCAAATACCCAAATCCATTAGCATCTTAATTAGGTCAGCAACACAGTCTCGTGGGAATCCACCCGTCTTACAACTAATCACCGAAGATCCCAGTAACGTGGTCGAGTAACTGTGTGGTTGTAAAATCAGGGGAATCCGAGGAGTCACCCTCGTTGGATTCCGAACGATGTACCCGTCAAGGTGGGCTTAGAGGAATCACCCTCGGGGGTCCCACACTCGCGGGGTGAAACGACAGAGACGTCATCGGGAATGGTGAAAGAGGAATCACCCTCGATAACCACGACCGACTAGCTATACTACAGAGATATCATCAGGAGTACTTAGCGAGGTGTCACCCTTGGTACCCGATAGTATCCCTGTAGCGTCGTACAATGAAGGGGGGTGAACGTGCTGTGTCGGGTCTGGCTCGTCGATCAGAGATCGAGATTTGGAAACAAGCGGGGCAACTGATCTACGGGGTCAGAGGGGATGGCTGCTCCACCTATACTAAGCAGGTTAAAGGTACAGGACTGAAAGTAGCAGTTCATCAAAAACAGGCTATGCATCAGATATAGGAGCTAACTACAACAGTAGCAAAATACTAATGCAAGCAGTAGAAAGAAAGCCATAGGCGATATAGGAATGATCAAGGGGAATTTGCTTGCCTTGCTGCTCTGCGGCAAAGGACTGATCGGCGGGGTCGTAGATGTACCCGGCAGCAGCGTCAGTCTCGGGGTCTACCGGTAAGAAGAGGGGGAAGAAACAATAAATAATAGCACCGATGCAACACAAAACATGACATGGAAATATGCAGGCTAGACATGAGCTAACGCAGCAACATCCGTCATAGACGGGTCGGAAGAATATCTGACGATATTTTGCGGGTCTCGGGCTACTACCGGTTACACTGGAAACGATGGATAAGTTCCATGTTTGCTATGTTAGGGGCGCGTGACAGACGAACGGGCCGTGTATCCGGGTTCGTCTCGCTTTGCTGATCAACTTTCATGTTGAAATTATTTTGATCTGACTTACGGATTATTTAATATTAATTTTTAAAGTTTTATTAATTATTTAAGAATTAAAAACAGATTTAAAAGATTTAGTAAAATCCTATTATGACATCATCGCGATGTGAGGCTGACATCAACGTTTGACCGGTCAACTGACAAGCGGGTCCCGAACGTCATAGGCACAAGTTTTTATTTAAGATTAAATATTAATTAATCAGATTAATTTAGTGGGGGACCCACGTGTCATACTCTAATTATGTTAATTAATTATTTTAACTAAATATCTATTTATTTATTTATTTTAAGAAAACATTATTTTTATATTTTTATTTCAACTAACGCGTGGGGCCTCCCTGTCATAGACCCGGGTGCAATGGCCCCACCGGTAAGTGACCTAAGGCCAAATACACATTTTAAATCAAAAATAAATAAACATACAAATGTCGTATCTCTCCACATGACTATATACCCAAATACATACATAATACGGGTATCGAATACATATATACATACATACGCATCTAATACACCATTTATTCTTTTTCATTTTTCTTTTCTCTCACAACACTCATCTCTCTCTCTCTGTTAACAGAGACAGAGAACAACTTTCTCTAACACCACCTAGAAGAACCTAAACTTTAATCCCTCCTACCGGAGTCCATCGTCGACGGATCGAGGCCCCATTTGCCGGAACGGAACCGGGGCGGCGAGGAGATCGACACGGTGGGAGGAGCCCGAGGAGGGGCTCACCGACGGTGACGTGACGGCCCGGTGAAGCCGGAGTTCGCACGTAGTTGACGGTGGAGACGGACGTGGAGGCGGTGACGGTGCCGATGGTGGTGATGTGCCGACGAGGGGGAGCCGGTCGGACCCGGCGAGATGATGACGTCTCCCTGCCCGGTCCCTCCTGGACCGAGCGGGAGATGGCCGACGGGAGGCCGGGGCTCGCCGCGGGGAGGAGGAGGCCGAGGGGAAGGAGGCCGGCGGGGGGAGGCGAGGAGGCAGTGAGGGGCGGGGCCACCGGGGGAGGAGAGGAGCCGTGGGGGGGGGGGCGGCTCGCCGGCGTGGTGGGGTGGCTCGGTGGAGAAGCTCGCCGGCGGGAGGCAGGGGAGGGGCCGCCGGGGGTGAGGGGGATGAGGGGCCGCCGGGGTAGGGGGCGGTGGAGGGAGAAGGCCGGCGGGGGAGGATCTGGGAGGGGAGGCGAGGTGGAGAGGAGGGGGCGACGGGGTGGGATCTGGCGGTTCGGTCGTGGGAGGGAGATGGGGCGAGTGTCACGGGGGAGATGGGGGTCCTCTCGTGGGCGTGGGGGGGAGAGGACCGAGCGTGGGGGGGAGCGTCGGTGGGTGGGGTGGGGGCCCCCACGAGGGGGGTGGCTGGCGGCGGCGTGGGAAAGGGAGGGAGTAGCGAGGGGAGGGTGCTCGCCAGGGGGGGGGGGCGCTAGGGTTTGGGGAGGCCGGCTGGGCCACTTGGCCCAGTTGGGCCGGCTGGGGGGGGGCTTTCTTCCTTTCTTTTTTCTTTGTTTTTTTTTTGTTTTAGTTTGTTTTCCCTGTTTCCCTTTTTTTATTATTTCTTTCTTTCAGTTTTCTTTCTTTCTTTTATCATTATTATTTCTTTAATACTTTCCTTTTATATATATATATCCTTTTAATACTTGTAATGAACCGATAAAGTGCTTCCCTTTGCTTTCAAATCATCGATCCGGACAGACGCGAATCCACGCAGGTCTGTGATGGGAATTCGATGACGTGGCATCATTAGCGGTTGATCACTGTAGCTTAATTACAATCACTACTGTAGCAAAAGTCGAGGATGTCACAGAGAAAGTTGAGAGGGTTACGGCAAAAACTGGATGCACTTCGTGTACAAAACAGACAATCTCTTTCGAAGTATCGGGGTTTCATATTGAAACTCGTTTGTTACAAAGGGATTTCATTTTTTTGAACTTATTAGAACACCATAGTTTTTCTGTGTTCAAAATGCACCATTCAAAGGCACATCATCAATTTACAACCCTTTTTGACTTCATTTGCTATTTTTCATGCATTTACTGGTTATTTTGAGCTATAAGACCATGAATATGAAAAGCATTTGAAATGAGCTCTAAAAAGGTTCCAAGTTGGCATGGTATCATAATTTCACCAACATAGCATGTGCGAGAAAGTTGACAGGGTTACGGCAAAAACTGGATGCACTTCGTGTATAAAACGGACCATCTCTTTCGAAGTACTAGGGTTTCATACAGAAACTCGTGTGTTACAAAGGGATTTCATTTTTTTGAACCTGTTTGAACTCCATAGTTTTTCAGTGTTCAAAACGCACCATTCAAAGCCACATCATCAATTTACAACCCTATCTGACTTCATTTGTTATTTTTCATGCATTTTCTTATTATTTTGAGCTATAAGACCATGAAATTGAAAAGCATTTCAAATGAACCTTGAAAAGGTTCTAGGTTGGCAAGGTATCATCATTTCACCCACATAGCATGTGAGAGAAAGTTGAGTGGGTTACGGCAAAAATTGGATGCACTTCGTGTACAAAACGGACAATCTCGTTCGAAGTATCACGGTTTCATACGGAAACTCGTCTGTTACAAAGGGATTTCATTTTTTTGAACTTATTCGGACTCCGTAGTTTTTATGTGTTCAAAATGCACCATTGAAACCCACATCATCAATTTACAACCCTTTCTGACTTCATTTGTTATTTTTCATGCATTTACTGATTATTTTGAGCTATAAGACCATGAAATTCAAAAGCATTTGAAATGAACTCTGAAAAGGTTCCAAGTTGGTATGGTATCGTCATTTCACCCACATAGCATGTGCGAGAGAGTTGAGAGGGTTACGACAAAAACTGGATGCACTTCGTGTACAAAACAGACAATCTCTTTCGAAGTTTAGGTGTTTCATACGGAAACTCGTTTGTTACAAAGGGATTTGATTTTTTGAACTTATTTGAACTCCATAGTTTTTTGTGTTCAAAATGCACCATTCATAGCCACATCATCAATTTACAACCCTATCCGACTTCATTTGTTATTTTTCATGCATTTACTGATTATTTTGAGCTATAAGACCATGAAATTGAAAAGCATTTGAAATGAACCCTGAAAAGGTTCCAAGTTGGCATGGTATCATCATTTCACCCACATAGCATGTGCGAGAATGTTGAGAGGGTTACGGCAAAAACTGGATGCACTTCGTGTACAAAACGGACAGTCTCTTTCGAAGTATCAGGGTTTCATACGGAAACTCGTGTGTTACAAAGGGATTTAATTTTTTTGAACTCCATAGTTTTTATGTGTTCAAAATGCACCATTCAAAGCCACATCATCAATTTACAACCCTTTCTGACTTCATTTGTTATTTTTCATGCATTGACTGATTATTTTGAGCTATAAGACCATGAAATTGAAAACCATCTGAAATGAACTATGAAAAGGTTCCAAGTTGGCATGGTATCTTCATTTTACCCACATAGCATGTGCGAGAAAGTTGAGAGGGTTACGGCAAAAACTAGATGCACTTCGTGTACAAAACAGACAATCTCTTTCGAAGTATGAGGGTTTCATATGAAAACTTGTGTGTTACAAAGGGATTTCATTTTTTTGAACTTATTTGAACACCATAGTTTTTCTGTGTCCAAAATGCACCATTCAAAGCCACATCATCAATTTACAACCCTTCCTGACTTCATTTGTTATTTTTCATGCATTTACTGATTATTTTGAGCTATAAGACCATGAAATTGAAAAGCATTTGAAATGAACTCTGAAAAGGTTCCAAGTTGGCATGGTCTAATCATTTCACCCACATAGCATGTGCGAAAAAGTTGAGAGGGTTGCGGCAAAAACTCGATGCACTTCTTGTATGTAACGGACAATCTCTTTCGAAGTATCACGGTTTCATACGGAAACTCGTCTCTTATCAAATGATTTAATTTTTTTGAACTTATTTGAACTCCAAAGTTTTTCTGTGTTCAAAATGCAACATTCAAAGCCACATCATCAATTTACAACCCTTTGTGACTTCATTTGTTATTTTTCATGCATTCACTGATTATTTTGAGCTATAGACCATGAAATTGAAAAGCATTTGAAATGAACTATGAAAAGGTTCCAAGTTGGCATGGTATCATCATTTCACCCACATAGCATGTGCGAGAAAGTTGAGAGGGTTATGGCAAAAACTGGATGCACTTCGTGTACAAAACGGACAATCTCTTTCGAAGTATCACGGTTTCATATGGAAACTCGTGTGTTACAAAGGGATGCCATTTTTTTAACTTATTTGAACTCCATTGTTTTTCTGTGTTCAAAATGCACCATTCAAAGCCACATCATCAATTTACAACCCTTTGTGACTTCATTTGTTATTTTTCATGCATTTACTGATTATTTTGAGCTATAAGACCATGAAATTGAAAAGCATTTGAAATGAACTCTGAAAAGGTTCCAAGTTGGCATGGTATCATCATTTCACCCACATAGCATGTGCGAGAAAGTTGAGAGGATTACGGAAAAAACTGGATGCACTTCGTGTACAAAACAGACAGTCTCTTTCGAAGTATCACGGTTTCATACGGAAACTCGTGTGTCAGAAAGGGATTTCATTTTTTTGAACTTATTTGAACTCCATAGTTTTTCTGTGTTCAAAATTCACCATTCAAAGCCACATCATCAATTTCAACCCTTTCTCACTTGATTTGTTATTTTTCATGCATTTATTGATTATTTGGAGCTATATGACCATGAAATTGAAAAACATTTGAAATTAACTCTAAAAAGGTTCCAAGTTGGCATGGTATCATCATTTCACCCACATAGCATGTGCGAGAAAGTTGAGAGGATTAAGGCAAAAACTGGATGCACTTCGTGTATGTCACATCCCTAACCCTTAAGCAAGATAGCATTGTGCTCATGTCTTCTTTGCATTTGCATCTAAGAAATTTCAACAAAAACAACAAAGTGGCAAAGGAAAAACTCAAAACCCTAGCCACCATTTCAACTAAAGGAAATTTCAAACTAGTTCAAATCAATGAACCCAAAATGGCCTCAAGAAATGTTCAAACTTTCTGATAAATCATGAAAGTAAATGAGCATTGGAGAAAACTATTTTCTTGACACTTTAAGCATTTTAAATAAATGCAAAAGCCACTGGTTTCAAATTTAAAAATTGAAATCAGAAACTATAATTTTCCAAAAATGTTGAAAACCTTGGAAATGAGTGGCGATATTATAACAAATATTTCAGGAGGTCTAAAATAGTTTTTACTTTTTGTTTTGGAGCTGAAATAATTAGCAAAGCAATAAATAGCAAAACAGAAAAACAAAAACAGAGGAAATGGAAAAAGACTTACCTGTCGCCCAAGCCAGGCCCGGCCCATCTCCCCGCTCGTCCCCTCCCTCGCGCCAGTAGGCAGCAGGAGGTGGCCGCCGCCTCCTCCGGCGCGGCCACGCACCTGCGTGCCTGCCTGGCCGCCGGTTCGCGCTGGCGACGACGGGGATAAGCTCCCCAGAGCTTCCCCTATCCATTCCCCGCCTCGGTTCTTCCCCTCCTCCCGGATCCCCTCCTTCTCCCTACTGCCGCCATTAGAGCCGAGCTCGAGCTCGAGCTGGCCGTGCCCCTGACCATAGGATCCCCTCCCAGAGCACGCCATTAGCTCTGCCTCGTCGCCCTGGTCGTCTCTGCAGAAGCCGAAGCCTCCTTGAGCCCTGCAACGCCCGCAACGCCGTCGTCTTCCTCCTCCGGCCGCCGGACCTCTCCTGTCGATTCGTCGCCCCCAGGCCTTCCCCGAGCCGTCTGAGCTCTGCTCTGCACTCCCTGTGAGCATGCGGCCGTTTTCCCTAAGTTTTCCCCATCGATCCCCTCCTCTAGCCCTAGTTTCACCGGAGCCCGACGAGGACCGCCGCTGCCGCTCGTCGCCGGTAGCCCTCCGATGTCTAGCTCCTCCTTCCGATGGCACCAACAGCTCCAGGACGACGCGTAGATGCCGTAGCAGCTAAGAACCGAGCGTAGATCCCCCTGTTGCAAAGACCCCGATGACGCCCGAGCCTTGGCCGCCGCCAAGCTCGTCGCCGGCGTCATCTCCGGCCAGATCAGCCCCGGCTAGGCGCAGAAATGAAGTTGCGGGAGACGTGTCGTTCCTCTGGTGCTTTCCGCGCAGCATTTGGCCCCCTGTGCGCCGTTTCCGAGCCCCTCCGCCGTGCTGGTGGTCGCCGGAGGCTCCCCGCCGGCGAGGTCGACCTCGCTGCCGGTGGAGGTCGACGTGGCAAGCTAACCCAGCCGATTAGTGACTTAATCACTCGCTGACAAGTGGGCCCAAGGCCAAGTCAAACCTGAGTTAGGGCTGGTCAGCGCAGGATTAGTCCCAGAGAGGCTGACCAGTGGGGCCCCCCTGTCAGGTTTGACCGGAACAGGTCGGCTGACCTGCTGACGTCAGCCTGATGCAATAAATGCAATTTCCAGTTTAAAACTAATTCAGGAAATTGCTAAAAATTGCAAAAATCATAGAAATTAATCTGTAACTCCAATGAAAATAAATTATATATGAAAAAGTATCAGAAAAATTCAAGGATTCTGATTATGCTATTTTCAACTATGTTTGAAAAGGTTACAGGACCCTAAATTGTGAAATAAGGAATAATTCAATTCTTTAATCACTTTATAAATGGAATTTGCAAAAATATCCAAATTTCATTATAAATATAATGATCACACACTGCCCTAGATATAAATCAGTACCATAACATGACATTTCATGCATGTTAACATTAGGTTGATCTGAGCATCAGGTCGAATCAATTAAACCGGTATCCGAGAATACCCGTTTGAATTGCTATTCGAATGTGATTCAAATCAACTCTAAACCTAAAACATCTTGATTATAATAACTTATCACTTTGCATTCTCATGCCATGCTCATGCATCATTTTGACTGCATATGATTGTTATTGAATGTTGCCATTCATTTCGGTAGGCTCCGCACCCCCGGATTCCACCGAATATCCGTCTGACGGATATCGTTCCTCCTGTGAGCAACAAGGCAAGCAACCCTTTTGATCATCACGATAACTCCTATGTTCTTGCTCCTGCACCTATTTATTGCATTAGGATCAAATGCTTCAGCTGCTTTTGCCACGATAGTTGGACCCACTTCCTTTGCATGACTTAACCTTGTCACAGTAAATAGCCGAACCTTGCAACCTAGCATACCTGGTAGTTGCTTGAGCTATGATGTGCCTTATCCTGCTATGCATGCTATGCTTAGAGTTGTGTATGGTCTGTCATCTGGGAGATGAACAGAAATGTGGAATGTGTTCGGTGAGCAAAGGTCGTGTGTTGAACTTGATTTGGTAAAGGTACCGGTGAAAGGCTGTGTAGGAGTACATGGCGGGTTGTTTCATTGGAACCGTCCTTAGGAACTGAGTTCCGTGTATGTAATCCAAGACTAGATACTACCACATGCTGGGCCCTGAAATATGACCCTGCTCGACCTATTAATCGCATAGTACTCGGTCCAGGAGTTGCAAGTAGTTTCTAGTGTTTATAGTAATGCTGGAGGCCGTGCATGGTCCTGACCTGAGAGGTGGACCGTGATGCGGTAGGCAGTGGCACGGTGTACCAAGTGGCACCCGGATGGTGGGCTTGGGAACCCTGCGCACATCGTTTGAGGCCGTGGCGGAAACCTCGGCCAGACTTCCGTACGGGTTACTCTCAGATAGGCGATAAACCTAGACTAGGTACTAGTGTGGTTAACGGTCGTGGCCGACTCCCTTGCTGGGCTTCCGCTTGAAGGTTGCCGAGGTGCATGACGTGCACATGGCGATAAGTGGCGGGAGCGTGTGTGACGAAGTACACCCCTGCAGGGTTATGATCTATTCGAATAGCCGCGTCCGCGGATATGGACTACTTGGAGACATATGTTGTTCATAGATAACATCAATGGCTACTCATAAAATTGTCAAGATAAGCGTGAGTGTCGTGGACGGCATTTCCGTATGGAGACGGAATGATTCCACGATAGTGTATCGTTGTGGTGTTAGTGGACTCGTGTGCGAGAAATCAAGTTGTCAAAACTAATTTCAAAAAGCAAGTTGTCTAGCCACGAGTCAAATGCTGGCTTCCCGCATGAAACCCCACAATACCTTTTGATACCTTGCATGAGTAGTTAGTTCTCCTAAAGTCTTGCTGAGTACCTTCGTACTCATGTTTGCTTAATAAATGTTGCAGAGGTTGCTAATGACCCTAATGGAGGGTTCTTCGTAGACATCGACGACGACGAGTAGCTGGTGTCCCAGCTACGATCTGGCCCTACGTCGGCTCTGTAGTATAGTCAGGCCACATGCCTACTAGTTGCCCTGTCTGTACCCAGACAATTTATAACTCTTCCGCTGGCTTGTATTGTATGACTGCTATTATGGGTCGTGAGACCCTTAATGTGTAATATTATGTGTGTGGCTCTTCCGAGCCTCTTAAATAAAGCGTGTATGGTTATGGTTATGTTGTGATGCCATCGATGTATCTATACATATCGGTATGCCATGCGTACGTGTGTCTTACTTGATATGTATGGGGTTCGAATACCTAGTCGTGAACTTTAGTAGCACTCCTTACAAGGAAATGCCCCTTTGTGATCCAACGAGCCTTGGTAGTTCGCTACTGCTCCGGACACATTGGTTGACCGGCATGTGTCCTTCTTAGCTGATGTGTCTGTCCCCTTTGGGGAAATGTCACGCGACGTAATGGAGTCTTTGTAGCTTGCTACGACTCGTCTACGTTCGTTGATGACCGACACCTGCTTTGTTGGGTCATGTATGCCTGTCCTTGTGCGGAACTGCCACTTTGGTTTATGACTAGACAAGTCAATCCGGGTTCTTTGACATTGGTTTGCTAGCGACACTATCGCATACGTGAGTCAAAAGACGCAAACGGTCCCGGCTAAGGTAAGGCTGCAGCCGTGGAGTTAACCGTGCGTGAGACCACAAAGGGATGCGATGTGTTACAGGCTAGATTCCTATGGCTTAGGATCGGGGTCCCGACAGCGTTGGTATCAGAGCCTGACTGACTGTAGGATTACTAAGCCAAACTGGTCGAAGTTGAGTCTAGAATTTCTTATTTATATATAAGGGAATTGTTTGTGGAAGGGAACGTAACACTCTTGTTCTCTTCTCAAGATATTCTATTCTGGTCATCCTCGTCTTTGTACGGGAATTAAGGACTAGATTTCTCATCTTCTCCTAGGCTCGTGTTTCCCATCGGTAGCTTATAGGACTACGGGTCGAGTGATATTGGGTTTCTTTTATTCCTAGGAAGCAGGAAGTAAGTTTGGTGACCAGAGAGCTGAACTTGATAGTTGAGTGGTTACGTTATTCCACTTTGGGTTGTCTCAAATTTGTTTTGAGCATTTACAGCCGTTATGCTGCCCAATTTTGCATTCAGAGCTCTAATGCTTTTGCATTACTCTCTATTTACAGATGCCTGGCCGTCCTTCTTGTCAGGTGGTACGTTTGACCAGGTGCATTGATGTACCGGGTCATACGGCCATGCTGGTCAGGGTGATGTCGGTGTGCGGTTACCGCTGGTACCCCGAGTACACAGTGGAGGAACAGTACCGAGACTTCAACCAGAGCCAGTACATCTGCACTGTTAGGGTATTTCCAGACTACCCTGGAGCGGAGAAGCCAATCCATTGGTCCTATGGGTTGGGGGTCACCGTTGACATGGCAGTACAGGATGCTGCCTATTCAATGCTGACTATTATGAGAGCGAGACATGCACTGCTGCAGAATTCAGAGTTCTGCTATGTTCCGGCCTCTCAGTCCGGTGAAGAGGGATACCTCAGTGGAGTCTATTTTGATTCTTCTATGGAGGACCCACTTCTGCAGTCCACTGTTGAGATGCTAGAGAACATAGACAAGGATGCTCGTGCTCTCCGCATGGAGCTTTATGCTACCCGTGCCAGTGTGTGGACAGTTTTGATGCAGCTGGCACCGGTAGTCCAGACAGGGTATGGAGAGATGGAGATGCTGAACCCTGTTAGGAACCATCTTCCAGCCCACGTTGACTGGCCAGCTATAGGAGGAGTCACACCTCTTCGGGGACCCCTCTTACCACAAGTCAGGGGACCAAGGCCACATCCGTGTCCTTATGGAACCCAGGGATCTCAGGCTAGAGTGTTTCCTGATCCGCAGGTTGAACTTCCGGGTCATGGAGGTAATCTCTATGAGATGTTCTATGTGGATGCCTGAGCTATGAGCGGAAGGATAGTATGGTAGTAGCCGTTTGTTCACAGTCCTGCGTGACTTGTGGAGTATGGTAGTAATGTGAAACGAATTCCGGAGGCCTAGATAAATAATGTATAGGAAGCTTGTAAGCCTCTGATGAGTAGTTCCACCATTTCTGTAGTTTGCTCTTCGAGTAAGTTTGTACTGCACTATGTAAGGGTGTGTATGAACCATGGTGTATATATAGCAGTTGCTTGTTACCATGTTGTTCGGATATTCATTTCCGCATTCCGTGTGTTCAGTACATTCTTAATCCATAGTTAGTATTGATATGATATTGGTCTAAGCTATGAGTTTGTTTGTCAGGATGGTGTTCACCAGGTTGAACCGTGCCCCTGCTCATGAGCAAAGTGAGGGTAGTCAAGCGTCGCAGGAAGACCTGCCTCACCCACCTTCTCTGGTAGAAGTGATGCTTGAGGCAGAAAGAAACAAAAGGGAGACCAACCGACTGCTAGAGCGTATTGAGCAGAATACGGCTCGACAGCCTAGGAATGCTGCAGTGTCCCTCAATGACTTTGTGAAGCTGAATCCTCCAAAGTTTCATCATTCCGTCGACCCCCTCGACGCTGATGACTGGCTGTACAGCATTTCACGCAAGATTCGCTCTGCGAATGTGTCTGAGGCCGACAAGGTGACCTTCGCGACGTATTTCCTGGAGCGACCCGCCAATCTGTGGTGGGAGAATTTTGAAGCTATGCGTCCCGCTGAACCAGTGGCCACATGGGAAAACTTCAGCGCAGCTTTCCGTCTGCACCATATTCCAGAGGGCCTGATGGACAGAAAGAGAGAGGAGTTATGTGCCTTCACTCAGGGCAAGTTGTCTGTGGATGCCTATAGCCGCGAGTTCGGTAACCTCGCCCGCTATGCAACAGAGGAGGTGTCTACTGACGCCAAGAACCAAGCAAGATTCCGTAAGGGTCTGAGCCCTGAGCTCCGTCGTGATCTGCGCCTCCATGAGTGTGCAAGTTTTCAAGCCTTGGTCAACAAAGCGATCAGTGCGGAGACTGGTCATACTGACTTCGAAGCCACAAGGAAGCAATCCCGTGACTTTGGCTCATCTTCTGGTTCCGTGTTTCAAAAACGAAGGCTGTGGGTTCCAAACAGTTCTCTGCCGCCAAGATACACTCCGAGGCCATCCTACGTGGCGCCTCAGACGAATCAGGCCAACCCTCCATCAAAAGCTTATGGTGGTCCAGCTAGCAATGCTGCACCACGTGCCAACCAGGTGATATGCTACAAGTGTGGTGAACCAGGGCATTATTCCCGTGAGTGTCCTCAGAATGTGGGTGCCAAGCAACCCGGAAAGTCCGTCGGGCAGGCCAAGTCGGGCAAAGCGTTTTATGTGAAGCCAACTCCTGCACGTGGCTGTGTGAATTACGTGTCAGCAGAAGAAGCTGCAGAGGATCCCGATGTCATGCTGGGTATGCTTCTTGTTGATCATCACCCAGCGTCCGTTCTCTTTGACACTGGGTCTTCTCATTCCTTCATTTCAGAAAGTTATGCACAGTTGCATAACATGTCATTTCGTGATATGCCAATCCCATTGGTTGTCCAAACCCCTGGTAGTAAATGGCAAACCTCTAGGATAACCTATGACAATGAGATTCTAGTAGACAGGCTAGTTTTTCTAGCCTCATTGATAGCATTGAAATCTTCGGATATTAATATCATCTTGGGCATGGACTGGATGTCAGCTCACTATGCCAAGATTGATACTCACTCTAGAAATGTCCAGCTTACCCATCCCTCGGGTGAGATAGTAAATGTCTCTACTCGAGTTGTCAAATGCCAACTCTATTCCCTAAATGCCAACCCTCTTCCGGAACTTGAAGCCATTCCGGTAGTCCGTGACTTCCCGGATGTTTTTCCAGAGGAACTTCCAGGAATTCCACCTGACAGAGATGTAGAGTTTGTGATAGATCTTGTTCCGGGAACTGTCCCAATAGCCAGAAAACCTTATAAGATGGCACCCCTGGAGCTAGCCGAACTTAAGAAGCAATTATATGAGGCCTTGAACAAGGGTTTCATTCGTCCTAGCTCTTCTCCTTGGGCTTGTCCCGTCCTCTTCGTCAAGAAGAAAGACGGAACGGATCGGATGGTTGTAGATTACCGACCAGTTAACCTGGTCACCATTAAGAACAAGTATCCGCTCCCCAGGATCAACGATCTGTACGATCAGCTCGCTGGATCCTCAGTCTTCTCCAAAATGTATTTGAGGTTGGGATACCATCAAATCAAGATTAAGAACGAGGACATTCCAAAAACGGCCTTTGTTACTCGTTATGGCCAATATGAGTACACCGTTATGTCCTTCGGTTTAACCAATGCCCCAGCCACCTTCTCCCGGCTGATGAATTCAATCTTTGTGGAGTATTTGGATAAATTCGTCGTAGTATACCTCGATGATATTCTCATCTACTCAAAGAATGAACAAGAACATGCCGAGCATCTAATGCTGGTATTGGTGAAACTTCGAGAGCATCGCCTTTATGCCAAATTTTCAAAATGTGAATTCTGGTTACCAGAAGTGACCTATCTAGGCCACGTAATCTCTCGTAAGGGTATTGCTGTCAATCCCGAGAGAGTTCAAGCTGTCCTTGATTGGACTCAACCTGAATCGGTTAAGCAAGTTAGGAGTTTTCTTGGTCTAGCGAGCTATTGTCGCCGCTTCGTCGAGAATTTCTCCAAGGTTGCAAAGCCTCTGACTGAACTCCTCAAGAAAGATAAGAAGTTCGAGTGGACACCACAGTGTGAGCATAGTTTTGAGGAACTGAAAAGACGCCTGACTTCCGCACCTGTGTTGCTGCCACCAGATTTTTCTAAGGACTTTGTTATCTATTGCGACGCCTCGCGACAAGGATTAGGTTGCATTCTCATGCAAGATCGTCATGTGATCGCATACGCATCTCGACAGTTGCGTCCACATGAGGATAATTATCCCACACATGACCTTGAGCTTGCAGCTGTGGTCCATGCACTAAAAACCTGGCGACATAACCTTCTGGGTAATCGTTGCGAAATATTCACTGATCACCAAAGTCTGAAATATATCTTCACCTAGCCGGATTTGAATCTCAGGCAAAGACGGTGGGTTGAGTTGATCTCGGATTACGACTTAGGGATAACTTACAACCCGGGGAAGGCCAATGTTATGGCCGATGCACTAAGTCGTAAATCTTATTGTAACAATTTGATGCTACAACAAGGTCAACCACTTCTCCATGAGGACTTTCGGAAGTTGAATCTTCATATTGTTCCTCAAGGATTCCTTTCTACCCTAGTGGCGAAGCCTACTCTTCAGGATCAAATTATAGCTGGCCAGAAGCGTGACAAGGGTATATCACGGATCAAGGAGAATATTTTTAGCGGAAACGCTAAAGAATTTTCCATGAATGATCAAGGTGTGGTGTTCTTCCAGCATCGTTTACTGGTTCCTAAGAACCCACATCTAAGTCAGTTAATCCTTAAGGAGGCTCATGATTCCCCTCTCACCATTCATCCCGGTAGTACTAAGATGTATCAGGACCTACGCCAGAGGTTCTGGTGGACTAGGATGAAGAGAGAAATTGCTGAGTTCGGGGCTAACTGCGACGTTTGTCGTCGAGTTAAGGCAGAACATCAAAGGCCTGCTGGCACCCTTCAACCTTTAGCTATTCCTGAATGGAAATGGGATAAAGTTAGCATGGATTTCATTACCGGATTTCCCAAGACCAAGAAAGGAAATAATGCTATCTTTGTGGTCATTGACCGTCTTTCCAAAGTGGCTCATTTTCTTCCTGTTCGTGAGAGTATAACAGCTAGCCAGCTAGCAGAGTTATATACCTCTCGAATAGTGTCTCTTCATGGTGTTCCCCTGGAAATTAACCCGGACCGTGGAAGTATCTTTACTTCTCGTTTCTGGGAAAGTTTTCAGAATGCCATGGGGACTCACTTATCTTTTAGCACTGCTTTCCATCCCCAATCAAGTGGTCAAGTAGAAAGAGTGAATCAAATTCTAGAAGATATGCTCCGAGCTTGTGTTATTTCGTTCGGTATGAATTGGGAGAAGTGCCTTCCATTTGCCGAATTCGCTTATAACAATAGTTATCAATCAAGCTCTGGAAAAGCCCCTTTAGAAGTTCTCTATGGACGAAGATGTCGAACACCTCTTAATTGGTCAGAAACCGGAGAGAGGCAACTCTTTGGCCCGGACATGATCCAGGATGCAGAAGAGCAGGTTCGCATTATTCGTGAAAAGTTGAAAACAGCCCAGTCTCGTCAAAAGAGCCAATATGATCGTCATCATAAGGCTGTGACCTTTGAAGTTTACGAGAAGGCTTACCTTCGGGTTACACCTTTGAAGGGTACCCATCGATTCGGTATCAAGGGCAAATTGGCTCCTCGTTACATTGGACCTTTTCGCATTCTTGCCAAACGAGGAGAAGTTGCCTACCAGTTGGAACTTCCTCCGCATCTTTCCAAGGTTCATGATGTTTTCCACGTCTTGCAACTCAGGCGTTGCTTTTCGGATCCCATCCGTGAAGTGGACCACGAAACGCTTGATCTACAAGATTACCTTTCTTACCGAGAATACCCCGTGCGTATTCTTGATCAAGCTGAGCGTACCACTCGACGTCGAAACCTCAAGTTTCTTAAAGTTCAGTGGTCAAATCATTCTGAAAAGGAGGCAACTTGGGAAAGAGAGGATCGTCTCCGACTCGAATATCCTGCGTTATTCCCGACGACTTCTAAATCTCGGGACGAGATTCTTTTGAGTGGGGGTGAGTTGTCACATCCCAAACCCTTAAGCAAGATAGCATTGTGCTCATGTCTTCTTTGCATTTGCATCTAAGAAGTTTCAACAAAAACAACAAAGTGGCAAAGGAAAAACTCAAAACCCTAGCCACCATTTCAATTAAAGGAAATTTCAAACTAGTTCAAATCAATGAACCCAAAATGGCCTCAAGAAATGTTCAAACTTTCTGATAAATCATGAAAGTAAATGAGCATTGCAGAAAACTATTTTCTTGACACTTTAAGCATTTTAAATAAATGCAAAAGCCACTGGTTTCAAATTTAAAAATTGAAATCAGAAACTATAATTTTCCAAAAATGTTGAAAACCATGGAAATGAGTGGGGATATTATAACAAATACTTCAGGAGGTCTAAAATAGTTTTTACTTTTTGTTTTGGAGCTGAAATAATTAGCAAAGCAATAAATAGCAAAACAGAAAAACAAAAACTGAGGAAATGGAAAAAGACTTACCTGTCGCCCAAGCCAGGCCCGGCCCATCTCCCCGCTCGTCCCCTCCCTCGCGCCAGTAGGTAGCAGGAGGTGGCCGCCGACTCCTCCGGTGTGGCCACGCACCTGCGTGCCTGCCTGGCCGCCGGTTCGCGCTGGCGACGACGGGGATAAGCTCCCCAGAGCTTCCCCTATCCATTCCCCGCCTCAGTTCTTCCCCTCCTCCCGGATCCCCTCCTTCTCCCTGCTGCCGCATTTAGAGCCGAGCTCGAGCTCGACCTGGCCGTGCCCCTGGCCATAGGATCCCCTCCCAGAGCACGCCATTAGCTCCGCCTCGTCGCCCTGGTGGTCCCTGCAGAAGCCGAAGCCTCCTCGAGCCCTGCAACGCCCGCAACGCCGTCGTCTTCCTCCTCCGGCCGCCGGACCTCTCCCGTCGATTCGTCGCCCCCAGGCCTTCCCCGAGCCGTCTGAGCTCTGCTCTGCACTCCCTGTGAGCATGCAGCCATTTTCCCTCAGTTTTCCCTGTCGATCCCCTCCTCTAGCCCTAGTTTCACCGGAGCCCGACGAGGACCGCCGCTGCCGCTCGTCGTCGGTAGCCCTCCGATGTCCAGCTCGTCCTTCCGATGGCACCAACAGCTCCACGACGACGCGTAGATGCCGTAGCAGCTAAGAACCGAGCGTAGATCCCCCTGTTGCAAAGACCCCGATGACGCCCGAGCCTTGGCCGCCGCCAAGCTCGTCGCCGGCGTCATCTTCGGCCAGATCAGCCCCGGCTAGGCGCAGAAATGAAGCTGCGGGAGACGTGCCGTTCCTCTGGTGCTCTCCGCAGCATTTGGCCCCCTGTGCGCCGTTTCCGAGCCCCTCCGTCGTGCTGGTGGTCGCCGGAGGCTCCCCGCCGGCGAGGTCGACCTCGCCGCCGGTGGAGGTCGACGTGGCAAGCTAACCTAGTCGATCAGTGACTTAATCACTCGCTGACAAGTGGGCCCAAGGCCAAGTCAAACCTCAGTTAGGGCTGGTCAGTGCGGGATTAGTCCCAAAGAGGCTGACCAGTGGGGCCCCCCTGTCAGGTTTGACCTGAACAGGTCGGCTGACCTGCTGACGTCAGCCTGATGCAATAAATGGAATTTCCAGTTTAAAACTAATTCAGGAAATAGCTAAAATTTGCAAAAATCATAGAAATTAATTAGTAACTCCAATGAAAATAAATTATATATGAAAAAGTATCAGAAAAATTCAAGGATTCTGATTATGCTATTTTCAACTATGTTTGAAAAGGTTACACGACCCTAAATTGTGAAATAAGGAATATTTCAATTCTTTAATCACTTTATAAATGGAATTTGCAAAAATATCCAAATTTCATTATAAATATAATGATCACACACTGCCCTAGATATAACTCAGTACCATAACATGACATTTCATGCATGTTAACATTAAGTTGATCTGAGCATCAGGTCGAATCAATTAAACCGGTATCCGAGAATACCCGTTTGAATTGCTATTCGAATGTGATTCAAATCAACTCTAAACCTAAAACATCTTGATTATAATAACTTATCACTTTGCATTCTCATGCCATGCTCATGCATCATTTTGACTGCATATGATTGTTATTGAATGTTGCCATTCATTTCGGTAGGCTCCGAACCCCCGGATTCCACCGAATATCCGTCTGACGGATATCGTTGCTCCTCTGAGCAACAAGGCAAGCAACCCTTTTGATCATCACGATAACTCCTATGTTCTTGCTCCTGCACCTATTTATTGCATTAGGATCAAATGCTTCAACTGCTTTTGCCATGATAGTTGGACCCACTTCCTTTGCATGACTTAACCTTGTCATAGTAAATAGCCGAACCTTGCAACCTAGCATACCTGGTAGTTGCTTGAGCTATGATGTGCCTTATCCTGCTATGCATGCTATGCATAGAGTTGTGTATGGTCTGTCATCTGGGAGATGAACAGAAATGTGGAATGTGTTCGGTGAGCAAAGGTCGTGTGTTGAACTTGATTTGGTAAAGGTACCGGTGAAAGGCTGTGTAGGAGTACATGGCGGGTTGTTTCATTGGAACCGTCCTTAGGAACTGAGTTCCGTGTATGTAATCCAAGACTAGATACTACCAAATGATGGGCCCTGAAATATGACCCCGCTCGACCTATTAATCGCATAGTACTCGGTCCAGGAGTTGCAAGTAGTTTCTGGTGTTTATAGTAATGCTGGAGGCCGTGCATGGTGCTGACTTGAGAGGTGGACCGTGATGCGGTAGGCAGTGGCACGGTGTACCAAGTGGCACCCGGATGGTGGGCTTGGGAACCCTGCGCACATCGTTTGAGGCCGTGGCCGAAACCTCGGCCGGACTTCCGTACGGGTTACTCTCAGATAGGCGATAAACCTGGACTAGGTACTAGTGTGGTTAACGGTCGTGGCCGACTCCCTCGCTGGGCTTCCGCTTGAAGGTTGCCGAGGTGCATGAAGTGCACACGGCGATAAGTGGCAGGAGCGTGTGTGACGAAGTACACCCCTGCAGGGTTATGATCTATTCGAATAGCCGCGTCCGCGGATATGGACTACTTGGAGACATATGTTGTTCATAGATAACTTCAATGGCTACTCATAAAATTGTCAAGATAAGTGTGAGTGTCGTGGACGGCATTTCCGTATGGAGAAGGAATGATTCCACGATAGTGTATTGTTGTGGTGTTAGTGGACTCGTGTGCGAGAAATCAAGTTGTCAAAACTAATTTCAAAAAGCAAGTTGTCTAGCCACGAGTCAAATGCTGGCTTCCCGCATGAAACCCCACAATACCTTTCGATACCTTGCATGAGTAGTTTGTTCTCCTAAAGTCTTGCTGAGTACCTTCGTACTCATGTTTGCTTAATAAATGTTGCAGAGGTTGCTAATGACCCTAATGGAGGGTTCTTCATAGACATCGACGACGACGAGTAGCTCGTGTCCCAGCTATGATCTGGCCCTACGTCGGCTCTGTAGTATAGTCAGGCCACATGCCTACTAGTTGCCCTGTCTGTACCCAGACAGTTTATAACTCTTCCGCTGGCTTGTATTGTATGACTGCTATTATGGGTCGTGAGACCCTTAATGTGTAATATTATGTGTGTGGCTCTTCCGAGCCTCTTAAATAAAGCTTGTATGGTTATGGTTATGTTGTGATGCCATCGATGTATCTATACATATCGGTATGCCATGCGTACATGTGTCTTACTTGATATGTATGGGGTTCGAATACCTAGTCGTGAACTTTAGTAGCACTCCTTACAAGGAAATGCCCCTTTGTGATCCAACGAGTCTTGGTAGTTCGGTACTGCTCTGGACACATTGGTTGACCGGCATGTGTCCTTCTTAGCTGCTGTGTCTGTCCCCTTTGGGGAAATGTCACGCGATGTAATGGTGTCCTTGTAGCTTGCTACGACTCGTCTACGTTCGTTGATGACCGACACCTGCTTTGTTGGGTCATGTATGCCTGTCCTTGTGCGGAACTGCCACTTTGGTTTATGACTAGACATGTCGATCCGGGTTCTTTGACATTGGTTGGCTAGCGACACTATTGCATACATGAGTCAAAAGACGCAAACGGTCCCGGCTAAGGTAAGGCTGCAGCCGTGGAGTTAACCGTGCGTGAGACCACAAAGGGATGCGATGTGTTACAGGCTGGATTCCTATGGCTTAGGATCGGGGTCCCGACAGTGTACAAAACGGACAGTCTCTTTCGAAGAATCACAGTTTCATACGGAAACTCGTGTGTTACAAAGGGATTTCATTTTTTGAACTTATTCGAACTCCATAGTTTTTCTGTGTTCAAAATGCAGCATTCAAAGCCACACCATCAATTTACAACCCTTTCTCACTTCATTTGTTATTTTTCATGCATTTATTGATTATTTTGAGCTATAAGACCATGAAATTGAAAAGTATTTGAAATGAACACTGAAAAGGTTCCAAGTTGGCATGGTATCATCATTTTACCCACATAGCATGTGGGAGAAAGTTGAGAGGGTTACGGCAAAAACTGGATGCACTTCGTGTACAAAACGGACAATCTCTTTCGAAGTATCAGGGTTTTATACGGAAACTCGTCTGTTACAAATGGATTTCATTTTTTTGAACTCCATAGTTTTTCTGTGTCCAAAATGCACCATTCACAGCCACATCATCCATTTACAACCCTGTCTGACTTAATTTGTTATTTTTAATGCATTTACTGATTGTTTTGAGCTATAAGACCAAGAAATTGAGAAGCATTTGAAATAAACTCTGAAAAGGTTACAAGTTTTCATGGTATCATCATTTCACCACATAGCGTGTGCGAGAAAGTTGAGAGGGTTACGGCAAAAACTGGATGCACTTCGTGTACAAAATGGACAATCTCTTTCGAAGTATCAGGGTTTCATACGGAAACTCATGAGTTACAAAGGGATTTCATTATTTTGAACTTATTTGAACTCCATAGTTTTTCTGTGTTCAAAATGCACCATTCAAATCCACATCATCTATTTACAACCCTTTCTGACTTCATTTGTTATTTTTCATGCATTTACATATTATATTGAGCTATAAGACCTTGAAATTGAAAGGCATTTGAAAATAACTCTGAAAAGGTTCCAAGTTGGCATGGTATCATCATTTCACCCACATAGCATGTGCGAGAAAGTTGAGAGGATTACGGCAAAAACTGGATGCACTTCGTGTAGAAAACGGACAGTCTCTTTCGAAGTATCAGGGTTTGTAGGAAACTCATGTGTTACAAAGGGATTTCTTTTTTTTGAACATATTTGAACTCCATAGTTTCTCTGTGTTCAAAATGCACCATTCAAAGCCACATCATCAATTTACAACCCGTTCTCACTTCATTTGTTATTTTTCATGCATTTATTGATTATTTTGAGCTATAAGACCATGAAATTGAAAAGCATTTGAAATGAACACTGAAAAGGTTCCAAGTTTGCATGATATCATCATTTTACCCAGATAGCACCTGGGATAAAGTTGAGAGGGTTACGGCAAAAACTGGATGAACTTCATGTACAAAACGGACAATCTCTTTCGAAGTATCACGGTTTCATACGGAAACTCGTCTGTTACAAATGGATTTCATTTTTTTGAACTCCATAGTTTTTCTGTGTTCAAAATGCAGCATTCACACCCACATCATCAATTTACATCCCTTTCTAACTTAATTTGTTATTTTTCATGCATTTACTGATTATTTTGAGCTATAAGACAAAGAAATTAAGAAGCATTTGAAATCAACTCTGAAAAGGTTCCAAGTTGGCATGGTATCATCATTTCACCCACTTCGCATGTGCGAGAAAGTTGAGAGGGTTATGGCAAAAACTGGATGCACTTCGTGTACAAAACGGACAATCTCTTTCGAAGTATCAGGGTTTCATCCGAAAACTCGTGTGTTACAAAGAGATTTCATTTTTTGAAGTTATTTGAACTCCATAGTTTTTCTGTGTTCAAAATGCACCATTCAAAGCCACAGCATCAATTTACAACCCTTTCAGACTTCATTTTTTATTTTTCATGCATTTACTGATTATTTTGAGCTATAAGACCATGAAATTGAAAAGCATTTGAAATGAACTCTAAAAAGGTTACAAGTTGGCATGGTATCATCATTTCACCCACATAGCATGTGCGAAAAAGTTGAGAGGGTTACGGCAAAAACTAGATGCACTTCTTGTACGTAACGGACAATCTCTTTCGAACTATGAGGGTTTCATACGGAAACTCATGTGTTACAAAGGGATTTAATTTGTTTGAACTCCATAGTTTTTATGTGTTCAAAATGCACCATTCAAAGCCACATCATCAATTTACAACCCTTTCTGACTTCATTTGTTATTTTTCATGCATTTACTGATTATTTTGAGCTATAAGACCATGAAATTGAAAACCATTTGAAATGAACTCTGAAAAGGTTCCAAGTTGGCATGGTATCATCATTTTAGCCACATAGCATGTGCGAGAAAGTTGAGAGGGTTACGGCAAAAACTAGATGCACTTCGTGTACAAAACGGACAATCTCTTTCGAAGTATAAGGGTTTCATACGAAAACTTGTGTGTTACAAAGGGATTTCATTTTTTTGAACTTATTCGAACACCATAGTTTTTCTGTGTCCAAAATGCACCATTCAAAGCCACATCATCTATTTACAACCCTTTCTGACTTCATTTGTTATTTTTCATGCATTTACATATTATTTTGTGCTATAAGACCTTGAAATTGAAAGGCATTTGAAATGAACTCTGAAAAGGTTCCAAGTTGGCATGGTATCATCATTTCACCCACATAGCATGTGCGAGAAAGTTGAGAGGATTACGGCAAAAACTGGATGCACTTCGTGTAGAAAACGGACAGTCTCTTTCGAAGTATCAGGGTTTCATAGGGAACTCATGTGTTACAAAGGGATTTCTTTTTCTTGAACATATTTGAACTCCATAGTTTCTCTGTGTTCAAAATGCACCATTCAAAGCCACATCATCAATTTACAACCCTTTCTCACTTCATTTGTTATTTTTCATGCATTTATTGATTATTTTGAGCTATAAGACCATGAAATTGAAAAGCATTTGAAATGAACTGTGAAACGGTTCCAAGCTTGCATGATATCATCATTTTACCCACATAGAACCTGGGATAAAGTTGAGAGGGTTACGGCAAAAACTGGATGCACTTCGTGTACAAAACGGACAATCTCTTTCGAAGTATCACGGTTTCATACGGAAACTCGTCTGTAACAAATGGATTTCATTTTTTTGAACTCCATAGTTTTTCTGTGTTCAAAATGCAGCATTCACACCCACATCATCAATTTACATCCCTTTCTAACTTAATTTGTTATTTTTCATGCATTTACTGATTATTTTGAGCTATAAGACAAAGAAATTAAGAAGCATTTGAAATCAACTTTGAAAAGGTTCCAAGTTGGCATGGTATCATCATTTCACCCACTTAGCATGTGCGAGAAAGTTGAGAGGGTTATGGCAATAACTGGATGCACTTCGTGTACAAAACGGACAATCTCTTTCGAAGTATCAGGGTTTCATCCGAAAACTCGTGTGTTACAAAGAGATTTCATTTTTTGAAGTTATTTGAACTCCATAGTTTTTCTGTGTTCAAAATGCACCATTCAAAGCCAGATCATCAATTTACAACCCTTTCAGACTTCATTTTTTATTTTTCATGCATTTACTGATTATTTTGAGCTATAAGACCATGAAATTGAAAAGCATTTGAAATGAACTCTCAAAAGGTTACAAGTTGGCATGGTATCATCATTTCACCCACATAGCATGTGCGAAAAAGTTGAGAGGGTTGCGGCAAAAACTCGATGCACTTCTTGTA
The DNA here is from genome assembly GCF_904849725.1 of Hordeum vulgare subsp. vulgare. Taxonomy (NCBI): domain Eukaryota; kingdom Viridiplantae; phylum Streptophyta; class Magnoliopsida; order Poales; family Poaceae; genus Hordeum; species Hordeum vulgare. Next base: position 78,108,034 of record NC_058523.1, on the reverse strand, counting down.
CGTAACGGACAATCTCTTTTCGAAGTATCACGGTTTCATACGGAAAGTCGTCTCTTATAAAATGATTTCATTTTTTTGAACTTATTTGAACTCCATAGTTTTTCTGTGTTCAAAATGCAACATTCAAAGCCACAACATCAATTTACAACACTTTCTGATTTCATTTGTTATTTTTCATGCATTTACAGATTATTTTGAGCTATAAGACCATGAAATTGAAAAGCATTTGAAATGAACTTTGAAATGGTTCCAAGTTGGCCTCGTATCATCATTTCACCCACATAGCATGTGCGAGAAAGTTGAGAGTGTTACGGCAAAAACTGGATGCATTTCGTGTACAAGATGGACAATCTCTTTCGAAGTATCACGGTTTCATACGGAAACTCATGTGTTACAAAGAGATTTCATTTTTTTGAACTTATTTGAACTCCATAGTTTTTATGTGTTCAAAATGCACCATTCAAAGCCACATCATCAATTTACAACCCTTTCTGACTTCATTTGTTATTTTTCATGCATTTACTGATTATTTTGAGCTATAAGACCGTGAAATTGAAAATCATTTGAAATTAACTCTGAAAAGGTTCCAAGTTGGCATGGTATCATCATTTCACCCACATAGCATGTGCGAGAAAGTTGAGAGGATTAAGGCAAAAACTGGATCCACTTCGTGTACAAAACGGACAGTCTCTTTCGAAGAATCACGGTTTCATACGGAAACCCGTGTGTTACAAAGGGGTTTCATTTTTTGAACTTATTTGAACTCCATAGTTTTTCTGTGTTCAAAATGCACCATCCAAAGCCACACCATCAATTTACAACCCTTTCTCACTTCATTTGTTATTTTTCATGCATTTATTGATTATTTTGAGCTATAAGACCATGAAATTGAAAAGCATTTGAAATGAACACTGAAAAGGTTCCAAGTTGGCATGGTATCATCATTTTACCCATATAGCATGTGGGAGAAAGTTGAGAGGGTTACGGCAAAAACTGGATGCACTTCGTGTACAAAACGGACAATCTCTTTCGAAGTATCAGGGTTTTATACGGAAACTCGTCTGTTACAAATGGATTTCATTTTTTTGAACTCCATAGTTTTTCTGTGTTCAAAATGCAGCATTCACACCCACATCATCAATTTACATCCCTTTCTAACTTAATTTGTTATTTTTCATGCATTTACTGATTATTTTGAGCTATAAGACAAAGAAATTAAGAAGCATTTGAAATCAACTTTGAAAAGGTTCCAAGTTGGCATGGTATCATCATTTCACCCACTTAGCATGTGCGAGAAAGTTGAGAGGGTTATGGCAATAACTGGATGCACTTCGTGTACAAAACGGACAATCTCTTTCGAAGTATCAGGGTTTCATCCGAAAACTCGTGTGTTACAAAGAGATTTCATTTTTTGAAGTTATTTGAACTCCATAGTTTTTCTGTGTTCAAAATGCACCATTCAAAGCCAGATCATCAATTTACAACCCTTTCAGACTTCATTTTTTATTTTTCATGCATTTACTGATTATTTTGAGCTATAAGACCATGAAATTGAAAAGCATTTGAAATGAACTCTCAAAAGGTTACAAGTTGGCATGGTATCATCATTTCACCCACATAGCATGTGCGAAAAAGTTGAGAGGGTTGCGGCAAAAACTCGATGCACTTCTTGTACGTAACGGACAATCTCTTTTCGAAGTATCACGGTTTCATACGGAAAGTCGTCTCTTATAAAATGATTTCATTTTTTTGAACTTATTTGAACTCCATAGTTTTTCTGTGTTCAAAATGCAACATTCAAAGCCACAACATCAATTTACAACACTTTCTGATTTCATTTGTTATTTTTCATGCATTTACAGATTATTTTGAGCTATAAGACCATGAAATTGAAAAGCATTTGAAATGAACTTTGAAATGGTTCCAAGTTGGCCTCGTATCATCATTTCACCCACATAGCATGTGCGAGAAAGTTGAGAGTGTTACGGCAAAAACTGGATGCATTTCGTGTACAAGATGGACAATCTCTTTCGAAGTATCACGGTTTCATACGGAAACTCATGTGTTACAAAGAGATTTCATTTTTTTGAACTTATTTGAACTCCATAGTTTTTATGTGTTCAAAATGCACCATTCAAAGCCACATCATCAATTTACAACCCTTTCTGACTTCATTTGTTATTTTTCATGCATTTACTGATTATTTTGAGCTATAAGACCGTGAAATTGAAAATCATTTGAAATTAACTCTGAAAAGGTTCCAAGTTGGCATGGTATCATCATTTCACCCACATAGCATGTGCGAGAAAGTTGAGAGGATTAAGGCAAAAACTGGATCCACTTCGTGTACAAAACGGACAGTCTCTTTCGAAGAATCACGGTTTCATACGGAAACCCGTGTGTTACAAAGGGGTTTCATTTTTTGAACTTATTTGAACTCCATAGTTTTTCTGTGTTCAAAATGCACCATCCAAAGCCACACCATCAATTTACAACCCTTTCTCACTTCATTTGTTATTTTTCATGCATTTATTGATTATTTTGAGCTATAAGACCATGAAATTGAAAAGCATTTGAAATGAACACTGAAAAGGTTCCAAGTTGGCATGGTATCATCATTTTACCCATATAGCATGTGGGAGAAAGTTGAGAGGGTTACGGCAAAAACTGGATGCACTTCGTGTACAAAACGGACAATCTCTTTCGAAGTATCAGGGTTTTATACGGAAACTCGTCTGTTACAAATGGATTTCATTTTTTTGAACTCCATAGTTTTTCTGTGTCCAAAATGCACCGTTCACAGCCACATCATCAATTTACAACCCTGTCTAACTTAATTTGTTATTTTTCATGCATTTACTGATTATTTTGAGCTATAAGACAAAGAAATTGAGAAGCATTTGAAATCAACTCTGAAAAGGTTCCAAGTTGGGATGGTATCATCATTTCACCCACTTAGCATGTGCGAGAAAGTTGAGAGGGTTATGGCGAAAACTGGATGCACTTCGTGTACAAAACGGACAATCTCTTTCGAATTATCAGGGTTTCATACGGAAACTCGTGTGTTACAAAGAGATTTCATTTTTTGAAGTTATTTGAACTCCATAGTTTTTCTGTGTTCAAAATGCACTATTCAAAGCCACATCATCAATTTACAACCCTTTCAGACTTCATTTTTTATTTTTCATGCATTTATTGATTATTTTGAGCTATAAGACCATGAAATTGAAAAGCATTTGAAATGAACTCTGAAAAGGTTACAAGTTGGCATGGTATCATCATTTCACCCACATAGCATGTGCGAAAAAGTTAAGAGGGTTACGGCAAAAACTAGATGCACTTCTTGTACGTAACGGAGAATCTCTTTCGAAGTATGAGTCTTTCATACGGAAACTCGTGTGTTATAAAAGGATTTCATTTTTTTAAACTTATTTGAACTCCATAGTTTTTCTGTGTTCAAAATGCATCATTCAAAGCCACATCATCAATGTACAATCCTTTGTGACTTCATTTGTTATTTTTCATGCATTTAGTGATTATTTTGAGCTATAAGACCATGAAATTGAAAAGCATTTGAAATGAACTCTGAAAAGGTTCCAAGTTGGCATGGTATCATCATTTCACCCACATATCCTATGCGAGAAAGTTAAGAGGGTTACGGCAAAAACTGGATGCACTTCGTGTACAAAACGGACAATCTCTTTCGAAGTATCACGGTTTCATACAAAAACTCGTGTGTTACAAAGGGATTTAATTTTTTGAACTTATTTGAACTCCATAGTTTTTATGTGTTCAAAATGCACGATTCAAAGCCACATAATCAATTTACAACCCTTTATGACTTCATTTGTTATTTTTCATACATTTATTGATTATTTTGAGCTGTAAGACCATGAAATTGAAAAGCATTTGAAATGAAATCTGAAAAGGTTTCAAGTTGGCATCGTATAATCATTTCACCCACATATCATGTGCGAGAAAGTTGAGAGGGTTACGGCAAAAACTGGATGCACTTCGTGTAAAAAACAAACAATCTCTTTCGAAGTATCACGGTTTCATACGGAAACTCGTGTGTTACAAACGGATTCCATTTTTTGAACTTACTTGAACTCCATAGTTTTATGTGTTCAAAATGCACAATTCACACCCACATTATCAATTTACAACCCTTTCCGACTTCATTTGTTATTTTTCATGCATTTACTGATTATTTTGAGCCATAAGACCATGAAATTGAAAAGCATTTGAAATGAACTCTGAGAAGGTTCCAAGTTGGCATGGTATCATCATTTGACCCACATATCATGTGCGAGAAAGTTGAGAGGGTTACGGCAAAAACTGGATGCACTTCGTGTACAAAATGGACATTCTCTTTTGAAGTATCACGGTTTCATACGGAAACTCGTATGTTACAAAGGGATTCCATTTTTTTGAACTTATTTGAACTCCATTGTTTTTCTGTGTTCAAAATACACCATTCAAAGCCACATCATCAATTTACAACCCTTTCTGACTTCATTTGTTATTTTTCATGCATTTACTGATTGTTTTGAGCTATAAGACCATGAAATTGAAAAGCATTTGAAATGAACTCTGAAAAGGTTCCAAGTTGGCATGGTATCAGCATTTCACCCACCTAGCATGTGCGAGAAAGTTGAGAGGATTACGGAAAAAACTGGATGCACTTCGTGTACAAACAGACAGTCTCTTTCGAAGTATCACGGTTTCATACGGAAACTCGTGTGTCACAAAGGGATTTCATTTGTTTGAACTTATTTGAACTCCATATTTTTTCTGTGTTCAAAATTCACCATTCAAAGCCACATCACCAATTTCAACCCTTTCTCACTTGATTTGTTATTTTTCATGCATTTATTGGTTATTTTGAGCTATATGACCATGAAATTGAAAAGCATTTGAAATTAACTCTAAAAAGGTTCCAAGTTGGCATGGTATCATCATTTTACCCACATAGCATGTGGGAGAAAGTTGAGAGGGTTATGGCAAAAACTGGATGCACTTCATGTACAAAACGGACAATCTCTTTCGAAGTATCCGGGTTTCATACGGAAACTCGTCTGTTACAAATGGATTTCATTTTTTTGAACTCCATAGTTTTTCTGTGTCCAAAATGCACCATTCAAAGCCACATCATCAATTTACAACCCTTCCTAACTTCATTTGTTATTTTTCATGCATTTACTGATTAGTTTGAGCTATAAGACCATGAAATTGAAAAGCATTTGAAATGAACTCTGAAAAGGTTCCAAGTTGGCATGGTATCATCATTTCACCCACATAGCATGTGCGAAAAAGTTGAGAGGGTTACGGCAAAAACTCGATGCACTTCTTGTATGTAACGGACAATCTCTTTCGAAGTATCACGGTTTCATACGGAAACTCGTCTGTTATAAAATGATTTCATTTTTTGAACTTATTTGAACTCCATAGTTTTTCTGTGTTCAAAATGCATCATTCAAAACCACATCATCAATTTACAACCCTTTGTGACTTCATTTGTTATTTTTCAGGCATTCACTAATTATTTTGAGCTCTAGACCATGAAATTGAAAAGCATTTGAAATGAACTATGAAAAGGTTCCAAGTTGGCATGGTATCATCATTTCACCCACATAGCATGTGCGAGAAAGTTGAGAGGGTTACGACAAAAACTGGATGCACTTCGTGTACAAAACGGACAATCTCTTTCGAAGTATCACGGTTTCATACGGAAACTCGTGTGTTACAAAGGGATTTCATTTTTTGAACTTATTTGAACTCCATAGTTTTTATGTGTTAAAAATGCACGATCCAAAGCCACATCATCAATTTACAACCCTTTTTGACTTCATTTGTTATTTTTCATGCATTTACTAATTATTTGGAGCCATAAGACCATGAAATTGAAAAGCATTTGAAATGAACTCTGAAAAGGTTCCAAGTTGGCATGGTATCATCATTTCACCCACATATCATGTGCGAGAAAGTTGAGAGGATTAAGACAAAAACTGGATGCACTTCGTGTACAAAACGGACAGTCTCTTTCGAAGTATCAGGGTTTCATACGGACATTCGTGTGTTACAAAGGGATTTCATTTTTTTGAACTTATTTGAACTCCATAGTTTTTCTGTGTTCAAAATGCATCATTCAAAGTCACATCATCAATTTACAACCCTTTGTGACTTCATTTGTTATTTTTCATGCATTTACTGATTATTTTGAGCTATAAGACCATGAAATTGAACAACATTTGAAATGAACTCCGAAAAGGTTCCAAGTTGGCATGGTATCATCATTTCACCCACATAGCATGTGCGAAAAAGTTGAGAGGGTTACGGCAAAAACTCGATGCACTTCTTGTATGTAACAGACAATCTCTTTCGAAGTATCACGGTTTCATACGGAAACTCGTCTGTTATAAAATGATTTCATTTTTTGAACTTATTTGAACTCCATAGTTTTTCTGTGTTCAAAATGCATCATTCAAAGCCACATCATCAATTTAGAACCCTTTGTGACTTCATTTGTTATTTTTCAGGCATTCACTCATTATTTTGACCTATAGACCATGAAATTGAAAAGCATTTGAAATGAACTATGAAAAGGTTCCAAGTTGGCATGGTATCATCATTTCACCCACATAGCATGTGCGAGAAAGTTATGAGGGTTACGACAAAAACTGGATGCACTTCGTGTACAAAACGGATAATCTCTTTCGAAGTATCACGGTTTCATACGGAAACTCGTGTGTTACAAAGGAATTTCATTTTTGAACTTATTTGAACTCCATAGTTTTTATGTGTTAAAAATACACGATCCAAAGCCACATCATCAATTTACAACCCTTTTTGACTTCATTTGTTATTTTTCATGCATTTGCTGATTATTTGGAGCCATAAGACCATGAAATTGAAAAGCATTTGAAATGAACTCTGAAAAGGTTCCAAGTTGGCATGGTATCATCATTTCACCCACATATCATGTGCGAGAAAGTTGAGAGGATTAAGACAAAAACTGGATGCACTTCGTGTACAAAACGGACAATATCTTTCGAAGTATCACGGTTTCATACAAAAACTCGTGTGTTACAAAGGGATTTCATTTTTTTCTGTGTTCAAAATGCACTATTCAAAGCCACATCATCAATTTACTACCCTTTCAGACTTCATTTTATATTTTTCATGCATTTACTGATTATTTTGAGCTATAAGACCATGAAATTGGAAAGCATTTGAAATGAACTCTGAAAAGGTTACAAGTTGGCATGGTATCATCATTTCACCCACATAGCATGTGCGAAAAAGTTAAGAGGGTTACGGCAAAAACTAGATGCACTTCTTGTACGTAACGGAGAATCTCTTTCGAAGTATGAGTTTTCATATGGAAACTCGTGTGTTATAAAAGGATTTCATTTTTTTAAACTTATTTGAACTCCATTGTTTTTCTGTGTTCAAAATGCATCATTCAAAGCCACATCATCAATGTACAATCCTTTGTGACTTCATTTGTTATTTTTCATGCATTTACAGATTATTTTGAGCTATAAGACCATGAAATTGAAAAGTATTTGAAATGAACTCTGAAAAGGTTCCAAGTTGGCATGGTATCATCATTTCACCCACATATCCTGTGCGAGAAAGTTAAGAGGGTTACGGCAAAAACTGGATGCACTTCGTGTACAAAACGGACAATCTCTTTCGAAGTATCACGGTTTCATACAAAAACTCGTGTGTTACAAAGGGATTTCATTTTTTGAACTTATTTGAACTCCATAGTTTTTATGTGTTCAAAATGCACGATCCAAAGCCACATAATCAATTTACAACCCTTTCTGACTTCATTTGTTATTTTTCATACATTTACTGATTATTTTGAGCTGTCAGACCATGAAATTGAAAAGCATTTGAAATGAACTCTGAAAAGGTTTCAAGTTGGCATCGTATAATCATTTCACCCACATATCATGTGCGAGAAAGTTGAGAGGGTTACGGCAAAAACTGGATGCACTTCGTGTACAAAACGAACAATCTCTTTCGAAGTATCACGGTTTCATACGGAAACTCGTGTGTTACAAACGGATTCCATTTTTTGAACTTACTTGAACTCCATAGTTTTATGTGTTCAAAATGCACAATTCACACCCACATCATCATTTTACAACCCTTTCCTACTTCATTTGTTATTTTTCATGCATTTACTGATTATTTTGAGCCATAAGACCATGAAATTGAAAAGCATTTGAAATGAACTCTGAGAAGGTTCCAAGTTGGCATGGTATCATCATTTGACCCACATATCATGTGCGAGAAAGTTGAGAGGGTTACGGCAAAAACTGGATGCACTTCGTGTACAAAATGGACATTGTCTTTCGAAGTATCACGGTTTCATACGGAAACTCGTATGTTACAAAGGGATTCCATTTTTTTGAACTTATTTGAACTCCATTGTTTTTCCGTGTTCAAAATACACCATTCAAAGCCACATCATCAATTTACAACCCTTTCTGACTTCATTTGTTATTTTTCATGCATTTACTGATTGTTTTGAGCTATAAGACCATGAAATTGAAAAGCATTTGAAATGAACTCTGAAAAGGTTCCAAGTTGGCATGGTATCAACATTTCACCCACCTAGCATGTGCGAGAAAGTTGAGAGGATTACGGAAAAACTGGATGCACTTCGTGTACAAACAGACAGTCTCTTTCGAAGTATCACGGTTTCATACGGAAACTCGTGTGTCACAAAGGGATTTCATTTGTTTGAACTTATTTGAACTCCATATTTTTTCTGTGTTCAAAATTCACCATTCAAAGCCACATCACCAATTTCAACCCTTTCTCACTTGATTTGTTATTTTTCATGCATTTATTGGTTATTTTGAGCTATATGACCATGAAATTGAAAAGCATTTGAAATTAACTCTAAAAAGGTTCCAAGTTGGCATGGTATCATCATTTTACCCACATAGCATGTGGGAGAAAGTTGAGAGGGTTACGGAAAAAACTGGATGCACTTCATGTACAAAACGGACAATCTCTTTCGAAGTATCCGGGTTTCATACGGAAACTCGTCTGTTACAAATGGATTTCATTTTTTTGAACTCCATAGTTTTTCTGTGTCCAAAATGCACCATTCAAAGCCACATCATCAATTTACAACCCTTCCTAACTTCATTTGTTATTTTTCATGCATTTACTGATTAGTTTGAGCTATAAGACCATGAAATTGAAAAGCATTTGAAATGAACTCTGAAAAGGTTCCAAGTTGGCATGGTATCATCATTTCACCCACATAGCATGTGCGAAAAAGTTGAGAGGGTTACGGCAAAAACTCGATGCACTTCTTGTATGTAACGGACAATCTCTTTCGAAGTATCACGGTTTCATACGGAAACTCGTCTGTTATAAAATGATTTCATTTTTTGAACTTATTTGAACTCCATAGTTTTTCTGTGTTCAAAATGCATCATTCAAAACCACATCATCAATTTACAACCCTTTGTGACTTCATTTGTTATTTTTCAGGCATTCACTCATTATTTTGAGCTCTAGACCATGAAATTGAAAAGCATTTGAAATGAACTATGAAAAGGTTCCAAGTTGGCATGGTATCATCATTTCACCCACATAGCATGTGCGAGAAAGTTGAGAGGGTTACGACAAAAACTGGATGCACTTCGTGTACAAAACGGACAATCTCTTTCGAAGTATCACGGTTTCATACGGAAACTCGTGTGTTACAAAGGGATTTCATTTTTTGAACTTATTTGAACTCCATAGTTTTTATGTGTTAAAAATGCACGATCCAAAGCCACATCATCAATTTACAACCCTTTTTGACTTCATTTGTTATTTTTCATGCATTTACTAATTATTTGGAGCCATAAGACCATGAAATTGAAAAGCATTAGAAATGAACTCTGAAAAGGTTCCAAGTTGGCATGGTATCATCATTTCACCCACATATCATGTGCGAGAAAGTTGAGAGGATTAAGACAAAAACTGGATGCACTTCGTGTACAAAACGGACAATCTGTTTCGAAGTATCACGGTTTCATACAAAAACTCGTGTGTTACAAAGGGATTTCATTTTTTGAACTTATTTGAACTCCATAGTTTTTATGTGTTCAAAATGCACGATTCAAAGCCACATAATCAATTTACAACCCTTTCTGACTTCATTTGTTATTTTTCATACATTTACTGATTATTTTGAGCTGTAAGACCATGAAATTGAAAAGCATTTGAAATGAACTCTGAAAAGGTTTCAAGTTGGCATCGTATAATCATTTCACCCACATATCATGTGCGAGAAAGTTGAGAGGGTTACGGCAAAAACTGGATGCACTTCGTGTACAAAACGAACAATCTCTTTCGAAGTATCACGGTTTCATACGGAAACTCGTGTGTTACAAACGGATTCCATTTTTTGAACTTACTTGAACTCCATAGTTTTATGTGTTCAAAATGCACAATTCACACCCACATTATCAATTTACAACCCTTTCCGACTTCATTTGTTATTTTTCATGCATTTACTGATTATTTTGAGCCATAAGACCATGAAATTGAAAAGCATTTGAAATGAACTCTGAGAAGGTTCCAAGTTGGCATGGTATCATCATTTGACCCACATATCATGTGCGAGAAAGTTGAGAGGGTTACGGCAAAAACTGGATGCACTTCGTGTACAAAATGGACATTCTCTTTCGAAGTATCACGGTTTCATACGGAAACTCGTATGTTACAAAGGGATTCCATTTTTTTGAACTTATTTGAACTCCATTGTTTTTCTCTGTTCAAAATAAACCATTCAAAGCCACATCATCAATTTACAACCCTTTCTGACTTCATTTGTTATTTTTCATGCATTTACTGATTGTTTTGAGCTATAAGACCATGAAATTGAAAAGCATTTGAAATGAACTCTGAAAAGGTTCCAAGTTGGCATGGTATCAGCATTTCACCCACCTAGCATGTGCGAGAAAGTTGAGAGGATTACGGAAAAAACTGGATGCACTTCGTGTACAAACAGACAGTCTCTTTCGAAGTATCACGGTTTCATACGGAAACTCGTGTGTCACAAAGGGATTTCATTTGTTTGAACTTATTTGAACTCCATATTTTTTCTATGTTCAAAATTCACCATTCAAAGCCACATCACCAATTTCAACCCTTTCTCACTTGATTTGTTATTTTTCATGCATTTATTGGTTATTTTGAGCTATATGACCATGAAATTGAAAAGCATTTGAAATTAACTCTAAAAAGGTTCCAAGTTGGCATGGTATCATCATTTTACCCACATAGCATGTGGGAGAAAGTTGAGAGGGTTACGGCAAAAACTGGATGCACTTCATTTACAAAACGGACAATCTCTTTCGAAGTATCGGGGTTTCATACGGAAACTCGTCTGTTACAAATGGATTTCATTTTTTTGAACTCCATAGTTTTTCTGTGTCCAAAATGCACCATTCAAAGCCACATCATCAATTTACAACCCTTCCTAACTTCATTTGTTATTTTTCATGCATTTACTGATTAGTTTGAGCTATAAGACCATGAAATTGAAAAGCATTTGAAATGAACTCTGAAAAGGTTCCAAGTTGGCATGGTATCATCATTTCACCCACATAGCATGTGCGAAAAAGTTGAGAGGGTTACGGCAAAAACTCGATGCACTTCTTGTATGTAACGGACAATCTCTTTCGAAGTATCACGGTTTCATACGGAAACTCGTCTGTTATAAAATGATTTCATTTTTTGAACTTATTTGAACTCCATAGTTTTTTTGTGTTCAAAGTGCATCATTCAAAACCACATCATCAATTTACAACCCTTTGTGACTTCATTTGTTATTTTTCAGGCATTCACTGATTATTTTGAGCTCTAGACCATGAAATTGAAAAGCATTTGAAATGAACTATGAAAAGGTTCCAAGTTGGCATGGTATCATCATTTCACCCACATAGCATGTGCGAGAAAGTTGAGAGGGTTACGACAAAAACTGGATGCACTTCGTGTACAAAACGGACAATCTCTTTCGAAGTATCACGGTTTCATACGGAAACTCGTGTGTTACAAAGGGATTTCATTTTTTGAACTTATTTGAACTCCATAGTTTTTATGTGTTAAAAATGCACGATCCAAAGCCACATCATCAATTTACAACCCTTTTTGACTTCATTTGTTATTTTTCATGCATTTACTAATTATTTGGAGCCATAAGACCATGAAATTGAAAAGCATTTGAAATGAACTCTGAAAAGGTTCCAAGTTGGCATGGTATCATCATTTCACCCACATATCATGTGCGAGAAAGTTGAGAGGATTAAGACAAAAACTGGATGCACTTCGTGTACAAAACGGACAGTCTCTTTCGAAGTATCAGGGTTTCATACGGAAATTCGTTTGTTACAAAGGGATTTCATTTTTTTGAACTTATTTGAACTCCATAGTTTTTCTGTGTTCAAAATGCATCATTCAAAGTCACATCATCAATTTACAACCCTTTGTGACTTCATTTGTTATTTTTCATGCATTTACTGATTATTTTGAGCTATAAGACCATGAAATTGAACAACATTTGAAATGAACTCCTAAAAGGTTCCAAGTTGGCATGGTATCATCATTTCACCCACATAGCATGTGCGAAAAAGTTGAGAGGGTTACGGCAAAAACTCGATGCACTTCTTGTATGTAACAGACAATCTCTTGCGAAGTATCACGGTTTCATACGGAAACTCGTCTGTTATAAAATGATTTCATTTTTTGAACTTATTTGAACTCCATAGTTTTTCTGTGTTCAAAATGCATCATTCAAAGCCACATCATCAATTTACAACCCTTTGTGACTTCATTTGTTATTTTTCAGGCATTCACTCATTATTTTGACCTATAGACCATGAAATTGAAAAGCCTTTGAAATGAACTATGAAAAGGTTCCAAGTTGGCATGGTATCATCATTTCACCCACATAGCATGTGCGAGAAAGTTATGAGGGGTACGACAAAAACTGGATGCACTTCGTGTACAAAACGGACAATCTCTTTCGAAGTATCACGGTTTCATACGGAAACTCGTGTGTTACAAAGGGATTTCATTTTTTGAAATTATTTGAACTCCATAGTTTTTATGTGTTAAAAATACACGATCCAAAGCCACATCATCAATTTACAACCCTTTTTGACTTCATTTGTTATTTTTCATGCATTTAGTGATTATTTGGAGCCATAAGACCATGAAATTGAAAAGCATTTGAAATGAACTCTGAAAAGGTTCCAAGTTGGCATGGTATCATCATTTCACCCACATATCATGTGCGAGAAAGTTGAGACGATTAAGACAAAAACTGGATGCACTTCGTGTACAAAAGGGACAGTCTCTTTCGAAGTATCACGGTTTCATACGGAAACTCGTGTATTACAAAGGGATTTCATTTTTTTAACTTATTTGATCTCCATAGTTTTTCTGTGTTCAAAATGCACCATTCAAAGCCGCATCATCAATTTACAACCCTTTCTCACTTCATTTGTTATTTTTCATGCATTTATTGATTATTTTGAGCTATAAGACCATGAAATTGAAAAGCATTTGAAATGAACTCCGAAAAGGTTCCAAGTTGGCATGGTATCATCATTTTACCCACATAGCATGTGGGAGAAAGTTAAGAGGGTTACGGCAAAGACTTGATGCACTTCGTGTACAAAACGGACAATCTCTTTCGATGTATCAGGGTTTCATACGGAAACTCGTCTGCTACAAATGGATTTCATTTTTTTGAACGCCGTAGTTTTTCTGTGTCCAAAATGCGCCATTCACGGCCACATCATCAATTTACAACCCTGTCTGACTTAATTTGTTATTTTTCATGCATTTACTGATTATTTCGAGCTATAAGACCAACAAATTGAGACGCATTTGAAATGAACTCTGAAAAGGTTACAAGTTGGCATGGTATCATCATTTCACCCACATAGCATGTGCGAGAAAGTTGAGAGGGTAACGGCAAAAACTGGATGTACTTCGTGTACAAAATGGACAATCTCTTTCGAAGTATCAGGGTTTCGTACGGGAACTCATGTGTTACAAAGGGATTTCATTTTTTTGAAATTATTTGAACTCCATAGTTTTTTTGTGTTCAAAATGGACCATTGAAACCAACATCATAAATTTACAACCCTTTCTGACTTCATTTGCTATTTTTCATGCATTTGCTGATTATTTTGAGCTATAAGACCATGAAATTGAAAACCATTTGAAATGAACTCTGAAAAGGTTCCAAGTTGGCATGGTATCATCATTTCACCCACATAGCATGTGCGAGAAACTTGAGAGGATTATGGCAAAAACTGGATGCACTTCGTGTACAAAACGGACAGTCTCTTTCGAAGTATCATGGTTTCATACGGAAACTCATGTGTTACAAAGTTAGGAGTTTTCTTGGTCTAGCGAGCTATTGTCGCCGCTTTGTCGAGAATTTCTCCAAGGTTGCAAAGCCTCTGACTGAACTCCTAAAGAAGGTTAAAAGTTCGAGTGGACACCACAGTGTGAGCATAGTTTTCATGAACTGAAAAGACGCTTGACTTCCGCACGTGTGTTGCTACCACCAGATTTTTCTAAGGACTTTGTTATCTATTGCGACGCCTCGCGACAAGGATTAGGTTGCATTCTCATGCAAGATCGTCATGTGATCGCATACGAATCTCGTCAGTTGCGTCCACATGAGGATAATTATCCCACACATGACCTTGAGCTTGCAGCTGTGGTCCATGCACCAAAAACCTGGCGACATTACCTTCTGGGTAATCGTTGCGAAATATTCACTGATCACCAAAGTCTGAAATATATCTTCACCCAACCGGATTTGAATCTCAGGCAAAGATGGTGGGTTGAGTTGATCTCGGATTACGACTTAGGGATAACTTACACCCCGGGGAAGGCCAATGTTATGGCCGATGCAGAAAGTCGTAAATCTTATTGTAACAATTTGATGCTACAACAAGGTCAACCACATCTCTATGAGGACTTTCGGAAGTTGAATCTTCATATTGTTCCTCAAGGATTCCTTTCTACCCTGGTGGCGAAGCCTACTCTTAGGGATCAAATCATAGCCGTGCAGGCCTATGATAAGGGTATATCCCGGATCAAGGAGAATATCCCTAGCGGCAACGCTAGGGATTTCTCCATCAATGAGAAAGTTGTTGTGTTCTTTCAGAACCGTTTAGTGGTTCCCAAGAGCAAACGTCTGCGGCAATTGATCCTTAAGGAGGCTCATGATTATCCTCTCACCATTCATCCCGGTAGTACTAAGATGTATCAGGACCTACGCCAGAGGTTCGGGTGGCTAGGATGAAGAGATAAATTGTTGAGTTCGTCGTTAACTGCGACGTTTGTCGTCGAGTTAAGGCAGATCATCAAAGGCCTGCTGGCACCCTTCAACCTCTAGCTATTCCTGAATGGAAATGGGATAAAGTTAGCATGGATTTCATTACCGGATTTCCCAAGACCAAGAAAGGAAATAATGCTATCTTTGTGGTCATTGACCGTCTTTCCAAAGTGGCTCATTTTCTTCCCGTTCGTGAGAGTATAACAGCTAGCCAGCTAGCAGAGTTATATATATCTCCCGAATAGTGTCTCTTCATGGTGTTCCCCTGAAGATTAACTCGGACCGTGGAAGTATCTTCACTTCTCGCTTCTGGCAAAGCTTTCAAAATGCCATGGGGACTCACTTATCTTTTAGCACTGCTTTCCATCCCCAATCAAGTGGTCAAGTAGAAAGAGTGAATCAAATCTTAGAAGATATGCTCCGAGCTTGTGTTATTTCGTTCGATATGAATTGGGAAAAGTGCCTTCTATTCGCTGAATTCGCTTATAACAATAGTTATCAATCAATCTTGGGCAAAGCCCCTTTTGAAGTTCTCTATGGACGAAGATGTCGAAGACCTCTTAATTGGTCAGAAACCGGAGAGAGGCAACTCTTTGGTCCGGATATGATCCAGGATGCAAAAGAGCAGGTTCGCATTATTCGTGAAAAGTTGAAAACAGCCCAGTCTCGTCAAAAGAGCCAATATGATCGTCATCATAAGGCTGTGACCTTTGAAGTTCACGAGAAGGCTTACCTTCGGGTTACACCTTTGAAGGGTACACATCAATTCGGTATCAAGGGCAAGTTGGCTCCTCGTTACATTGGTCCTCTTCGCATTCTTGCCAAACGAGGAGAAGTTGCCTACCAGTTGGAACTTCCTCCGCATCTTTCCAAGGTTCATGATGTCTTCCACGTCTCGCAACTCAGGCGTTGCTTTTCGGATCCTATCCGTGAAGTGGACCACGAAACGCATGATCTCCAAGATAACCTTTCATACCGAGAATACCCCATGCGTATTCTTGATCAAGCTCAGCGTACCACTCGACGTCGAAACCTCAAGTTTCTTAAAGTTCAATGGTCAAATCATTCTGAAAAGGAGGCAACCTGGGAAAGAGAGGATCGTCTCCGACTTGAGTATCCTGCGTTATTCCCGACGACTTCTAAATCTCGGGACGAGATTCCTTTGAGTGGGGGTGAGTTGTCACATCCCTAACCCCCTTAAGCAAGTTAGTCTTGTGCTCATGTCTTCTTTGCATTGCATCTAAGAAATCTTCAACAAGAACAAAGAAAGAGGTGAAGGAAAAACTCAAACCCTAGCCACTTCTTCAAATAAAGGAAATCTCAAAACTAGTTAAAATCAATGAACCCAAAATGGCCTCAAGAAAAGTTCAAACTTTCTGATAAATCATGAAAGTAAATGAGCAATGAAGAACACCATTTTATTGACACTTTAAGCATTTTAAATAAATGCAAAAAGCTACTGGTTTCAAGTTTTAAATTAGAAATCAGAAACTTTAAATTTTCAAAAATGCTGAAAACTTTGGAAATGGTTGGGAATATTCCAACAAATATTCAAGTGTGTTTGAAATAGTTTTTACAACCCATTTTGGAGCTGAAATAAATAGCAAAACAATAGTTAGCAAAACAGAAACAAAATAGAAAAGAAATAAGAGAAAGAAATAACTTATCTCTATTTGTCGCCGGCCCAGCCCACCAGGGGCTCCCCGGTCATCTTCCTCCTCCTGCCAGAAGGCAGGGGAGAAGATGAGCACGGCGGCCGAGCCGGCCACCTCCTGCCTGCCTGCTCGCTGCTGGAGGCCTCCAGGAGCGCCAGCGCGACGCCTGCCTTTTCTTATCCTCCTCCCCGCGACTCTATCCTCTCCCCTAGGTCTCTCGATCCCCTTCCCCTCTCAGATCACTCTCTCCCCGAAGCTCCGGTCGCCGGCAATCCGTCGTCTCCCGGTCCTCCCCGACCTTGCCGACAGCCTCACAAGATCCGCCGTGAGCTCCTCTTCCTGTTCCCCCTCTTCCCGAGGCCTTTCCCCTCCTCTAACCACGTTAGCCGCCGGAGCCCGAAGGACCTCGTCGCCGGCCATGTCATTGCCGTCATTGTGGTACTCGGCTCGCGAGGCCGAGCTCAGGAATGAGCTCCTCGAGCTCATTGTAGGGCCTCTCTCCTAGCTCGCTAGCACCCTGCATCGACACTCTCGTCGACGCCTGAGCCACAGCCGCCGCTGGCCTCGTCGCCGGCAAGGATTCTCGTGACCACCGGGTCCAGCTCCACCCCAGATAGATGCGGCGCTTCCCCAGCTGCCTGTAGCTCTCTTCTGCGCCCAAAACCGACGGCCATAGCGTTGTCTGGCTCTCTCCGGCGAGCCCTCCGCCGCGCCCGTGGTCGCCGCCGGCCATACTCCGGTGGGGGCCGACGTGGCCAAGTTAATCCAGTAGTTTAGGGGCTTAAACTCTCACTCACAGTGGGCCCAAGGCCAAGTCAACTTAGTTAAGGGGCTGGTCATCGCGGGATTAACCCCAGAGAGGCTGACCAGTGGGTCCCCCCTGTCAGGTTTGACCCGAACAGGTCGGCTGACCTGCTGATGTCAGGCCGACGCAATAAAGGGAATTTCCAGTATAGAAATAATTCCAGAAATGTTTAAAAACTTCAAAAATTCATAGAAATTAATCTGTAACTCCAATGAAAATAATTTATATATGAAAAAGTATCAGAAAAATTCAAGCAATCTGAATATGCTATTTTCAATAATGTTTGAAAAGATTATAGAACCCAAACATGTAGATTAATGATTAAGTCAATTCTTATAATTACTTTCTAAATGGAATTTGGAAAATATTCAAATTTCATTATGAAATGACATGATCACACACTGTCCTAATTACAAATCAGTACCTTAACATAACATATCATGCATGTTAACATCAATTTGATCTGAGCATCAGGTCGAATCAATTAAATCGGTATCCGAGAATACCTCGTTTGAATTGATAATTGAATGTGATTCAAATCAATTTCAAACCTAATACATGTTGATTATATTAATTTATCACCTTGCATTCTCATGCCATGCTTATGCATCATCTTGTTTGCATATGATTGTGATTGATTGTTGCCATTCATTTCGGTAGGCTCCGCACCCCCGGATTCCACCGAATATCCGTCTGACGGATATTGTCCCTCCTCTGAGTAACAAGGCAAGCAACCATTTTTGATCATCCCGATAAATCCCATGTTCTTGCTCCTGCACTTATTTATTGCATTAGGATCAAATGCTTCAACTTCTTTTGCCACGATTAGTTGAACCCACTTCCTTTGCATGACCTAACCTTGTCACAGTAAATAGCCGAACCTTGCAACCTAGCATACCTGGTAGTTGCTTGAGCCTATATGTGCCTTATCCTGCTATGCATGCTATGCTTAGAGTTATGTATGTTCTGTCATCTGGGAGATGAACAGAATTGTTAGAATGTGTTCGGTCAGCAAAGGTTGTGTGTTGAACCTGATTTCGTAAAGGTACCGGTGAAAGGCTGTGTAGGAGTACATGGCGGGTTGTTTCATTGGAACCGTCCTTAGGAACTGAGTTCCGTGTATGTAATCCAAGACTAGATACTACCACACGTTGGGATACTTAATTGACCCTCCCGACTTATTAATCACTTAGTACTCGGTCCAGGAATTGCAAGTAGTTTCTGGTGTTTATAGTAATCTTGGAGGATGTGGATGGTGCTGACCTGAGAGGTGGGCTGTGATGCGGTAGGCAGTGGCACGGTGTACCAAGTGGCACCCGGATGGTGGGCTTGGGAACCCTGCGCACATCGTTTGAGGCCGTGGCGCAAACCTCGGACGGACTTCCGTATGGGTTACTCTCAGATAGGCGATAAACCTGGACTAGGTACTAGTGTGGTTAACGGTCGTGGCCGACTCCCTCGCTGGGCTTCCGCTTGAAGGTTGCCGACGTGCATGACGTGCACATGGAGATAAGTGGCGAGAGCGTGTGTGACGAAGTACACCCCTGCAGGGTTATGATCTATTCGAATAGCCGCGTCCGCGGATATGGACTACTTGGAGACATATGTTGTTCATAGATAACTTCAATGGCTACTCATAAAATTGCCAAGATAAGCGTGAGTGTCGTGGACGGCATTTCCGTATGGAGACAGAATGATTCCACGATAGTGTATTGTTGTGGTGTTAGTGGACTCGTGTGCGAGAAATCAAGTTGTCAAAACTATTTAAAAAATGCAAGTTGTCTAGCCAGGAGTCAGACGTTGGCTTTCCGCATGAAACCCCACAATACCGTTTTGATACCTTGCATGAGTAGTTAGTTATCCTAAAGTCTTGCTGAGTACCTTCTACTCATGTTTGTTTAATAAATGTTGCAGAGGTTGCTAATGACCCTAATGGAGGGTTCTTAGTAGACATCGACGACGACGAGTAGCTGGTGTCCCATCTACGATCTGGCCCTACGTTGGATCTGTAGTATAGTCAGGCCATGTGCCTTCTAGTTGCCCTGTCTGTACTCAGACAGTTTAAACTCTTCCGCTGGCTTGTAACTGAATGACTGCTATTATGGGTCATGAGACCCTTAATGTGTAATATTATGTGTGTGGCTCTTCCGAGCCTCTTAAATAAAGGTTGTATGTTTATGGTTATGTTGTGATGCCATCGATGTATCTATACATATCGGTATGCCATGCGTACGTGTGTCCTACTTGATATGTATGGGGTTCGATTACTTATTCGTGAACTTTAGTAGCACTCCTCACAAGGAAATTGCCCCTTTGTGATCCAACGAGCCTTGGTAGTTCGCTACTACTCCGGACACATTGGTTCACCGGCATGTGTCCTTCTTAGCTGCTGTGTCTGTCCCCTATGGGGAAATGTCACGCGATGTAATGGAGTCCTTGTAGCTTGCTACGACTCGTCTACATTCTCTGATGACCGACACCTGCTTTGTTGGGTCATGTATGCCTGTCCTTGTGCGGTACTGCCACTTTGGTTTATGACTAGACATGTCGATCCGGGTTCTTTGACATTGGAATGCTAGCGACACTATTGCATACGTGAGTCAAAAGACTCAAACGGTCCCGGCTAAGGTAAGGCTGCAGCCGTGGAGTTAACCGTGCGTGAGACCGCAAAGGGATGCGAGGTGTTACAGGCTGGATTCCTATGGCTTAGGATCGGGGTCCCGACAGCGTTGGTATCAGAGCCTGACTGACTGTAGGATTACTAAGCCAAACTGGTCGAAGTTGAGTCTAGAATTGCTTTAGTTATATATAAGGGAATTGTTTGTGGAAGGGAACGTAAGACTCTTGTTCTCCTCTCAAGTTATTCTATTCTGGTCATCCTCGTCTTTTCTGCGGGAATTAAGGACTAGGTTACTCATCTTCTTCTAGGCTCGTGTTTCTGATCGGTAGATTATAGGACTACGGGTCAGGAGATATTTGGGTTTCTTTTATTCCGAGGGAAAAGGAAGTAAGTTTGATGATCAGAGAGTTGAACTTGATAGTTGAGTGGTTACGCTATTCCATTTTGGGTTGTATCAAAATTTGTTTTTGAGCATTTACAGCCGTTATGCTGCCCAATTTTGCATTCAGAGCTCTAATGCTGTTGCATTACTCTCTATTTACAGATGCCTGGCCGTCCTTCTCGTCAGGTGGTACGTCTGACCAGGTGCATTGATGTACCGGGTCATACGGCCATGCTGGTCAGGGTGATGTCGGTGTGCGGTTACCGCTGGTACCCCGAGTACACAGTGGAGGAACAGTACCGAGACTTCAAGCAGAGCCAGTACATCTGCACTGTGAGGGTATTTCCAGACTACCCTGGAGCTGAGGAGCCAATCCATTGGTCCTATGGGTTGGGAGTCACTGTTGACATGGCAGTACAAGATGCTGCCTATTCAATGCTGACCATTATGAGAGCGAGACATGCACTGCTGCACAATTCAGAGTTCTGCTATGTTCCGGCCTCTCAGCCTGGTGAAGAGGGATACCTCAGTGGAGTCTATTTTGATTCTTCTATGGAGGATCCACTACTGCAGTCCACTGTTGAGATGCTAGAGAACAGAGACAGGGATGCTCGTGCTCTCCGCATGGAGCTTTATGCTACCCGTGCCCGTCTGTGGACGGCTTTGACGCAGCTGGCACCGGTAGTCCAGACAGGGTATGGAGAGATGGAGATGTTGAACCCTGTTAGGACCCAGCTTTCGGCTAAAGTTGACTGGCCAGCTATAGGAGGAGTCACACCTCTTCGGGGACCCCTCTTACCACCAGTCAGAGGACCAAGGCCACATCCGTGTCCTTATGGATCCCAGGGATCTCAGGCTAGAGTGTTTCCTGATCCGCAAGTTGAGCTTCCAGGTCATGGAGGTAATCTCTATGAGATGTTCTATGCGGATGCCTGAGCTGTGAGCGGGAGGATAGGATGGTAGTAGCCGTACGTTCACAGTCCCGCGTGACTTGTGAAGTATGCCGGTGATGTGAAATGAATTCCGGAGGCCTAGATAAATAATGTATAGGAAGCTTGTAAGCCTCTCATGAGTAGTTTCATAATTTCAGTAGTTTGCTCTTCGGTTAAGGTTGTACTGAACTATGTAAGGGTGTGTATGAACCATGGTGTATATATAGCAGTTTCTTGTTACCATGCTGTTCGGATACTCATTTCCGCATTCCGTGTGTTCAGTACATTCATAATCCATAGCTAGTATTGATATGATATTGGTCTAAGCTGTGAGTTTGTTGGTCAGGATCGTGTTCACCAGGTTGAACCGTGCCCCTGCTCATGAGCAAGGCGAGGGTAGTCAAGCGTCGCAGGAAGACCTGCCTCACCCGCCTTCTCTGGTGGAAGTGATGCTTGAGGCAGAGAGAAATAAAAGGGAGACCAACCGACTGCTAGAGCGTATTGAGGAGAATACGACTAGTCAGCCTAGGAATGCTGCAGTGTCCCTTAATGACTTTGTGAAGTTGAATCCTCCAAAGTTTCATCATTCCGTCGATCCCCTCTACGCTGATGACTGGCTGTGCAGCATCTCACGCAAGATTCGCTCTGCGAATGTGTCTGAGGCCGACAAGGTGACCTTTGCGGCATATTCCCTGGAGGGACCCGCCAATCTGTGGTGGGAGAACTTTGAAGCTATGCGTCCCGCTGAACCAGTAGCCACATGGGCAGACTTCACTGCAGCTTTTCGTTTGCACCATATTCCAGAGGGCCTGATGGACAGAAGGAGAGAGGAGTTCTGTGCCTTCACACAGGGAAAGTTGTCTGTGGATGCCTATAGCCACGAGTTTGGTAACCTCGCCCGCTATGCAACAGAGGAGGTGTCTACTGACGCCAAGAAGCAAGCAAGATTCCGTAAAGGCCTGAGCCCTAAGCTCCGTCGTGATCTGCGCCTCCATGAGTGTGCAAGCTTTCAAGCCCTAGTCAACAAGGCGATCAGTGCCGAGACTGGTCATACTGACTTTGAAGCCACAAGGAAGCACTCCCGTGACTTTGGCTCGTCTTCTGGTTCCACATTTCCAAAACGCAGGCTGTGGGTTCCGAATAGTTCTCTGCCGCCAAGATATACTCCGAGGCCATCCTACGTGGTGCCTCAGACGAATCAGGCCAACCCTCCAGCAAAAGCTTATGGTGGTCCAGCTAGCAATCCTGCACCACGTGCCAACCAAGTGATATGCTATAAGTGTGGAGAACCAGGGCACTATTCCCGTGAGTGTCCTCAGAATGTGGGTGCCAAGCAACCCGGAAAGTCCGTCGGGCAGGCCAAGTCGGGCAAAGCTTACTATGTGAAGCCAACTCCTGCACGTGGTCGTGTGAACTATGTGTCAGCAAAAGAAGCTGCAGAGGATCGCGACGTCATGCTGGGTACGCTTCTTGTTAATCATCACCCAGCGTCTGTTCTCTTCGACACTGGGTCTTCTCATTCCTTCATTTTAGAAAGTTATGCACAGTTGCATAACATGTCTTTTTGTGAAATGCCAATCCCATTGGTTGTCCAAACTCCTGGTAGTAAATGGCAAACCTCTAGGATAACCTATGACAATGAAATTCTAGTAGACAGGCTAGTTTTTCTAGCCTCATTGATAGCATTGAAATCTTCGGATATTAATATCATCTTGGGCATGGACTGGATGTCAGCTCACTATGCCAAGATTGATACTCATTCTAGAAATGTCCAGCTTACCCAGCACTCGGGTGAGATAGTAAATGTCTCTACTCGAGTTGCCAAATGCCAACTCTATTCCCTAAATGCCAACCCCCTTCCGGAACTTGAAGACATTCCGGTAGTCCGGGACTTCCCGGATGTTTTTCCAGAGGAACTGCCAGGAATTCCACCTGACAGAGATGTAGAGTCTGTGATAGATCTTGTTCCGGGAACTGTCCCAATAGACAGAAGACCTTATAAAATGGCACCCCTAGAGCTAGCCGAACTTAAGGAGCAACTAGATGAGGCCTTGAACAAAGGTTTCATTCGTCCTAGCTCTTCTCCTTGGGCTTGTCCCGTCCTCTTCGTCAAGAAGAAAGACGGAATGGATCGGATGGTTGTAGATTATCGACCAGTTAATCTGGTCACCATAAAGAACAACTATTCGCTCCCCAGTATCAACAATCTGTACGATCAACTCGCTGGATCCTCAGTCTTCTCCAAAATGGATTTGAGGTTGGGATACCATCAAATCAAGATCAAGAACGGGGACATTCCAAAAACCGCTTTTGTTACTCGTTATGGCCAATACGAGTACACCGTCATGTCCTTCGGTTTAACCAATGCCCCAGCCACCTTCTCTCGACTGATGAATTCAATCTTCATGGAGTATTTGGATAAATTCGTCATGGTATACCTCGATGATATTCTCATCTACTCGAAGAACGAACAAGAACATGCCGAGCATCTAAGGCTGGTATTGATGAAACTTCGAGAGCATCGCCTTTATGCCAAATTTTCAAAATGTGAATTCTGGTTACTAGAAGTGACCTATCTAGGACACGTAATCTCTGGTAAGGGTATTGATGTCAATCCCGAGAGAGTTCAAGCTGTCCTTGATTGGACTCAACCTGAATCGGTTAAGCAAGTTAGGAGTTTTCTTGGTCTAGCGCGCTATTGTCGCCGCTTTGTCGAGAATTTCTCCAAGGTTGCAAAGCCTCTGACTGAACTCCTCAAGAAGGATAAAAAGTTCGAGTGGACACCACAGTGTGAGCATAGTTTTCAGGAACTGAAAAGACGCTTGACTTCCGCACCTGTGTTGCTACCACCAGATTTTTCTAAGGACTTTGTTATCTATTGCGACGCCTCGCGACAAGGATTAGGTTGCATTCTCATGCAAGATCGTCATGTGATCGCATACGCATCTCGTCAGTTGCGTCCACATGAGGATAATTATCCCACACATGACCTTGAGCTTACAGCTGTGGTCCATGCACTAAAAACCTGGCGACATTACCTTCTGGGTAATCGTTGCGAAATATTCACTGATCACCAAAGTCTGAAATATATCTTCACCCAACCGGATTTGAATATCAGGCAAAGATGGCGGGTTGAGTTGATCTCGGATTACGACTTAGGGATAACTTACACCCCGGGGAAGGCCAATGTTATGGCTGATGCACTAAGTCGTAAATCTTATTGTAACAATTTGATGCTACAACAAGGTCAACCACATCTCTGTGAGGACTTTCGGAAGT
Organism: Hordeum vulgare subsp. vulgare; assembly: GCF_904849725.1. Classification (NCBI taxonomy): domain Eukaryota; kingdom Viridiplantae; phylum Streptophyta; class Magnoliopsida; order Poales; family Poaceae; genus Hordeum; species Hordeum vulgare. Next base: position 78,082,973 of record NC_058523.1, on the reverse strand, counting down.
TGAATCTTCATATTGTTCCTCAAGGATTCCTTTCTACCCTGGTGGCGAAGCCTACTCTTAGGGATCAAATCATAGCCGTGCATGCCTATGATAAGGGTATATCCCGGATCAAGGAGAATATGCCTAGCGGCAACGCTAGGGATTTATCCATCAATGAGAAAGGTGTTGTGTTCTTTCAGAACCGTTTAGTGGTTCCCAAGAGCAAACGTCTGCGGCAATTGATCCTTAAGGAGGCTCATGATTCTCCTCTCACCATTCATCCCGGTAGTACTAAGATGTATCAAGACCGACGCCAGAGGTTCGGGTGGACTAGGATGAAGAGAGAAATTGCTGAGTTCGTCGCTAACTGCGACGTTTGTCGTCGAGTTAAGGCAGAACATCAAAGGCCTGCTGGCACCCTTCAACCTCTAGCTATTCCTGAATGGAAATGGGATAAAGTTAGCATGGATTTCATTACCGGATTTCCCAAGACCAAGAAAGGAAATAATGCTATCTTTGTGGTCATTGACCGTCTTTCCAAAGTGAGTCATTTTCTTCCCGTTCGTGAGAGTATGACAGCTAGCCAGCTAGCAGAGTTATATATCTCCCGAATAGTGTCTCTTCATGGTGTTCCCCTTAAGATTAACTCGGACCGTGGAAGTATCTTTACTTCTCGCTTCTGGGAAAGCTTTCAAAATGCCATGGGGACTCACTTATCTTTTAGCACTGCTTTCCGTCCCCAATCAAGTGGTCAAGTAGAAAGAGTGAATCAAATCTTAGAAGATATGCTCCGAGCTTGTGTTATTTCCTTCGGTATGAATTGGGAGAAGTGCCTTCCATTCGCCGAATTCGCTTATAACAATAGCTATCAATCAAGCTTGGGCAAAGCCCCTTTTGAAGTTCTCTATGGACAAAGATGTCGAACACCTCTTAATTGGTCAGAAACCGGAGAGAGGCAACTCTTTGGTCCGGATATGAACTAGGATGCAGAAGAGCAGGTTCGCATTATTCGTGAAAAGTTGAAAACAGCCCAGTCTCGTCAAAAGAGCCAATATGATCATCATCGTAAGGCTGTGACCTTTGAAGTTGACGAGAAGGCTTACCTTTGGGTTACACCTTTGAAGGGTACACATCAATTCGGTATCAAGGGCAAGTTGGCTCCTCGTTACATTGGTCCTTTTCGCATTCTTGCCAAACGAGGAGAAGTTGCCTACCAGTTGGAACTTCCTCCGCATCTTTCCAGGGTTCATGATGTCTTCCACGTCTCGCAACTCAGGCGTTGCTTTTCGGATCCTATTCGTGAAGTGGACCACGAAACGCATGATCTCCAAGATAACCTTTCATACCGAGAATACCCCATGCTATTCTTGATCAAGCTGAGCGTACCACTCGACGTCAAAAGGTCAAGTTTCTTAAAGTTCAATGGTCAAATCATTCTAAAAAGGAGGCAACCTCGGAAAGAGAGGATCGTCTCCGACTTGAGTATCCTGCGTTATTCCCGACGACTTCTAAATCTCGGGACGAGATTCCTTTGAGTGGGGGTGAGTTGTCACATCCCTAACCCCCTTAAGCAAGTTAGTCTTGTGCTCATGTCTTCTTTGCATTGCATCTAAGAAATCTTCAACAAGAACAAAGAAAGAGGTGAAGGAAAACCTCAAACCCTAGCCACTTCTTCAAATAAAGGAAATCTCAAAACTAGTTAAAATCAATGAACCCAAAATGGCCTCAAGAAAAGTTCAAACTTTCTGATAAATCATGAAAGTAAATGAGCAATGAAGAACACCATTTTCTTGACACTTTAAGCATTTTAAATAAATGCAGAAAGCTACTGGTTTCAAGTTTTAAATTTGAAATCAGAAACTTTAAATTTTCAAAAATGGTGAAAAGTTTGGAAATAGTTGGGAATATTCCAAAAATATTCAGGTGTGTTTAAAATAGTTTTCACAACCCATTTTGGAGCTGAAATAAATAGCAAAAAAATAGTTAGCAAAACAGAAATAAAATAGAAAAGAAATAAGAGAAAGAAATAACTTACCTCTATTTGTCGCCGGCCCATCCCACCAGGGGCTCCCCGGTCATCTTGCTCCTCCTGCCAGAAGGCAGGGGAGAAGATGAGCACGGCCGCCGAGCCGGCCACCTCCTGCCTGCCTGCTCGCTGCTGGAGGCCTCTAGGAGCGCCAGCGCGACACCCGCGTCTTCTTATCCTCCTCCCCGCGGCTCTATCCTCTCCCCTAGGTCTCTCGATCTCCTTCCCCTCTCGGATCTCTCTCTCCCCGAAACTCCGGTCGCCGGTGATCCGTCGTCTCCCGGTCCTCCCCGACCTTGCCGGCAGCCTCACAAGATCCGCCGTGAGCTCCTCTTCCTATTCCCCCTCATCCCGAGGCCTTCCCCCTCCTCTAACCACGTTAGCCGCCGGAGCCTGAAGGACCTCGTCGTCGGCCATGTCATTGCCATCGTTGTGGTACTCGGCTCGCGAGGCGGAGCTCAAGAGTGAGGTCCTCAAGCTCTGTAGATGGCGTAGGGCCTCTCTCCCAGCTCGCTAGCCCCCTGCATCGGCACTCTCGTCGACGCCCGAGCCGCAGCCGCCGCTGGCCTCGTCGCCGACAAGGATTCTGGTGACCACCGGGTCCAGCTCCACCCCAGATAGATGCGGCGCTTCCCCAGCTGCCTGTAGCTCTCTTCTGCGCCTAAAACCGACAGCCATAGCGCTGTCTCGCTCTCTCCGGCGAGCCCTCTGCCGCGCCCGTGGTCGCCGCCGGCCATACTACGGTGGGGGCCGACGTGGCCAAGTTAATCCAGTAGTTTAGGGGCTTAAACTCTCGATGACAGTGGGCCCAAGGCCAAGTCAACTTAGTTAAGGGGCTGGTCAGCGCGGGATTAACCCCACAGAGGCTGACCAGTGGGTCCCCCCTGTCAGGTTTGACCCGAACAGGTCGGCTGACCTGCTAATGTCAGGCTGACGCAATAAAGGGAATTTCCAGTATAGAAATAATTCCACAATTGTTTAAAAACTTAAAAAATTCATAGAAATTAATATGTAACTCCAATCAAAATAATTTATATATGAAAAAGTATCAGAAAAATTCAAGGAATCTGAATATGCTATTTTCAATCATGTTTGAAAAGGTTATAGAACCCAAACATGTAGATTAATGATTAAGTCAATTCTTATAATTACTTTATAAATGGAATTTGGAAAATATTCAAATTTCATTATGAAATGACATGATCACACACTGTCCTAATTACAAATCAGTACCTTAACATAACATATCATGCATGTTAACATCAATTTGATCTGAGCATCAGGTCGAATCAATTAAATCGGTATCCGAGAATACCTCGTTTGAATTGATAATTGAATGTGATTCAAATCAATTTCAAACCTAATATATGTTGATTATATTAGTTTATCACCTTGCATTCTCATGCCGTGCTCATGCATCATCTTGTTTGCATATGATTGTTATTGATTGTTGCCATTCATTTCGGTAGGCTCCGCACCCCCGGATTCCACCGAATATCCGTCTAACGGATATTGTCCCTCCTGTGAGCAACAAGGCAAGCAACCATTTTTGATCATCCCGATAAATCCCATGTTCTTGCTCCTGCACTTATTTATTGCATTAGGATCAAATGCTTCAACTGCTTTTGCCACGATTAGTTGAACCCACTTCCTTTGCATGACCTAACCTTGTCACAGTAAATAGCCGAACCTTGCAACCTAGCATACCTGGTAGTTGCTTGAGCCTTGATGTGCCTTGTCCTGCTATGCATGCTATGCTTAGAGTTGTGTATGGTTTGTCATTTGGGAGATGAACAGAATTGTGAGAATGTGTTCGGTAAGCAAAGGTTGTGTGTTGAACCTGATTTGGTAAAGGTACCGGTGACAGGTTGTGTAGGAGTACATGGCGGGTTGTTTCATTGGAACCTTCCTTAGGAACTGAGTTCCGTGTATGTAATGCAAGACTAGATACTACCACACGTTAGGATACTTAATTGACCCTCTCGACTTATTAATCGCTTAGTACTTGGTCCAGGAGTTGCAAGTAGTTTCTGGTGTTTATAGTAATGCTGGAGGCCGTGCATGGTGCTGACCTGAGAGGTGGGCTGTGATGCGGTAGGAAGTGGCATGGTGTACCAAGTGGCACCCGGATGGTTGGGTTGGGAACCCTGCGCACATCGTTTGAGGCCGTGGCGGAAACCTCGGCCGGACTTCCGTACGGGTTACTCTCAGATAGGCGATAAACCTGGACTAGGTACTAGTGTGGTTAACGGTCGTGGCCGACTCCCTCGCTGGGCTTCCGCTTGAAGGTTGCCGACGTGCATGACGTGCACATGGAGATAAGTGGCGAGAGCGTGTGTGACGAAGTACAGCCCTGCAGGGTTATTATCTATTCGAATAGCCGCGTCCGCGGATATGGACTACTTGGAGACATATGCTGTTCATAGATAACTTCAATGGCTACTCATAAATTGCCAAGATAAGCGTGAGTGTCGTGGACGGCATTTCTGTATGGAAACGGAATGATTCCATGATAGTGTATTGTTGTGGTGTTAGTGGACTCGTGTGCGAGAAATCAAGTTGCCAAAATTACTTAAAAAATGCAAGTTGTCTAGCCACGAGTCAGATGCTGGCTTTCCGCATGAAACCCCACAATACCGTTTTGATACCTTGCATGAGTAGTTAGTTATCCTGAAGTCTTGCTGAGTACCTTCGTACTCATGTTTGTTTAATAAATGTTGCAGAGGTTGCTAATGACCCTAATGCAGGCTTCTTCGTAGACATTGACGACGACGAGTAGCTGGTGTCCCAGCTACGATCTGGCCCTACGTTGGATCTGTAGTATAGTCAGGCCATGTGCCTTCGAGTTGCCCTGTCTGTACTCAGACAGTTTAAACTCTTCCGCTGGCTTGTAACTGAATGACTTCTATTATGGGTCATGAGACCCTTAATGTGTAATATTATGTGTGTGGCTCTTCCGAGCCTCTTAAATAAAGGTTGTATGTTTATGGTTATGTTGTGATGCCATCGATGTATCTACATATCGGTATGCCATCCGTACGTGTGTCGTACTTGATATGTATGGGGTTCGATTACTTAGTCGTGAACTTTAGTAGCACTCCTCACAAGGAAATGCCCCTTTGTGATCCAACGAGTCTTGGTAGTTCACTACTGCTCCGGACACATTGGTTGACCGGCATGTGTCCTTCTTAGCTGTTGTGTCTGTCCCCTTTGGGGAAATGTCACACGATGTAATGGAGTCCTTGTAGCTTGCTACGACTCGTCTACATTTGCTGATGACCGACACCTGCTTTGTTGGGTCATGTATGCCTGTCCTTGTGCGGTACTGCCACTTTGGTTTATGACTAGACATGTCGAACCGGGATCTTTGACATTGGAATTCCGGCGACACTATTGCATACGTGAGTCAAAAGACGCAAACGGTCCCGGCTAAGGTAATGCTGCAGCCATGGAGTTAACCGTGCGTGAGACCGCAAAGGGATGCGAGGTGTTACAGGCTAGATTCCTATGGCTTAGGATCGGGGTCCCGACACATGGTGTCATCATTTAACCACATAGCATGTGGGAGAAAGTTGAGAGGGTTACGGCAAAAACTGGATGCACTTCGTGTACAAAACGGACAATCTCTTTCAAAGTATGAGGGTTTCATACAGAAACTCGTCTGTCACAAATGGATTTCATTTTTTTGAACTCCACAGTTTTTCTGTGTTCAAAATGCACCATTCACAGCCACATCATCAATGTACAACCTTTTCTGACTTAATTTGTTATTTTTCATGCATTTACTGATTATTTTGAGCTATAAGACCAAGAAGTTGAGAAGCATTTGAAATGAACTCTGAAAAGGTTCCTAGTTGGCATGGTATCATCATTTCACCCACATAGCATGTGCGAGAAAGTTCAGAGGGTTATGGCAAAAACTGGATGCACTTTGTGTACAAAATGGACAATCTATTTCGAAGTATTAGGGTTTCATACGGAAACTCGTGTGTTACGAAGGGATTTCATTTTTTTGAACTTATTTGAACTCCATAGTTTTTCTGTGTTCAAAATGCACCATTCGAAGCCACATCATCAATTTACAACCCTTTCAGACTTCATTTGTTATTTTTCATGGATTTACTGATTATTTTGAGCTATAAGACCATGAAATTGAAAAGCATTTGAAATGAACTCTTAAAAGGTTCCAAGTTGGCATGGTATCATCATTTCACCCACATAGCATGTGTGAAAAAGTTGAGAGGGTTACGGCAAAAACTCGATGCACTTCTTGTACGTAACGGACAATCTCTTTCGAAGTATGAGGGTTTCATACGGAAACTCGTCTGTTATAAAAGGATTTCATTTTTTGAACTTATTTGAACTCCATAGTTTTTCTGTGTTCAAAATGCATCATTAAAAGCCACATCATCAATGTACAACCCTTGGTGACTTCATTTGTTATTTTTGATGCATTTACTGATTATTTTGAGCTATAAGACCATGAAATTGAAAAGCATTTGAAATGAACTCTGAAATGGTTCCAAGTTGGCATGGTATCATCATTTCACCCACATAGCTTGTGCGAGAAAGTTGAGAGGGTTTCGACAAAAACTGGATGCACTTCGTGTACAAAACGAACAATCTCTTTCGAAGTATCGCGGTTTCATACGGAAACTCGTGTGTTACAAAGGTATTTCATTTTATTAACTTATTTGAACTCCATAGTTTTTATGTGTTCAAAATGCACAATTCAAAGCCACATCATCAATTTACAACCCTTTCTGACTTCATTTGTTATTTTTCATGCATTTACCGATTATTTTGAGCTATAAGACCATGAAATTGAAAAACATTTGAAATGAACTCTGAAAAGGTTCTAAGTTGTCATGTTATCATCATTTCACCCACATAGCATGTGCGAGCAAGTTGAGAGGGTTACGGCAAAAAGTGGATGCACTTCGTGTACAAAACGGACAATCTCGTTCGAAGTATTAGGATTTCATACGGAAACTCGTGTGTTACAAAGGGATTTCATTTTTTGAACTTATTTGGACTCCATAGTTTTTATGTGTTCAAAATGCACCATTCAAAGCCACATCATCAATTTACAACCCTTTTTGACTTCATTTGCTATTTTTCATGCATTTACTGGTTATTTTGAGCTATAAGACCATGAAATTCAAAAGCATTTGAAATGAAGTTTAAAAAGGTTCCAAGTTGGCATGGTATCATCATTTCACCTACATAGCATGTGCGAGAAAGTTGAGAGGGTTACGGCAAAAACTGGATGCACTTCGTGTATGAAACGGACAATCTCTTTCGAAGTATCAGGGTTTCATACGGGAACTCTTGTGTTACAAAGGGATTTCATTTTTTTGAACTTGTTTGAACTCCATTGTTTTCCAGTGTTCAAAATGCACCATTCAAAGCCACATCATCAATTTACAACCCTTTCAGACTTCATTTGTTATTTTTCATGGATTTACTGATTATTTTGAGCTATAAGACCATGAAATTGAAAAGCATTTGAAATGAACTCTTAAAAGGTTCCAAGTTGGCATGGTATCATCATTTCACCCACATAGCATGTGTGAAAAAGTTGAGAGGGTTACGGCAAAAACTCGATGCACTTCTTGTACGTAACGGACAATCTCTTTCGAAGTATGAGGGTTTCATACGGAAACTCGTCTGTTATAAAAGGATTTCATTTTTTGAACTTATTTGAACTCCATAGTTTTTCTGTGTTCAAAATGCGTCATTAAAAGCCACATCATCAATGTACAACCCTTTGTGACTTCATTTGTTATTTTTCATGCATTTACTGATTATTTTGAGCTATAAGACCATGAAATTGAAAAGCATTTGAAATGAACTCTGAAATGGTTCCAAGTTGGCATGGTATCATCATTTCACCCACATAGCTTGTGCGAGAAAGTTGAGAGGGTTTCGACAAAAACTGGATGCACTTCGTGTACAAAACGAACAATCTCTTTCGAAGTATCGCGGTTTCATACGGAAACTCGTGTGTTACAAAGGTATTTCATTTTATTAACTTATTTGAAATCCATAGTTTTTATGTGTTCAAAATGCACAATTCAAAGCCACATCATCTATTTACAACCCTTTCTGACTTCATTTGTTATTTTTCATGCATTTACTGATTATTTTGAGCTATAAGACCATGAAATTGAAAAACATTTGAAATGAACTCTGAAAAGGTTCTAAGTTGTCATGTTATCATCATTTCACCCACATAGCATGTGCGAGCAAGTTGAGAGGGTTACGGCAAAAAGTGGATGCACTTCGTGTACAAAACGGACAATCTCGTTCGAAGTATTAGGATTTCATACGGAAACTCGTGTGTTACAAAGGGATTTCATTTTTTGAACTCATTTGGACTCCATAGTTTTTATGTGTTCAAAATGCACCATTCAAAGCCACATCATCAATTTACAACCCTTTTTGACTTCATTTGCTATTTTTCATGCATTTACTGGTTATTTTGAGCTATAAGACCATGAAATTCAAAAGCATTTGAAATGAACTTTAAAAAGGTTCCAAGTTGGCATGGTATCATCATTTCACCTACATAGCATGTGCGAGAAAGTTGAGAGGGTTACGGCAAAAATTGGATGCACTTCGTGTATGAAACGGACAATCTCTTTCGAAGTATCAGGGTTTCATACGGGAACTCTTGTGTTACAAAGGGATTTCATTTTTTTGAACTTGTTTGAACTCCATTGTTTTTCAGTGTTCAAAATGCACCATTCAAAGCCACATCATCAATTTACAACCCTTTCTGACTTCATTTGTTATTTTTCATGCATTTACTGATTAGTTTGAGCTATAAGACCATGAAATTGAAAAACATTTGAAATGAACTCTGAAAAGGTTCTAGGTTGGCATGGTATCATAATTTCACCCACATAGCATGTGCGACAAACTTGAGAGGGTTACGGCAAAAACTGGATGCACTTCGTGTACAAAACGGACAATCTCGTTCGAAGTATCACAGTTTTATACGGAAACTCGTATGTTACAAAGGGATTTCATTTTTTGAACTTATTCGGACTCCATAGTTTTTATGTGTTCAAAATGCACCATTCAAAGCCACATCATCAATTTACAACCCTTTCTGACTTCATTTGTTATCTTTCATGCATTTACTGATAATTTTGAGCTATAAGACCATGAAATTCAAAAGCATTTGAAATGAACTCTGAAAAGGTTCCTAGTTGGCATGGTATCGTCATTTCACCCACATAGCATGTGCGAGAGAGTGGAGAGGGTTACGGCAAAAACTGGATGCACTTCGTGTACAAAATAGACAATCTCTTTCGAAGTATCGGTGTTTCATACGGAAACTCGTTTGTTACAAAGGGATTTCATTTTTTTGAACTTATTTGAACTCCATAGTTTTTTTTGTTCAAAATGCACCATTCATAGCCACATCATCAATTTACAACCCTATCTGACTTCATTTGTTATTTTTCATGCATTTACTGATTATTTTGAGCTATAAGACCATGAAATTGAAAAGCATTTGCAATGAATTCTAAAAAGGTTCCAAGTTGGCATGGTATCATCATTTCACCCACATGGCATGTAAGAGAAAGTTCATAGGGTTACGGCAAAAACTTGATGCACTTCGTGTACAAAACGGACAATCTCTTTCGAAGTATCAGGGTCTCATTCGGAAACTCGTCTCTTACAAAGGGATTTCATTTTTTTGAACTTATTTGAACTCCATTGTTTTTCTGTGTTCAAAATACACCATTCAAAGCCACATCATCAAGTTACAACCCTTTCTGACTTCATTTGTTATTTTTCATGCATTTACTGATAATTTTGAGCTATAAGACCATGAAATTGAAAAGCATTTGAAATGAACTCTAAAAAGGTTCCAAGTTGGCATGGTATCATCATTTCACCCATATAGCATGTGAGAGAAAGTTGAGAGGGTTACGGCAAAAGCAGGATGCACTTCGTGTACAATATGGATAATCTCTTTCGAAGTATCACGGTTTCATATGGAAACTCGCGTGTTACAAAGGGATTTCATTATTTTGAACTTATTTGAACTCCAGAGTTTTTTGTGTTCAAAATGCACCATTCATAGCCACATCATCAATTTACAACCCTTTCTGACTTCATTTGTTATTTTTCATGCATTTATTGATTATTTTGAGCTATAACACCATGAAATTCAAAAGCATTTGAAATGAACTCTGAAAAGGTTCCAAGTTGGCATGGTATCATCATTTCACCCACATAGGATGTGCGAGAAGGTTGAGAGGGTTACAGCAAAAACTGGATGCACTTCGTGTACAAAATTGACAATCTCTTTCGAAGTATCACGGTTTCATACGGAAACTCGTGTGTTACAAAGGGATTTCATTTTTTGAACTTATTTGAACTCCATAGTATTTTTTTGTTCAAAATGTACCAATCAAAGCCACATCAACAATTTACAACCCTTTGTGACTTCATTTGTTATTTTTCACGCATTTACTGATTATTTTGAGCTATAAGACCATGAAATTGAAAAGCATTTGAAATGAACTCTGAAAAGGTTCCAACTTGGCATGGTATCATCATTTCACCCACATAGCATGTGCGAGAAAGCTGAGAGGGTTACGGCAAAAACTGGATGCAGTTCGTGTACAAAACGGACAATCTCTTTCGTAGTATGAGGGTTTCATACGGAAACTCGTCTGTTACAAAGGGATTTCATTTTTTTGAACTTATTTGAACTCTATGGTTTTCTGTGTTCAAAATGCACCATTCGAAGCCACATCATCAATTTACAACCCTTTGTGACTTCATTTGTTATTTTTCAGGCATTTACTGATTATTTTGAGCTATAAGACCATGAAATTGAAAAGTATTTGAAATGAACTCTGAAAAGGTTCCAAGTTGTCATGGTATCATCATTTCACCCACATAGCATGTGCGAGAAAGTTGAGAGGGTTACGGCAAAAACTAGATGCACTTCGTGTACAAAACGGACAATCTCTTCAAAGTATCAGGGTTTCATACGGAAACTCGTCTGTTACAAAGGGATTTCATTTTTTTGAACTTATTTGAACTCCATAGTTTTTCTTTGTTGAAAATACACCATTCAAAGCCACATCATCAAGTTACAACCCTTTTTAACTTCAATAGTTATTTTTCATGCATTTACATATTATTTTGAGCTATAAGACCATGAAATTGAAAAGCATTTGAAATGAACTCTGAAAAGGTTCCAAGTTGGCATGGTATCATCATTTCACCCACATAGCATGTGCGAGAAAGTTGAGAGGGTTACGGCAAAAAGTAGATGCACTTCGTGTACAAAACGGACAATCTCTTTCGAAGTATGAGGGTTTCATACGAAAACTCGTCTGTTACAAAGGGATTTCATTTTTTAAACTTATTTGAACTCCATAGTTTTTCTGTGTTCAAAATGCACCATTCAAAGACACATCATCAATTAACAACCCTTTCTTACTTCATTTGTTATTTTTCATGCATTTACTGATTATTTTGAGCTATAAGAAGATGAAATTGAAAAGCATTTGAAATGAACTCTGAAAAGGTTCCATGTTGGCATGGTATCATCATTTTACCCGCATAGCATGTGGGAGAGAGTTGAGAGGGTTACGACAAAAACAGGATGCACTTCGTGTAAAAAAGGGACAATCTCTTTCGAAGTATCACGGTTTCATATGGAAACTCGTGTGTTACAAAGGGATTTCATTTTTTTGAACTTATTTGAACTCCAGAGTTTTTCTGTGTTCAAAATGCAACATTTATAGGCACATCATCAATTTATAACCCTTTCTGACTTCATTTGTTATTTTTCATGCATTTATTGATTATTTTGAGCTATAACACCATGAAATTCAAAAGCATTTGAAATGAACTCTGAAAAGGTTCCAAGTTGGCATCGTATCATCATTTCACCCACATAGCATGTGCGAGAAAGTTGAGAGGGTTATGTTAAAAACTGGATGCACTTCGTGCACAAAATTGACAATCTCTTTCGAAGTATCACGGTTTCATACGGAAACTCGTGTATTACAAAGGGATTTCATTTTTTCAACTTATTTGAACTCCATAGTTTTTTTTGTTCAAAATGTACCATTCAAAGCCACATCAACAATTTACAACCCTTTCTGACTTCCTTTGTTATTTTTCATGCATTTACTGATTATTTTGACCTAGAAGACCATGAAATTGAAAAGCATTTGAAATGAACTCTGAAAAGGTTCCAACTTGGCATGGTATCATCATTTCACCCACATAGCATGTGCGAGAAAGCTGAGAGGGTTACGGCAAAAACTGGATGCACTTCGTGTACAAAACGGACAATCTCTTTCGAAGTATCAGGGTTTCATACGGAAACTAGTCTGTTACAAAGGGATTTCATGTTTTTGAACTTATTTGAACTCTGTAGTTTTTCTGTGTTCAAAATGCACCATTCAAAGCCACATCATCAATTTACAACCCTTTCTGACTTCATTTGTTATTTTTCAGGCATTTACTGATTATTTTGAGCTATAAGACCATGAAATTGAAAAGTACTTGAAATGAACTCTGAAAAGGTTCCAAGTTGGCATGGTATCATCATTTCACCCACATAGCATGTGCGAGAAAGTTGAGTGGGTTACGGAAAAAACTAGATGCACTTCGTGTACAAAACGGACAATGTCTTCAAATTATGAGGGTTTCATACGCAAACTCGTCTGTTACAAAGGGATTTCATTTTTTTTGAACTTAATTGAACTCCATAGTTTTTCTGTGTTCAAAATACACCATTCAAAGCCACATCATCAAGATACAACCCTTTTTGACTTCATTAGTTAGTTTTCAAGCATTTACAGATTATTTTCAGCTATAAGACCATGAAATTGAAAAGCATTTGAAATGAACTCTGAAAAGGATCCAAGTTGTCATGGTATCATCATTTCACCCACATAGCATGTGCGAGAAAGTTGAGAGGGTTACGGCAAAAACTAGATGCGCTTCGTGTACAAAACGGACAATCTCTTCAAAGTATCAGGGTTTCATACGGAAACTCGTCTGTTACAAAGGGATTTCATTTTTTTGAACTTATTTGAACTCCATAGTTTTTCTTTGTTGAAAATACACCATTCAAAGCCACATCATCAAGTTACAACCCTTTTTAACTTCAATAGTTATTTTTCATGCATTTACATATTATTTTGAGCTATAAGACCATGAAATTGAAAAGCATTTGAAATGAATTCTGAAAAGGTTCCAAGTTGGCATGGTATCATCATTTCACCCACATAGCATGTGCGAGAAAGTTGAGAGGGTTACGGCAAAAAGTAGATGCACTTCGTGTACACAACGGACAATCTCTTTCGAAGTATCAGGGTTTCATACAGAAACTCGTCTATTACAAAGGGATTTCATTTTTTTAAACTTATTTGAACTCCATAGTTTTTCTGTGTTCAAAATGCACCATTCAAAGACACATCATCAATTAACAACCCTTTCTTACTTCATTTGTTATTTTTCATGCATTTACTGATTATTTTGAGCTATATGACCATGAAATTGAAAAGCATTTGAAATGAACTCTGAAAAGGTTCCCTGTTGGCATGGTATCATCATTTTACCCACATAGCATGTGGGAGAAAGTTGACAGGGTTACGACAAAAACAGGATGCACTTCGTGTACAAAAGGGACAATCTCTTTCGAAGTATCAATGTTTCTTATGGAAACTCGTGTGTTACAAAGGGATTTCAAGTTTTTGAACTTATTTAAACTCTAGAGTTTTTCTGTGTTCAAAATGCACCATTCATAGCCACATCCACTATTTCACTACTACAAATACTAGCATTAACGACTGTGCCTAAAAAATCTTGGTCGTTGAACACCCGAGGGCAATCCCGCATGGTGGAAACCAAGTATACGTACTACTTTCAACAACCACCGGTTTGACCCCTTGCTAGCTGAACCGTCATTGTTGTTATTGATGGCTAGCATGCACGTACAGCTCTAACAAACTCTCCTTCTCGTTGTGTTTAAAAAGAAAAAAGTCCCCTCTGTTTATCTCTCCCCCGCAGACTTCCCAACAAATCTTGGTGGATTCTCCAAATATTGGCGCTAAATCCTCCAATCCCAACAAATCTAATCTCTTCCTAATCCTATAAGTTAGTCCTCCCGATCCTCAGTTTTGCACAACCTCTCGATGGAAGCCTCCATGGCCGTCGTCCAGAGGACTGCTCCACCCAGTGCCTCTGATGAACCACATAATTCCACCGGCCACTACGACTCCTCCCCATTGGCTGTAGATTTTTGTCCGGGTGAGTATTTACTCTTTCCATTGTGATGTTAATTACACTAATTAGTTTCCTTGACGGTTGATTATGTTCCATTATTCTGTACACTGCAAAGATGGCGTTGGTGCAGGCTCAGTACAGATACACTTGATGGAGCAGGTGGATTCCATGGTTGAGGTTGTTTCGCATACTTTGGATGGAGAGGTAAATGATTTATCTTTCATTCTCCTTCAGATTCAATATAATTCATTATAAACAGAGGTAAAAGTGGACTTGTTGGTTAATTATGCTACTCATTAGATGCAGAAGAAGGTGCAAGGAGCCACCATGGTTCAGTTTGTTCCAGATAAAATTAATCAGGAGGCAGAAGAATCTCCAAATGAAGAACGGAGCAATGATGTGTCGATAATTGATGTGGATGAAGACTCTATTGAGTACCTACGACGACAAGTTGTCGAAGATTCCGAGGAGGAAAATAACCAAGATGAAATATACCAAAAGATCAGGAAGGAATTTAATGAAAGAAGCGCTATGGATGCTGCAATGAGGAAGGAAGCAAGATCCAGGAATGCACCCAGGCATAAGAGGAATCTGAACAAAATACGTAGAGACTTCATACAAGTTTATATTCCTGACTATTACAAGATCATGGAAAAATAAATATTGTATGCTAAGGAACAATATTATTGTTTGTTTTTCAGTTAGGGTCATTGTCAGCACAATTCAAGATTAGTGCCTTTTATTTGTAACATTTGTTATTGTTATTCCTATGTCAGCCTATGAACAAGTGATTGACTTTCAGATATTTTCCTTTTATCCGTAAATGGATCTTCATATCCCCAGACTTGTATTATAAGATACACGAATGGGCTTGGAAATAGGCATTGTATTTTGGCGATCTCATGAACATGTGCTTCACCAATGAATTTTATCTACACCAGTACCTTCAGATCACAAGTCATTTTGGATGGCAAAGCATTAGAATGTTAGCTTAAACCTGATTGTGGTGAAATAATTGTTACTGCAATGTCAAGTGATTGTGAAAGATCATTGCAACTTACTGCAGGTTCAGTGCAGGTGTGTCATCAATGTACGTGTTGGCTAATCTAAGTTCAGTCTTTTGTGTGCATTTGTTTTAGATGAGGCAAGTCGGTTGCTTGCAATGCTAAGAAACTTGTAGAAATAGGAGTTGTACCATTCATTGCTTGGATCAGTCAATGTATATTGTTACTGAAAGAAGAAAAAAGAAAAATAAATCCATTGTATAAAAATTGTGTGCTTCTGTACTTGAAACTGAACCTGCTAGTGTTTCCTCTGTTTCATGTCTGTCCAAGTATACTGAAACCACCAGGCATGCACTCTTATTTTTTAATATATCAACATACATTTGTGCTAGGTTCAGTTAGCTTAGAAAAGTAAAGCTACACGTACATGTAGGTATAGGCCGTGCCCTTCAAAAGTTGAGATACGCAAATTTTTTATAGGTCAAATCCTCAGATTTTGTAGCACAAACACATGCAATAAATATTTTTGGTTCTCGACTGAAAGAGCGGGAGGCGTGAATATTTTTTGGCGCAAAGTGCTGGCGATTTCCTCTAGATAACATTCCGTAACAGAAATTGACATATTTAATCTCTTAGGATCTCATCTCCCTGCGCCTCCTTCTCCTCTCCTCCCCAAGCCCGCTGAATCCACGAGTCCATAGATTGCATCTCCCTTCTGTTCTCTACCTGTCCGCACTGCAGCCCGCACCTGGTCGGTCACCTCATCTCCGGCGTGTAAGCGATGCTGCCTGCTTGTGGCCGGTAGCCTTGACCGGGTGCTCCGTCGCTACCGCCGGCACATCGCCGGTCGCCTCAACCCCAGCGCACGCCTGGATTGCCACCTCCACTTCGCCGGTTAGCCTCGACCCTAGTGCACCCGTGCTGCTGCTGGCACATCACCGGGCGCCCACGCAAGTCCGCTGCAGGTTTGTTCGTTGAACACCTTGGTCTGTTTTTTCTATTGCGGGATCTTCATGATCTGTTGTTGATACTGATTACCAAATATGTTTGTAAAAATTTTTTTCCTTTATTATGATTCAAAATTCTGAAATGCCATTCTGAGTACAAACCATTCATCTATAGATCATACACAATAAATATTATTTATTCTATAATCTGACATGCCTTATATCGCATAACATAAATGCAAGATAACTACGAACTAACACAGTAATATATATTAGAGATGGCTCCAAGTAAGACATGGATGAGACTAGTTCATGAGCTATTAAATGAGGAATACCTAGAAGGGGTATAGAATTTCCTCGACTACGCGTTCAGCCATGTGGGCAGGGAAAATGAAATTCGATGTCCATGCATCAAATGCTGCAACACATACTTTCATTCTCGTCAATTGGTTTCTGCCCACCTGGAAGTGTATTGAATTCTCAGAAACTATACCTTTTGGTACCATCATGGTGAAGTTGTGAGGGAACCTCAAACGGTTTCTGAAGGTGAAGGCGATGAAGAAATACAAGTAGAGAATGCGGACGGATATGACCCGATGCAGGATTTGTTGCATGATATGTTTCCTCAAAATAATAATCCAACTGAGCAAACAATGACACCACCATATAACGAGGAGGAACCAAATAATGAAGTAGCAAAGTTCTATAAATTGCTTGACAACTATAACCAGCCACTTTACCAAGGGTCTAATACCACAAAATTATCTGCACTAGTTAACTTGCTTCACATTAAGAATATGGGAAAGTGGAGCAACAAGTCTTCAACAAGGAGTTTTTGGTAAGTTCTCATGTTTCCTCTTAATTTTGAACCTTTTGTGGAGTTGACAATATAATCTTGTTTAACTACAGAAGAAGAGCAAGAGAAATACCCAAAATAGAGCTAACCTCAAAATGCTTCATCGATCTGGCAGTAAACCCTTTAGACAAATAATTTGGGACATGGTACATACTTTAACTTTTCTTGTTTTTCATTCCCAATAATATAAGATTAGTCTGACTTGTCTTGCCTTTTTTATTTCAACTAATATGGTCACTTGCATATGTTGGAACAGGGAGGTAAGGAAAACAAGCCACCGAGTATGGATAAACTTTTTTTGGAGGCACACAAGAAGGGTACATCCTTTGCTGATTCTACAACATCCACCAAACATGTAAGACTTAATTTAACCATAATAACTTACATAATGAACAACAAGTGTAAAATTCCTACTTAGATATATAAGTTGATGCAAATAACTTACTGTTGGCACTTCAGGAATGAAAGGATCGATATGGTTGACTAGAGGGGGGGGGTGAATAGACAACGACCACTTTTTAATTAGACTTAGCAAGTTAGGGTAAACAACATATGGGTTCACAAATATTACGACAATGAGGTGAACCCTAATGAAGCTAACAACGAGAGCTACTAAGACAAGGAAGATATAGACAACAACATAAGCATACACTACAGGAATCACCTTCTTTGCCGTCTGCCATCACAGACGGCAAAGACAAATACCCGGACGGCAAAGACAGTACCACAGACGGCAAAGACTGTCACGGCCGACAAATTTTCTGCGTCAGCCTACGACGGCATAGGACCTTCTTTGCCGTCTGCCCCCATAAAGCGGACGGCAAAGCTCTTTGCCGTCAGCTTTCCTAAGGAGCAGTCGGCAAAGAGTTTGGGACGGCAGCCGAGAGGCGTTGCCTCCGTTAGGGGTTAACGGAGCCTTTGCCATCTGCCTCCTCGGCAACCTTTGCCGTCTTCCTCCTCGACAACCTTTGTCGTCTGCCTCCTCGGCAATTTTTTGCCGTCTGCCCCCTCGGCAATCTTTGCCGTCTGCTGCCACGGCAACCTTTGCCGTCTGCCGTGTCCTCCCCTCCCCCCTCTCTCCACTTTTGTATTCTGCCCCCTCCTCTGTGCCCTCTTCTTTGCCGTCTGCCCACCCAGCAGGCAGACGGCAAAGAGACTATATGGCCAGCTGCTACTGCCCAGGTTGCACAGCTCGGCGCCACGTGGCACCTTTGCCGTCTGCTGGCTGATGGCAAAGGCCTTTGCCATCAGCTGGCAGACGGCAAAGAGCCTATGTTGTCACATTTTTATTTATTTTTTCTATTTCACAGCACATATACATATAATTCATAGCACATATATCATAAATAGATCACAACACATATATGATATACATATAAAGCTCATCAATGCCATTTGTTCATCAACGTACATCCCATATATCAAAAGAACCAACACGTACGAAGTTTCATCCATATATACATACATATAGTTGCACATATATTGTTCATCAACACATTGTTCATCAACACATACAAAGAACCAACACATTGTTCATCAACTCAAATAAAAACGGAAACTAAAGCACTCCAACGCCAGCTTCCATGCATGTAGTACATCCAATCTGCAAAATGGGAATAAGAAAGTAAGTAGAAGAAGAACAACAACATATATATGACAAATAAGCTAAATTGAAGAAGAAAGAGAAGAAGCAATAAGAGAACAAGGAGAAGAAAAACAAGGAGGAGGAGGAGGGGAAGGGGAAGGAGAAGGAGAAGGAGAAGAAGAAAAAAGAAGAGAAGAAGAAGGAGAAGAAGGAGGAGAAGAAGGAGAGAAGAAGAAGGAGAAGAAGGAGGGCTCCTTCTCCTTCTCCTTCTTCTTCTCCTCCTTCTTCTCTTCTTCTCCTCCTCCTTCTTCTTCTTCTCCTCCTCTTCCTTATTCTTCTCCTTCTCCTTCTATTCTTCTTCTCTTCTTCTTTTTCTTCTTCCTTCTCCTTCTTTTTGAGCTAAATATTCCAATTATGTCATTTTAGAGGAAAACAAGCTAAGTATATAATATTCATGAGCTAACCAAGGTTCTTATGCCATTTTGAGCTTATTATGGTATTTTGGAGCTAAATGGGCTAATTATGTCATTGTTGGGTTAATTAAAGCAAGGATAATATGAAAGAGGAGAAGAAAGAGGAGGAGGAGGAGAAGAAGAAGAAATCAAGAAGAAGGAGGAGGAGGAGGAGAAGGAGGAGGAGGAGAAGGATAGAAGGTCCTGGGCCTTCTCCTCCTCCTCCTCCTCCTCCTCCTTCTCTTCTTCTTCATCTCTTCTTCTTCTTTCTTTTCATTTTGCCTATTTCTTCTCCTCTTCTCCTCTTGTTGGAGCTAAATTACCTAATTATGTCTTTTTTGAGCTAAATATTCCAATTATGTCATTTTAGAGGATAACAAGCTAAGTATATAATATTCATGAGCTAACCAAGGTTCTTATGCCATTTTGAGCTTATTATGGTATTTTGGAGCTAAATGGGCTAATTATGTCATTGTTGGGTTAATTAAAGCAAGGATAATATGAAAGAGGAGAATAAAGAGGAGGAGGAGGAGAAGAAGAAGAAATCAAGAAGAAGGAGGAGGAGGAGGAGAAGGATAGAAGGTCCTTGGCCTTCTCCTCCTCCTCCTCCTCCTCCTCCTCCTCCTCCTCCTCCTCCTTCTTCTCTTCTTCTTCATCTCTTCTTCTTATTCTCCACTTGTTAGAGCTAAATTACCTAATTATGTCTTTTTTGAGCTAAATGGGCTAATTATGTCATTTTAGAGGAAAACAAGCTAAGTATATAATATTCATGAGCTAACCAAGGTTCTTATGCCATTTTGAGCTTATTATGGTATTTTGGAGCTAAATGGGCTAATTATGTCATTGTTGGGTTAATTAAAGCAAGGATAATATGAAATAGGAGAAGAAAGAGGAGGAGGAGGAGAAGAAGAAGAAATCAAGAAGGAGGAGGAAGAGGAGAAGGAGGAGGAGGAGAAGGATAAAAGGTCATTGGCCTTCTCCTCCTCCTCCTCCTCCTCCTCCTCCTCTGTTATGACCGGCTTGGCCTATGGCCGGCATGGGCCCATTGGGCGTTAATATTAGCGGCTTGGCCCGCAAGTTATCTTAGGTAAATTACTTTAGGAAAGTTATCTTAGGCTTGAGTTATAAATAGTAGTTATAAAACATCAATTGAGATCAAGCAATAAAGATATTATCTTCTGTTGCCCAGCTCTCCAAGGAGCCGGAATCCTAGCCTCCGCCGCACCTAACCATAGCCGCGACGGCGCCATCTTGCCGGCGCGTCCGCTCCAGCCCTCGCTCCCCTCCTCCCTGCCCTTACAACCTACGCCGGAGGCCCAGTAGGAACCCTAGTCCTACCAATTTGGTATCCAGAGATTCCAAGCTGATCATGTCGCTCCCTCTACCACCGCCGCCGCTCAACACCACCACCGCCCCACTGCTGCAAACCACCACCACCGCCCCGCTGGGACCCAACCCCCGCCGCCGAGCGTCGCCCCCACTACCTACGGGCCGCCGTCGCTGCCGTGGGCCACCCCGGCCTTCCAGCCACTCCACGGAGGGGCGCCGCCGCTGCCGTCGCAGCTGCTGCTGCAGCACTACCACGCCGCGGGCACTCCCTGGCCGGTGTGGCCGGCCACCACCGCGCCGCTGGGGGGGCTGCCCCAACAGTCGCTACCGGCCACCACGGCGCAGGCTCTGACGCCGCACCAGCAACCGCCTGGACGGGGCGGCCGCCCGCTCAGTCGACCCGTGCCGACCCTTCCAACACCGGGCCGGCCTCCGCCAGCCGCAACGGCCGCACCTCCGGCAGCCACACGGACCTTCCGCAGGTTGTCCCTGGCCGAGCAGCAGGAGCGTCGACGTAAGGGTCTTTGCTTTAACTGCGATGAGCCCTACACGCCGACACATGTCTGCCCCCGCCTCTTCTACTTGGAGACGGTCGACTACACCGAGGCGGATGAGACGAACGACGTAGCAGACCCGGCCGCAGATTCTACGGCGACGGCCTGCGTCGTATCTCTCCACGCCCTCGCCGGCATCCGCCTTGAGCGGACCATGTTGCTGCCCGTGACGATCCATGGCGAGCAGCTGGTCGCCCTGCTGGATACGGGCTCCACTCGTCTTATTCTTTTCTTATTTTCCTTTTTTCCTTTTCCTTTTATTCCTTCTTATTTTCCTTCTTCTTCTTCTTCTTTTTATTCTTCTTCTTCTCCTCCTCCTCCACTAGCTCTTCTTCTTTTTATTCTTCTTCTTCTCCTCCTCCTCCACTAGCTCTTCTTCTTCTTCTTCTCCTTTTTTCTTCTTCTACTTATTCTTCTTCTTCTACTTTTTCTTATTTTCTTCTACTAAACAGGAAACTACCTACTAAATCTACTAATTAACTAACAGAAACTACCTACTAAATCTACTAATTTATTCTTCTTTTTCTTCTTCTTATTTTATTTTTTCTTTTGTCCTCTTATTCTTCTTCTCCTTCTTCTTGTTTTCTTCTTCTCTTCTTCTTCTTCTTCTTCTTCTTATTTTCTTTTTTCCTCTTACTCTTCTCTTCCTCTCCTATTTTTCTTCTTCTTCTTCTTCTTGGTTCTTCTCCTTCCCTTCCTTTTCCTTCTTCTTCTTTTCCTTCTTCTTCTTATTTTTTTCTTCTCATTTCTCCTTCTTCTTCATCTCCTTTCTCCTTCTTCTTCTTCTTCTAAACCTAAACTAACTAAACCTAAACTAAAACTGAAACTAAAACTAAAACTAAACTAAAACTGAAACTAACCTAACTAAAACTAAAACTAACCTAACTAAATCTGAAACTAACCTAACTAAAACTGAAACTAACTAAACTAAAACTGAAACTAACCTATCTAAACCTAAACAAAAACTGAAACTAAAACTAAACTAAAAGTAAGAACTAATTAAACAAAAACTATTAAAAAAAAAGAAGAAACTTACCAGGGGGAGGAGGGCTGCAGGGGGAGGAGGCCGGCGGTGGAGGAGGGTGCAGGGCGGCGGTGGGGTGGGGGTGGCGGCGGCGGCGGCGACGGCGGGGGCGCAGGGAGGAGGAGGACGGCCGCAGGGGGGGCGCAGGGTGGCGGTGGGGTGGGGAGGTGGGGTGGGGGTGGCGTCGGCGGCGGCGGCGGTGGGGCGGCGGCGGCGCTGGGGGCGCAGGGAGGAGGAGGAGGGCCGCAGGGGGGGCGCAGGGCGGCGGTGGGTTGGGAGAGAGAGAGTGCGTGGGAGAGAGGAGAGAGGTGGGGCGCGCGGCGACCGTTAACTTTTGGGGGGTCCATCCCCTTTGCCGTCTGCCACTGATCCCCTTTGCTGTCTGCCACGGACGGCAAAGCTACTCAGGCAGACGGCAAAGGGGTGGGTGGGGCCGGGGTGGGATGGGGAGAGAGGGGGGGTGGGGTGGGATAGCTTTGCCGTCTGCCATCCCTACCTTTGCCGTTTGTTGACAGACGGCAAAGAGGTGGCTAATGGCAAATATTTATTTTGCCATCAGCCTTCTCTTTATCGTCTGTTTTTTGCCAACACACGGTAAAGAGGTTCTTCACCGTCCGCTGGCTGATGGCAAAGATTTGGCAGACGGAAAATATAGGAATTCCAGTAGTGATACACAAAGTAAAGGTGAGAGATAACCACAAGTGGTACCGATGGAGACGAGGATGTGTTACCGAAGTTCCTTCCCTTTGAAAGGAAGTACATCTCCGTTGGAGCGGTGTGGAGGCACAATGCTCCCCAATAAGCCACTAAGGCCACCGTATTCTCCTCACGCCCTCGCACGATGCAAGGTACCGTGATTCCACTATAGGTGCCCTTGAAGGCGGCGACCGGACCTTTACAAACAAGGTTGGGGAAAACTCCACACAAAGCTTGGAGGCTCCCAACAAGACCACGAAGCTTCACCACAGTGGAATATGGCTTCGAGGTGACCTCAACCGTCTACGATGCTCAAACACCCAGGAGTAACAAGATACGCAAGGGATTGGTGGGGGAATGAACTTTTCTCTTGGTGAAGTGTGGATCTAGGCCTTCTCAACCAATCCCTAAAGAATCAACAAGTTTGATTGGCTAGGGAGAGAGATCGGGCACTTTCGAGCTTAGGGAGCAACAATGGAGCTTGGGAGGATAGGAGATAAGGTTCCACAGCTAGAAAACCCTTTATATAGTGGGGGGGGGAAATCCAACCGTTTTCCCACTCACAGCCCGTGTCTAGCGGTACTACCGCTAGGTGCAGCGGTACTACCGCTGGCACTCCAGCGGTACTACCGCTGGCTGCAGCGGTACTACCGCTGGGCCCCTGGTAGTGCAAGCACTACCACCGCCAAGAAAGTCTTCGCAAAAAGGTCCGTCCATGCACAACTGCTACGAAGATGGTACAAAGCTCCTGGAGCGGTACTACTGCTGACCAGGGGCGGTACTACCGCCAGCTAGCGATACTACCGCTGGCTGCGGCGGTACTACCGCTAGGGCTAGCGGTACTACCGCTAGGGCGAGCGGTACTACCGCTGGGGACAGTGGTACTACCGCTCGGCCTAGCGGTACTACCGCTGGGGGACCATTTGCAAAGAACAAGTAAACACAAAGGCGGGAGCCACTCCAAAGTTGCCGGCAAGGGGAAAATATGAGAAGTGTGCATGTGCAAAGATTGATTCCACCCAAACCTTTCCAATACGGTTCCCCTCTTAATAGTACGGCTTTCCTATGACTCAAATAAAGAGAATCGTAGAGAACGCCGTGCTTCTGTTCCACGAACGAGGAGGCGAGTCGTCTTGTGCCATTGACGTGTGTTATCTGAAATCTTAACACACACGGTTAGTCCTTTGCGGTACTGTCATCAATCACCAAAATTACTTAGGCATAAACTATGCCCCAACAATCTCCCCCTTATTGGTGGATTGATGACAATACCGGATTTGCACAGAGAATAATATGAGAACCAAAAGATAGAGATATCTGACAATACGGGGCATATGACTCACAACATATGATGGAAATAAATCTCACATAAGTTCATGTCTCACAAAAGATAGAAAAATAGAAGCAAACCAAGTTCGAAGCAAAACATGAAATAAAGCAAAGCAAAGCAAAGTTCGACTCTCAAAGCAAATCCAGCTCCTAGACTCTCTCCCCCTTTGGCACAAGACACCAAAAAGGGGCACACCTAACGCCACAGGTGGTTACTCCTCATCCTCAGCATCGCCAGACTCGTCTGTACCCTCCGGATCGTCCTGCTCCTCCTCTTCCTCCTCAGCGCCAGACCACTGGTAACCTTGAGCCTGCATCCAAGTAGCCTCTAGAGTGATGTCATCCTCTGATCCGCGGGAGATGTCAACATCAAGAGTCCTTAGGACACGCTTGTGCCTCTGGCGGCTCTCCTTCTGAGCGATGTGCGTCTGGTACTGGCCCTTAGCCTGCATACAGAACAGAGTCTTCATCTTATCCTGCAGTTTGATGGCCCAAGATGGCATGGCAGAAGAGCGGGACTGAGAGGCGGTTCCTCTATCAGCAGGAGCCTCTGTGTCAGTATCCATGTGCTGAGAGGAAGTTGATGGGTTGGCCCATTTATCCTTGACACGAAGTTTGACAGGATCGTGCACAATGTAGTCAGCCTGAATGTATAACTCCTCCTGTGGATAGGTGTCCTGCCACTTCTGACGGATATAAGAAAACAGATAGGGCCCGTAGATGGGAACCTTGCGCATCATGATGCAGTTCCAGAGCTCAGTGAACATAACATCAGAAATATCAAGTGGGGCAGACTCCTTAGTCATAGCCTCCTCACAGAGCAGTAGCATCTCAGCCAGAGAGCCATGTACCTCGTCGAAGTTGCCAATGCGAGGAAAGAGGGTGTTGCGGAAGATCCGATGCATAATGTCCAGACGCTTGGGGAGCACTCCCTTCTTCACATAGAGTAGCTGCAATCTGTCCTTGGCGGGGGCCCTATAAGTGGAAGGTGCAGCATGAGGACGCAACCCAAGTGGAGTGTCAGCTCCCTGGAACCCAACCTTGAGGAATGCCATTAATTCACGCCAGGTACCGGTCATCTTCTGAGTCCTAGTCATCCACACCATGGAGCGCTCGTCATCAGGAGAGAAGTGAACCGTGACATAGAACTGGGCAATAACATTGGGGTCAAAGTCTAACTTGAAAGTGATGATGTCCTTGATGCTCAGTTTGTCAATAAGAGAAAGAGCATCACCAAAGTAGTCGATGTTCCGCTGAAGGTGAGCCAGGTCAATCCACCGAACGGGGACAAAGTTCTTCTTGAAATTCATGACAATATCACGGAAGATCCTGCAGTGATCCCTTGCCCAAACATGCTCAACATTTTTTATCACAGCCCGCTCTTGGAGGTAATGGTTTTGAGTGGGGAACCGCAGAAAGTCCTTAGGGGGCATTGTGCGGACATTGATCCCCTTGTCCTTGTGAGCGGTCTTCTTGAAGGCCTGCTTTTTGGGTTGCAGACCTGAAGTGGCGGAGCCCTCTGGAGCCTCTGGGTTGCGATAACACTTTGACTGCGTGTCCCGTGAGGGGTTCGAGCGGCGAGCACCATGTGTGACACAAAAACACACACCGAAAAGGAGCGAAAAAAGAGTCAAGGCAATGAACTAGAAAAGGCAGAAAAGTAAACACTCATTGCCAAGCATATGAAAAGAATATACAGTGAATCCTCCTCGCGGTAGTACCGCTGGGGTCCTAGCGGTAGTACCGCTACCCGTGGCGGTAGTACCGCTGGGGGTCCTAGCGGTAGTACCGCTACCCTGGCGGTAGTACCGCTGGGTTTGATTTTCAGATCTGACAGATAAAATTGACCCCATAGATATGGCTACATGAATTTTACGAGGGGCATGGGCTGTGTATGAACACTAAGAACTCCACCACAGCCCTACTCACATGAGGATCACAAGTACCACCTAAATAAGCACATGCCTAGGCAAGAGAGAGCAAGTTTTAGATCTAATCCAAACATATTTCAAGTGCTTGATCTAAAACATGTAAATCCTAGGGCATGAATAAACAACAAAGATTCATAGGACCTACACTCCCCTGAAATATCTCCTTCATGCCATCCAAGAACAAGGCACAATATCAAAGACATGGATCCAAACCACCAATGCTCCTAACCCTAGAACAAGAACATCAACCAAGAGAAGAAGGGGAGGAGCTTTACCTGGATTCATGGCCCTTGGAGGAGGAAGGAGAAGTGGAGCAAACCCTCCAATCCAACGGAGAGAAGGAGCTCCATGAATAGAGATCAAAATAGGGGGATTTCGGGGTTGGGGAGGGAGGAGCCGCGGGGAAGAAGAAAGAGCCAGGGAAACACGGGCTCCCCCTCCTTTATATAGCCCAAGAGGTACAGGCCAGCGGTAGTACCGGTGTGGACCTCGCGGTAGTACCGCTACCTGGCGGTAGTACCGATGGATGCAGTGGTAGTACCGCTGGGGTCTTGGCGGTAGTACCGCTCCCCTTGAGACAGCCCTAAATATTTCCTAGTTAGGTCGTGCTAGATTGGTATCATGGCGGTAGTACCGCTATCCCTAGCGGTACTACCGCTGGGGTCCTTGTGGTAGTACCGCTACCCCTGGAGGTAGTACCGCTGGGGTCCTGGCGGTAGTACCGCTACCCCTAGCGGTAGTACCGCTGCAAATGTCACAACGGGACCTAGGATAAGGGAAGAACGTGGGCAAATGACAAGTAAGTGGAAAAGGAAGATAGCACCAGAAATATATACTGACTTGTCATTTTATATCCTTTCTTCTATATGAGAGAAAGGTGGGGGGGGGGGGGGCGGTGGCCGAGGCCACCTATGTTTGAGACAAAGGTATGACACCGCGAAGAATTATCCTTGGGTTCATGACCAATGCTCGTCTTTGAAGCACAAGTGTCATTTGACAATGGCTAAAGTGAAACACTTAGATCGATTTATGCCTAATGGGGGTAGGAAAAGTTCATTGAAAGAACAACACTCCCCCTATGTCCATGCCTACATCTATACCAAGATACAATGCATAGTGAGGTGCAACATGCCTAGTTTCAATCCACATTACTTGAATCAATGATATTTAGCTCATGCCTTAACTCCCGGAACCTTGCTTCATCTAGAGGCTTAGTGAAAATATCTGCAAGTTGCTCTTCAGTGTGGATGAAGTGAACCTCAATATCCCCTAGCTTGATATGTTCACGAATGAAGTGATGACGAATATCAATATGTTTGGTTTTGCTATGTTGCACTGGGTTGAGGAAATCTTGATAGCACTTTGATTGTCACATAGAAGAGGCACTTTGTCACAAGTGACACCATAATCCTTTCAAGTTTGCCTCATCCATAGCAATTGTGCACAACAACTTGCACCTGCCACATACTCAGCTTCGGTGCATGATAAAGAGACGCAATTCTGCTTCTTTGACGACCAACTTACCAATGAGCGACCAAGGAATTGGCATCCTGTAGAAGTTGACTTCCTCTCCACACAATCTCCTGCCCAATCTGAGTCAGAATAGCCAACTTGATTGAAGTTTGCTCCTTTGGGATACCAAAGGCCAAAGTTTGGGGTATGAGCCAAATATCGGAAGATTCCATTAACAGCCATGTAATGACTTTCTTTTGGTGCGTATTGAAACCGTGCACATATCCCTACACTCAACATACTATCAGGTCTAGATGCACAAAGGTAAAGGAGGGATCCAATCATGGAGTGATATACCTTTTGATCCACTGCTTTACCATTGGGATCACTGTCAAGCTTTCATCTTGTTGGCATGGGGAACTTGCCCGGTTTGACATCTTCGAGCTCGAACCGTTTGAGCATGTCTTGAGTGTACTTGGCTTGTTTGATGAATGTCCCTTCTAGACCTTGT
This sequence comes from Hordeum vulgare subsp. vulgare, assembly GCF_904849725.1. Classification (NCBI taxonomy): domain Eukaryota; kingdom Viridiplantae; phylum Streptophyta; class Magnoliopsida; order Poales; family Poaceae; genus Hordeum; species Hordeum vulgare. The sequence goes on along the minus strand of NC_058523.1, from coordinate 78,055,019 downwards.
TTAATCTCGAACCCGAGGAAGAACTTCAACTCTCCCATCATGGACATCTCAAACTTCTGAGTCATTAGTGCACCAAATTCTTCATTGAAGGAAATGTTAGGAGAGCCAAAGATAATATCATCAACATATAGTTGGCATATGAACAAATCCCCTTTAACCCTCTTAGTAAAAAGAGTGGGATCTATTTTCCCAATTTCAAACCCACGATCTTGTAATAACTCAGTAAGATACTCATACCACGCACGTGGGGCTTGTTTAAGGCCATAGAGTGCCTTATTTAGTTTGTACACATGATTGGGGAGCTTGGGATGTTCGAATCCCGGGGGTTGTTTGACATAGACCAACTCATTTAAAGGACCATTAAGAAAGGCACTTTTCACATCCATTTGTTGTAATTTGAAGTTATGATGAGAAGCAAATGCAAGCAACATGCGAATAGATTCTAGACGAGCAACAGGGGCAAAGGTTTCACCGTAGTCGATACCCTCGACTTGGGAGTAGCCTTGAGCCAACAATCTTGCCTTGTTTCGAATCACAATCCCATTGGCATCTTGCTTGTTCTTGAATATCCATTTGGTCCCGATGACATTATGTTCCTCCGTTGGCCTAGGCACTAAGTCCCAGACTTGGTTGCGCTCGAAGTTGTTAAGTTCTTCATGCATGGCCATAAGCCAATCCTCATCATCGAGCGCTTCCTGTACCTGTTGAGGTTCACAATACGAAACAAACGCGTGATGCTCACAATAATTCCAAATCTGTTGACGGGTGGATACTCCCCTTTTCAAACTGCCAAGTACATTCTTCATAAGATGTGACTTGACTCTCAGCTTGTTTGCAATCTTGGCTGCTCGACGCTCTAAGTGTTCTTCATTAGATAACGGGGGAGCATCGACTTGTTTACTTTCCTTGCCCTTGCATCTTGAGCCGGCTGTCGGTGCTGCAGAATGGAATTGTGAGACAGTATCCTGATCATCTTGTCCTTCGACTTGAGCAGGTTCACTAGTTTGTTCTTGTATTTGTGGTTGCTCTTGCTCTTGATCTTGTGCTTCTACTTGGTCTGGATCTCGTGGTTGCACCTGATCTTGATCATGAGCAGGTACGGAGTCTTGGGAGAGTGCTTGAATATCCTGAGACACATCATCATTGTTGGGCAATTTATCTTGACCTTGAGCTTGTTCATTTTGTTGAGAGTCTTCTCTCTGTTCATCGGAAGCGTGTGGGGCTTGTGGAGGTGATGGCTCCACTTGAGTAGAGCATTGTCCTTCTCCTTCGGCCACAAGGGGTTCCTCAATGGGGAGTATTTGACCAATCCCCATTCTTCTTATGGCTTGGGGAGGAATTTCATCACCTACATCACAAAGACCACTTTGCTCCACTTGGGAGCCATTATTTTCATCAAACTCCACGTTACACGTCTCCTCAATGAGCCCGGTGGACTAGTTGAGGACACGGTAAGCATGAGAGTTTGTAGCATAACTAACAAAGATGCCCTCATGTGCTCTAGAATCAAATTTAGCTAAACGTGCACCCTTTTTGAGAATGAAACACTTACAACCGAATACCCGGAAGTACTTGAGATTGGGTTTGTTTCCAGTTAGAATCTCATACGGAGTCTTGTTCAAGCCTTTGCGAATATAGAGCCGATTGGATGCATGACATGCTGTGTTGATGGCCTCTGCCCAAAAGTTATATGGAGATTTGAATTCTGCCATCTTTGTCCTTGCAGCGTCTATCAAGGTCCGGTTCTTCCTTTCTGCCACGCCGTTTTGTTGAGGGGTGTATGGTGCAGAATATTGGTGTTTTATTCCCTCATCACCTAGAAACTCATCCAAGGTGTAGTTCTTGAATTCGGTGCCATTGTCACTTCTAATCATCAAGATCTTTGCTTCATGTTGACGTTGCGCTTCATTAGCAAAGTTGATGACAGTTTGTTGAGTTTCACTCTTCTTTTTAAATAAATATACCCACGTATATCTTGAGTAGTCGTCAACAATCACCAAGCAATACTTTCTTCCTCCATGACTATCAAATGATGGAGGGCCAAACAGATCCTTGTGGAGAAGCTCCAATGGCCTCTTAGTGTAGATAAGAGTCGTTGGAAGATGAGGAGTTTCATGAATCTTTCCTTCAATGTAGGCACTGCAAACACGATCTTTAGCAAAACTCACATTTGTTAGTCCACGAATATGGTCCCCTGTCAGAAGGCTTTGCAAAGATCTCATATTGACATGAGCTAAACGGCGATGCCAAAGCCAGCCCACATCAACTTTAGCCATTAAACATGTCGCGGTCTTAGTGAGTCGCTTTGAGAAGTTCACCACATAAAGACCATTTTCGACATATCCAACGTAGGCTACTTTAAGAGTCTTGCTCCTCAGGAGGACCACAGTATCATGATTAAAGAATGTGGAAAAACCCATAATTGCAAGTTGACGAACCGAAAGTAAATTGTAGGCAAGTGACCAACAAGCATGACCTTCTCAATAGATAAATCTTGAGAGACGACCACCTTACCAAATCCCAATACCTTTGACGAGGATGCATCGGCGAATTGGACATGGGTGGGCATAAATGGAGAGCGATGCACATCCACCACTAAGTCCTTGCTTCCGGTCATATGATTTGTTGCTCCACTATCGAGCAACCATGACACCCCACCGGAAGGAAACTCCTGCAATAGATCAAGGCTTGGTTTTAGGTACCCATTTTTTAATGGATGCTTTCATGTTAGAGACAAGGGTCTTAGGAATCCAGATATCCCATTCAATATACTCATCATAGGAACCAACAAATCTGGCATAAACATGCCCATCACTAGCATGACATAAGACATAAGAAGAATTAAGTTTGTCGGTTGTGTTAGTAGGAATGGTTTTGCCCGTCTTGAGGTTTCCATAGTCCACCTTGTTCCTGTTCACCTTCTTAGTCCCCTCACCCTCTTTGACAAAGATGTCCATCAGGGTAGGAGATCGTTTGTTCCTGTTCCTCCATTTACCTTTTGACTTGGAGGAAAGTCCAAGTCTCTCCTTTCCTACAACACCTTTTTGAGTGCTCAAGAGGTCGTTCAGGCTCTTCTCACCTTGTATGCATGTCACAAGGCCCTTCTCAAGTTTCTCCTTTAACTAGGCATTTTCCTCCACAAGATATACATGCTCACAGCAGGGATTAGTTGCACAAGCATTATCAATTAACACAAAGGGAGGACAAGTGGAGATCTCCTTGGTAAGCTTTGCTTGGAGTTGATCATGAGACTCTTTCAGAGAGAAATGAGCACCTTTCAAGGCCTTGTGGGCCTTGTCAAGTGTGTCAAACTCCTCCTTGAGTCTGTCATGGCCAACCCCAAGAGCATACTTTTCAGACTTAAGCATACGAGTAAGAACAACATCATGATCTAGTTTCTTTTTCATTTTAGCGCAGTCATCCTTGTATGACTCCTCAAGAGACAAATGAAGAGTGCGCTCCTTTTCTAGATCAAGAGATAATGCAGCAATTTCATCGGCATAGTCACGACTGTGTCCCTGAAGCTCGGAGATGGTCTCCTCATGAGACTCAATCAGGGCAGTGGCCTCACCCAGTTGTTCCAAGAGAGCAACAAAGTGCTTCTTGGATTCTCCCTTAATAGTGCACAGAAACTTGTCAAGATCATGCTCATTAAGTTCCACAACATAACTATCATCAACACAGTTTAACAATGAAGGAGTAGTAGCAATGTTGGTCTTAATGATGGGAGTTACCTGATTGGTAGCTTTTGCCATGAGGCACTTGGTGATGTGGTTCTCGTTGGGGGCGTTGAAGAGAGACACCTTCTGGGGAGAGGTAGTGGCAATAGCAACAGTTGCCGTTGCCACTGTATCATCACCATCATCATCATCGAAAGGGTACTCTTCAAGGGCCACCATCCCTTTTGGGTGGGGTTTCTTCACAAAGTTGTTCTTGATTGGAAATGATTTGGTTTTGTCTTTGCGAATGAGCTTGCCCCCGTTGTCTTCCCTTTTCTCATAGGGACAGTCGGCCACGAAGTGACTCACGTTACCACAATTATAACATGTCCTTAGTCGTTGTTTGGGTTTGAATCCACTCGAGTTGTTCTTGGTGAAGGTGGGTCTTGAGTTCCTCTTGTTGCCCAGAATTGACTTGATGCAAGAGCCATGTGGTCATGATAGGCATACTTTGTGTCTTCAGGGCAACCCTCCTCTTCCTCATCCTCTTCTTCTTCTTCAAGCATTGCTTTTGCTTTCAACGCAAGGTTGGGTGAAGTTGTCTTTGAGCGAACAAGAGCAAGTGCATTGTCGGCTGTTCGTTCATGATTGACATTGCAATGAATTCATCCAACACCTCAATGGAAGACAAGGAGTGGAAGTCTGGCCGCTGACGAATGACATATGACATGGATGTGTTGAAAGGCATGATGGCTTTAAGAAACTTGCGCTTGACCCATGTATCATCCACATCCTTGCTCCCATGATCCTTGAGTGCCACAGCAATAGCAGTCACCCTCTGATAGAGATCACGAGGGTCCTCGTCTTCCTTCATCACAAACACATCGGCCTTATCAAGTATCACTTCATAGTTGGATCGTTGAATGCTTGAGATTCCCTTGTACAACACCATAATATGCTCCCAATAATTCTTGGCCAAAGTGAAGCGACGCAAGTGAGGAAGATCTTCAGGTGGCACTGCAGACTCGAGAATAAACAAAGCGGAGTGATTGTATTGATTTTCTACATCTTCTCTTGGAGTGAGGTTGCTTGGATCATGGGGATAATATCCTTGCTCGATGATTCTCCACAAGTTTTTTGAGCTGTGATTCAAATGAGACTTAATAGAAAATACCCAGTTAGCAAAGTCACCTTTTACAAGCTTAGGAGGAGGACCAATAGGATTAAGACGTGGTGCGGGAACGGATCCTCCATAGACCATGGGGGGTGGAACTGAGGCATATGTTCCAGTCCCATCCTTTTCGTGAGATGAGGAAGGTCGCAAACCTTTAGCCGCTTCCTTAGAGGAGTTCGCCTCCGAATCGGTGACGGTGGGTTTAACCACTATAACCGGTTCGGGTGGACTTTTAAATCCCTCAATTAACTCTTTAAGCATGGTCTTGACTTCGTTCGTCAAGGACGTCTTGAGGGCGGCCATAGCCGTATTCAAGTCGTCCCTTGTGACCGAAGTCAAGTCCATGGCCTCGGGTTGCCCATGGTTAATTCCCTCTTCGTATTCCATACTCTTCGGGTGGTTAAACCCTTAATAGAGAGACGTGGCTCTAATACCAATTGAAAGGATCCATATGGTTGACTAGAGGGGGGGTGAATAGACAACGACCACTTTTTAATTAAACTTAGCAAGTTAGGGTAAACAACATATGGGTTCACAAATATTACGACAATGAGGTGAACCCTAATGAAGCTAACAACGAGAGATACTAAGACAAGGAAGATATAGACAACAACATAAGCATACACAAAGTAAAGGTTAGAGATAACCACAAGTGGAACCGATGGAGACGAGGATGTGTTACCGAAGTTCCTTCCCTTTGATAGGAAGTACGTCTCCGTTGGAGCGGTGTGGAGGCACAATGCTCCCCAATAAGCCACCAAGGCCACCGTATTCTCCTCACGCCCTCGCACGATGCAAGGTACCGTGATTCCACTATAGGTGCCCTTGAAGGCGGCGCCCGAACCATTACAAACAAGGTTGGGGCAAACTCCACACAAAGCTTGGAGGCTCCCAACAAGACCACGAAGCTTCACCATAATGGAATATGGCTTCCAGGTGACCTCAACCGTCTAGGATGCTCAAACACCCAAGAGTAACAAGATCCGCAAGTGATTGGTGGGGGAATCAACTTTTCTCTTGGTGGAAGTGTGGATCTAGGCCTTCTCAACCAATCCCTAAAGAATCAACAAGTTTGATTGGCTAGGGAGAGAGATCGGGCACTTTTGAGCTTAGGGAGCAACGATGGAGCTTGGGAGGATAAGAGATAAGGTTCCACAGCTAGAAGAACCCTTTATATAGTGGGGGGAAAATCCAACCGTTTTCCCACTCACAGCCCGTGTCTAGCGGTACTACCGCTGGGTGCAGCGATACTACCGCTGGCTGCAGCGGTACTACCGCTGGGCCCCTGGTAGTGAAAGCACTACCACCGCCAAGAAAGTCTTCGCAAAAAGGTCCGTCCACGCACAACCGCTAGGCAGGCGGTACAAACCTCCTGGAGCGGTACTACCGCTGACCAGGGTCGGTACTACCGCCAGCTAGCGGTACTACCATTGGCTGCAGCGGTACTACCGCTAGCACTCCAGCGGTACTACCTCTAGGGCTAGCGGTACTAACGCTGGGGACAGCGGTACTACCGCTGGGGGGCCATTTGCAAAGAAGAAGCAAACACAAAGGCGGGATCCACTCCAAAGTTGCCGGCAAGGGGAAAATATGAGAAGTGTGCATGTGCAAAGATTGATTCCACCCAAACCTTTCCACCACGGTTCCCCTCTTAATAGTACGGCTTTCATATGACTCGAATAAAGAGAATCGTAGAGAACGCCGTGCTTCTCGTGTTTTGCCGTTGAAGTGTGTTATCTGAAATCTTAACACACACGGTTAGTCCTTTGTGCTACTGTCATCAATCACCAAAATTACTTAGGCATAAACTATGCCCCAACAAGGAACAAATTAAGACCATAGTTCAGTTGAATCCTGGTCTTTCAAATGATGAAGTTATGCAGAAATTTGATACATCTAACCGGCGTGATCGCGTAGTTGGATTTGGAGGTGGAATTAGAGCAAGAGATTTGTGAGGACCAGCATTGAGTAAGGCAGAATTGGTTTATCAACTTCACAGCAAGAGAAACAAGTACTCGAAGAAAAGGTCAATGGCATGGTGCAAGAAGTATCAGAAATTAAGCGTCTTTTGGCTGGTAGATCTCCAAGTGATAGTTCTGATCCTGAACGCAAAGATGATCAAGTAAGTTGTTTTCATACATCGAATTTACATGTCATTAAACTTTGAGACCACTTATTTACTTGGACTGACTTTTATAAACTACTCACATTTTCTAGGAATGATGGTTCATCGTAATATATAGAAGCATAATGTGGCATTGCAATCGATGATATCCATTCAAAGAACTATGGTGTCCTTCGATTGAAGATTAATAAATATTATCTTTCCTAGTTGTATTTTTCTTACATAGATTTGATCAAATACATTGGTGATACAATAAGGAGTGCTTTCGACTCAATTTTTTACATGATATTTTAATGTTAGAATATTGGTATTTATATTAATAAAAGATGATATGGTCCTTTTGATTTAGAATCTTTTGTTTCTGTATTAATGTGGATGCTAATATTGAAATGTTGGTTGCTGCATAATGTGATTGTTCAATGTAATGTTATACTAAATATAACTGGTTTGGAAGGACACCAAAGTGTGAAGAGAGTGGTCGTTAATCATACTTTCGCTAGCATGATAACATTATTAACAATGACTAAAGTGGTCATTAATACTACAATTGTGGTCGTTATTGCCTTGGGATCAACGACGACACACCACGCCATCGTTAGAAAAATAACGACCACAAAAGGTATGTGGTCGTTATACTTTTAATGATGGAGCTTGCTACGACTAGCAGATTGTGGTCGTTAATGACCTTTAACGACCACAATCTGACTATTAACGACCACATACACCGTCGTCAAAAACAGTTTTCCTAGTAGTGTTTACAACCCTTTCTGACTTCATTTGTTATTTTTCATGCATTTATTGATTATTTTGAGCTATAAGACCATGAAATTGGAAAGCATTCGAAATGAACTCTGAAAAGGTTCCAAGTTGGCATGGTGTCATCATTTTACCCACATAGCATGTGCGAGAAAGTTGAGAGGGTTACGGCAAAAACTGGATGCACTTCATGTACAAAACGGACAATCTCTTTCGAAGTATCAGGGTTTCATACGGAAACTCGAGTGTTACAAAGGGATTTCATTTTTTTGAACTTATTTGATCTCATAGTTTTTCTGTGTTCAAAATGCACCAGTCAAAGCCACATCATCAATTTACAACCCTTTCTGACTTCATTTGTTATATTTCATGCATTTATTGATTATTTTGAGCTATAAGACCATGAAATTGAAAAGCATTTGAAATTAACTCTGAAAAGGTCCCAAGTTGGCATGGTATCATCATTTCACCCACATAGCATGTGCGAGAAAGTTGAGAGGGTTACGCCAAAAACTGGATGCACTTCGTGTACAAAACGGACAATCTCTTTCGAAGTATGAGGGTTTCATACGGAAACTCGTCTATTATAAAGGGATTTCATTTTTTTGAACTTATTAGAACTACATAGTTTTTGTGTGTTCAAAATGCATCATTCAAAGCCACATCATCAATTTACAACCCTTTCTGACTTCATTTGTTATTTTTCACACATTTACTGATTATTTTGAGTTATAAGACCATGAAATTGAAAAGCATTTGAAATAAACTCTCAAAAGGTTCCAAGTTGGCATGGTATCATCATTTCACCCACATAGCATGTGCGAGAAAGTTGAGAGGGTTACGGCAAAAACTGGATGCACTTCGTGTACAAAACAAACAATCTCTTTCAAAGTATCACGGTTTCATACGGAAACCCGTCTGTTACAAAGGGATTTCATTTTTTGAACTTATTTGAACTCCGTAGTTTTTTTATGTTCAAAATGCACCATTCAAAGCCACATCATCAATTTATAACCCTTTCTGACATCATTTGTTCTTTTTCATGCATTTACTGATTATTTTGAGCTATAAGACCATGAAATTGAAAAGCATTTGAAATGAACTCTGAAAAGGTTCCAAGTTGGCATGGTATCATCATTTCACCCACATAGCATGTGCGAGAATGTTGAGAGGGTTACGGCAAAATCTGGATGCACTTTGTGTACAAAACGGACAATCTGTTTCGAAGTATCAGGGTTTCATATGGAAACTCGTGTGCTATAAAGGGATTTCATTTTTTTTGAACTTATTTGAACTACATAGTTCTTGTGTGTTCAAAATGCATCATTCAAAGCCACATCATCAATTTACAACCCTTTGTGACTTCATTTGTTATTTTTCATGTATTTAATGATTATTTTGAGCTATAAGACCATGAAATTGAAAAGCATTTGAGATGAACTTTGAAAAGGTTCCAAGTTGGCATGGTATCATCATTTCACCCACATAGTATGTGCGAGAAAGTTGAGAGGGTTACGGCAAAAACTGGATGCACTTCATGTACATAACGGACAATCTCTTTCGAAGTATCAGGGTTTCATACGGAAACTCGTCTGTTACAAAGGGATTTCATATTTTGAACTTATTTGAACTCCATAGTTTTTTTGTGTTCAAAATGCACCATTCAAAGCCACATTATCAATTTACAACCCTTTCTGACTTCATTTGTTATTTTTCATGCATTTACTGATTATTTTGAGCTATAAGACCATGAAACTGAAAAGCATTTGAAATGAACTTTGAAAAGGTCCCAAGTTGGCATGGTATCATCCTTTTACCCACATAGCATGTGCGAGAAAGTTGAGAGGGTTACGCCAAAAACTGGATGCACTTCGTGTACAAAATGGACAATCTCTTTCGAAGTATCAGGGTTTCATATGGAAACTCGTCTGTTACAAAGGGATTTCATTTTTTTGACCTTATTTGAACTCATGGTTTTTGTGTGTTCAAAATGCATCATTCAAAGCCACATCATCAATTTACAACCCTTTATGACTTCATTTGTTATTTTTCATGCATTTACTCATTATGTTGAGCTATAAGACCATGAAATTGAAAAGCATTTGAAATGAACTCTGAAAAGGTTCCAAGTTGGCATGGTATCATCATTTCACCCACATAGCATGTGCGAGAAAGTTGAGAGGGTTACGGCAAAAACTGGATGCACTTCGTGTGCAAACCGGACAATCTCTTTCGAAGTATTAGGGTTTCATACGGAAACTCGTGTGTTACAAAGGGATTTCATTTTTTGATCTTATTTGAACTCAAAGTTTTTCTGTGTTCAAACAGTACCATTCAAAGCCACATGATCAATTTACAACCCTTTCTGACTTCATTTGTTATTTTTCATGCATTTACTGATTATTTTGAGCTATAAGACCATGAAATTGAAAAGCATTTGAAATGAACTCTGAAAAGGTTCCAAGTTGCCATGGTATCATCATTTCACCCACGTTGCATGTGCGAGAAAGTTGAGAGGGTTAAGGCAAAAACTGGATGCACTTCGTGTACAAAAAGGACAATCTGTTTGGAAGTATCACGGTTTCATACGGAAACTCGTGTGTTACAAAGGGATTTCATTTTTTTGAACTTATTTGAACTACATAGTTTTTCTATGTTCAAAATGCATAATTCGAAGCCACATCATCAATTTAAAACCCTTTCTGCCATCATTTGTTCTTTTTCCTGCATTTACTGATTATTTTGAGCTATAAGACCATGAAATTGAAAAGCATTTGAAATGAACTCTGAAAAGGTTCCAAGTTGGCATGGTATCATCATTTCACCCACGTTGCATGTGCGAGAAAGTTGATAGGGTTACGGCAAAAACTGGATGCACTTCGTGTACAAAACCGACAATCTCTTTCGAAGTATGAGTGTTTCATACGGAAACTCGTGTGTTACAAAGGGATTTCATTTTTTTGAACTTCTTTGAACTCCATAGTTTTTGTGTGTTCAAAATGCACCATTCAAAGCCACATCATCAATTTACAACCATTTCTGACTTCATTTCTTATTTTCGTGTATTTACTGATTATTTTGAGCTATAAGACCATGAAATTGAAAAGCATTTGAAAAGAACTCTGAAAAGGTTCCAAGTTGGCATGGTATCATCATTTCACCCACATAGCATGTGCGAGAAAGTTGAAAGGGTTACGGCAAAAACTGGATGCACTTCGTGTACAAAACGGACAATCTCTTTTGAAGTATCACGTTTCATATGGAAACTCGTCTGTTACAACGGGATTTCATTTTTTTGAACTTATTTGAACTCCATAGTTTCTGTGTGTTCAAAATGCACCATTCAAAGCCACATCATCAATTTACAACCCTTTCCGACTTCATTTGTTATTTTTCATGCATTTACTGATTATTTTGAGCTATAAGACCATGAAATTGAAAAGCATTTGAAATGAACTCTGAAAAGGTTCCAAGTTGGCATGGTATCATCATTTCACCCACATAGCATGTGCGAGAAAGTTGAGAGGGTTACGGCAAAAACTGGATGCACTTCGTGTACAAAACGGACAATCTCTTTCGAAGTATCAGGGTTTCATACGGAAACACGTGTGTTACAAAGGGATTTCTTTCTTGAACTTATTTGAATTGCATAGTTTTTCTGTGTTCAAAATGCACCATTCAAAGCCACATCATCAATTTACAACCCTTTCTGACTGCATTTGTTATTTTTCATGCATTTACTGATTATTTTGAGCTATAAGACCATGAAATTGAAAAGCATTTGAAATGAACTCTGAAAAGGTTCCAAGTTGGCATGGTATCATCATTTCACCCACATTGCATGTGCGAGAAAGGTGATAGGGTTACGACAAAAACTGGATGCACTTCATGTACAAAACGGACAATTTGTTTCGAAGTATGAACTACTAGAATCCGCTGGTTTGCCGACAGCCAGAGCTGATGGCAAATGACAGTTTAACTGATGGCAAAGGCTTTGCCGTCAGTGTGCTGCCGGCAAAGGTACCGGCCAAGATTTTAACGGCAATCACCTTCTTTGCCGTCAGCTGAATGTCGACCGTCGGCAAAGACTTTGCCATCAGCTTTGTGGCACGGGCTGACGGCAAAGAGCAGTGGTGGCAATGGTGCAGGCCGAGCTCCGTTAGAAGGTTAACGATAGGCTTTGCCCACAGTCGTAGCAAAGATGACGGCAAAGACGAAACCCCTAGGTCCCCTAGGTCCCATCTTTGCCCACAGCCGTAGCAAAGCTGACGGCAAAGCCGAAACCCCTGGGTCCCCTTGGTCCTCTCTTTGCCGACAGCTGGAGAACAGCTGACGGCAAAGCCGAAAATCTGTGAAAATTTGGTATTCCCAGAGTTGTCAGGATACACAGGCTGCCGCCACGTGTCTTCTTTGCCGTCCGTCCACCGACGGCAAAGCCTTTGCCGTCAGTAAGCTGTAGGCAAAGACCCTCTCTGCTTTTTTTCATATTTGTTTTCTGTTAATTCCCTGCATTTGCAAAACATAGATACAAACAGCAACATATATATATTTGCCCAACCCCTAAACAGCACCACAAGTGCATCACAAAGTGCAAACAGCACAACTGAAGTGCAAACAACACGAATATATGTAATTAAAGTGCAAACAAGATCACAAAGTATTACAAAGCATCACAAGTGCATCCACAAACACAATTGCATTACAAAGTTCATCTAAGACAACACAAGTGCATTACAAAGTCCCTCGAGCATCCATCCATATGCCATGCTGCTTTATCAAAATCTGCATAATGAGAAAGAAGTTAGAAGAAGAATACAATAAGAAAGAAGCTATCTAAATTAAGCTAAGCAATTAGAATAAGAAGTGGAAGAAGAACAAGAACAAGAAGAACAAGAAGAAGAAGTGGAAGAAGTGGAAGAAGAAGAAGAAGAAGATAGAGAAAAAGAAAGAAGAGAAGTTATCTTTTTCTCCTCTTTCTTCTTCTCTTATTTCTTCATCTCTTGTTTGTTCTTCTCTTCTGGTTTCTTTTAAAACTTTCTAAACTAATTATGTCATTTTTGAGCTCTAATATCAACTATAATTTACTAAGCTAACTAAACCATGGCTAATATCAACTAGAATTTACTACGCTAACTAAAGCATGGCATAATCTAAGTTGATCTAAACAATAAGAAGAATAAGAAGGAGAGGAATAACTTACCGAATCCCAAGAAACGGAGGAGAAGCTCCATCTCCGTTGGTCGCTGGATTGCTAGGGCTCTCACCAGGAGAAGTAAAGGGATCGTGGGATTCAACTATGGAATGATGCTGCAACAAGGCAAGAGTTAAAATATGTGGTTAGCACGACGACAGACAATGGTATAAGACCGTGCAAGGTTGGTCATTGAAAGGGAACTCACCGTTCCCACCGGAGAAGGCATCGGCGGAGGGGGCAGCTAACCTTGCTTCTCACACATAGCCTGCAAATTAGTTTTCGAGGAGTCAAAGAAATAGCCTTGTTGCGTCTCACACATAGCCTTGCTTCTCACACAACTGACTTACCGCAACGAAGTCGTGCATGGCCTTCGCATGGGCATTATTGCGTGCCCTCTCCTCCTCAAGCAACATCTGCGTATTTCGGTCCCTCTCCAACAAGTGCCTGGTGGCCTCCCTCTCCTTCATAAGTGCGGCCTGCAACCACTCCTCAAAAGGAAATTTCATCATCCATCCAGGGACAAAAGAACGAAAGAAATAATGAAGAAAACTAACCTCGATGGCAAGATCAACTGGCCTCACGCGTTGCCGTATTACAGGAGCGGAGCTTGTTTGCCTCGACTTGATCTGAGATAGAGTCTCAGTGATAGGGACGAAGCCATCACACATGGCCAGCGTGCCATGACTCTTACCGCCACCAGAGATCATTAACGCCTCTATATCGATAGGATTCAGGCTCGGGTCAAAGTCAGGCCCGAGCAGCTGTTTGACCACCTCAGAATAAGACGTCATCTTGTTGTAGGCGGACAGGCTTGTGTACGCCGACGGCCCGTCCCCCTCAGAATATGCCTTCGCCGTATTGTACGAGCCCTTATGGGCCATGCTAAACGCGACGTATCCCTCAGGCTCGGGCTGGTTATTGTGTTTGGCCTACACGAAAAGACAAAGAATTAGTACAACAAAAATCATGAACGAACGAATTATTGATGAAACAAAACAAGGCACACATACCCATTTTTTGGCGTATTGCTTGATGTTGGCATTGCCTTGGTGGTGTGGCACACCAACCAATTGGGCACGACGGTCCTTGGCCATAGTGTGGGTGCTCAACCAAGCCTCTGTGCACCACCTGTCCACTATCATCTCCCAACAATCCATCTTATCGGCCAACCATCTCGGGGGCACCTATGAATGTAAGTTAATGAAGAATGAAACTAAGTATTATAACTAAATAGACCTAACTAGCCCAAAGAATTGATCTTTCGAATGTACATACCTCCATGTACTCGGTCTTATCAAGGAAAATCTTTCGACATTCAGTCTTTGTCTTCGGCTCCCCTTGCTTGGCGTACCAATCTAGAACAGTGTGAACACGCAGCTCGTGCCTCGTGTTATTCAATAAACTCTTGCACTCTTTCACGAGGTTCTTCTTGGCCGCCTCCTCCGTCCCCTCATCGACCCTAAAGTAACTCTACAATTATGCCAAATAGATGCACAGATGAATAGTGAAATGATTTGGAAGGAAATAACAATATATAACATTGTATACTTTTTACTGGGTAAAATAATAGTTACCCAAAAATCAGCCAACACCTTGTCGGCCATGCTCACGCAAACGAAACCATTGACATGTGTGTTTTCCGGGAGCAGAGCGGCTTGGTAGTGCTCCCACTTGAGTCCTGGCTCGGGAACCATACCCTCACCGGGAACTGGACTATCCCGGGGAAGTGCTCCCTAAGTAAAGCACCAAGGAGGCAGTTTGGATTCCGGGTATTCTGCGGGTAATCCCACCCCCTACATAATGATAAGGCAAAAACATTAGCTACTTGGTGAAATATAATGATATAAGGTACACAATATATATCAACTTACTTCTCGCCATCTGGCTTAATGAACGCCCTGTGCTGCAACTCCAATCGGTCTGGAACTCGTGTCATACCATGTTGGTAGACCGACTTGCTGGAAGCCCCCTCAGCCTCAGCCTCAGCCCCCTGCACCTCAGCCTCCGCCTCAGCACCCTCCACCTCAGCCCCCTCCGCCTCAGCCTCCGCCTCAGCACCCTCCGCCTCAGCCCCCTGCATCGGTGTCTGCTCCTGGACGGGAGGATCCCGCACCGGTGACACCCTCGTCTGCAAGGGTGAAGTGGCTGAGATAGAAGTAGCCGAGGGTGGTGGCGACTGGCTCCTATCATGCAGCCTCCTTCTCCCACGACCACGTCCTCTGCCTCTCTTCTTTCCTACGCCTCTCCCACGGGGCTCCTCGGCAAAGCACTGCAACAATGTTCTCCGTAGCTGCCCAGGTGCTATCCTCAACTTATCCCCGCCCGCCATGTCTCACCACCTGTAACGATAAATAGTTAAATAATTAGTACAAATTCAAGGACAATAATAAAATGAACAATAATAAATACATGAATAATTCAACTAATAATGTAATAATTAAACAACAATGTTTGGATGCATACAAAGTACTAATAGTCTGGATCATCGGTCTCTTCTCCATGGTCAATTGAAGAAAAATCATCATCAGTATCACACGTGTCGTCATGACTGATATCGTCATCAAGTTCAGGGACATCATGTGGAAGGCCTTTTTGTAACCGATCAAGCATTGATAGCCCATCGGCATTGGTAACTTCTTCTACTTCCACTTCTTCCTCATCATCACGTGCGTCTTGTTCCTCCGTGTTCAGGGTGGACGTAGAGCAGTTTCGGGTACGACGGCTGACACCACGTGATTCTTGGAAGAATTCTCCATCATATGTTATTAGGTCAATTTGAGGTCCATAATCGTCTTCATTTGGGGGAGGTGGTCTAAGATGTGGCGGCACATCGAACACGACATACCAACCTTCTAGATTCTTAACACTTTGACGACAGTATGGCAGATAGAAAACTTGGGTGGCTTGTTGAGCCACAATATAGACATCGGCACCGCTTAACTGCCTGTCTTGTCGTATTTCGACAATCCCAAGATGTTCATGAATCCGTCTTGTCTTAGTAGGATCGAACCAATGACATTTGAACACAAGAACGTTCGGAGGATTTTCACCATAATAATGAAGTTCGTAGACTTCTTCAAGTCTTCCATAATACTCGACACCTCCCTCGACTATAGCAGAGACAACGGAATTGTTTGTTTTTTGACCGGGCATTGAAAGCTCTTTGCTAGCAGTACGAAAGCGATACCCGTTGATGTCGTACTTCTGAAATGTACGGACCTTAAATTCAAAACCATTAGCTATTTGTCTCAATTCATCGTCGACTTGCTCATCTGAATTAGCCTAGAAGTTAAGAAAACATAGAGTTTGGTGTGTTACTCATGAGTAATAGCAACAAAGGAAATCACTTATTATATATAAGGGAGGTACCGTTTTTTTGAACCAAGAGATGAAACCGGGATAGCCGCCTCCTGTCTTTTCAAGAAGTTCATACTCGAGAATGGATTCTTTTTCGATTGCAACACCATTCGAGAATTGTTCGACGTATCGACTGTATCAATTAATAATAGTTGTTAGACACAAAACTTGTTAAAAGTTGCGAAACAATGTACAGAGCACTTACTCGATGTATGGCTGAACTTCTGTTAAATTGTTCAATATATACATCGTTAGTGTGAGCCACTCCTCGACGCACAGCAACTTTGGTTTTCCCACACCAGAAGGTGCGAGATTCCCTTTGAAAAGGCTGAGATTGGATTCACGTCGTTTGGGGTCGCCCAGATTCTACCGAGGCTTTGGATTATGCAAGTTGTGCATAGTGGCATCGTAGTGTGTTGTTACGAAGTTTGCCGCCTCCTCGGTAATGAACGCCTCGGCCATCGATGCTTCTATTCTACGTTTATTTTTACATTTTCCTCGAAGTGTCTTCTGCATTCTTTTAGTTGCGTAGCACCAATGATTTTGCACAGGGCCACCCAATCTTTCCTCGGTTGGGAGATGCAAAATCATGTGTTGCATCGGATTAAAGAAGCCCGGTGGAAAAATCTTCTCTAACTTGAAGAGCAACTCAGGAGCCAACTCTTCCATGTCATCTATCAAGGCACGCGACAACTCTTTAGCACAAAGAACACACAAGAAATAGCTCAAATCGGCCAATACTAGCCATTCCGCCTCGGGGATATAGCCACGCAACACCACCGACATTATCCGCTCAAGCCATATGTGCCAATCATGACTCTTGAGCCCGAAAAATTTCATTTTTTCAATGCTCTCTCCCCTCGCTAGATTCGCAGCATACCCATCGGGGAACAACAACTTTTTTTGCACCCACAAGAGGATTTCCCTTATTGCTCCCTTCTCAAGATTGTACCAGGCAGGTGGTTTGGACCAATTTTTTCTTCCTTTCGGTTCTCGCATGTTTATTGATGGCCTATCACACAGAGTCTCCTGGTCAACTCTAGCCTTTGTATTATCTTTGCCCTTATCAGTGCTGAAAAATGTGCCAAGAAGGGCCTCGGCGATATTATTTTCAGTGTGCATCATGTCAATGTTGTGTGGAAGTAAGAGATCTTTGAAGTAGGGGAGATCCCAGATGCATGGCTTGTGGGTCCAGGCGTGTTCCTCATTATAACCCAAGAAATACCCTGGACGGTTTGGATCAGGCTCCATAGATTTTAACTGTTCATTAATTTGTGCCCCCGTCAACGCAGGTGGTGCTGAGTGTTTGACAACTTTACCTTTCATGAAATTTTTCTTGTCTTTTCTGAATGGATGGTCCATAGGCAAGAACTATTTATGCAAGTCAAAGCATGAATACTTCCCACCCGCCGGCAACCAATGAAACTTAAGAGTTGCCTTGCATTGTGGGCATGGGAACCTTCCATGCACACACCAGGCAACGAAAAGCGCAAATGCTCGCAGATCATGCAACGAGTATTGGTACCAAACATACATTGGAAAGTTCTCTTTTTTAGCTACGTCGTATGTGTTGACCCCATTCACCCAAGCTTCTTTCAAGTCATCCATGAGCGGTTGCATGTACACACTCATATTCTTCCCCGGGTAGTTTGGCCCTGGAACTATCAACGTCAGAAATATGTGTTTTCTTTGCATAATGGATGATGGTGGAAGATTGAGGGGAATGACAAATACAAGCCAGCAACTATATTGGGTAGCCGTCATACCAAAAGGATTGAACCCATCGAGGCTGATGGCGATTCGACAATTCCTTGGTTCTTTAGCTTTTTCCTTATGTATACTATCAAATGCCTTCCATGCGTCACCATCTGAAGGGTGTACCAACATCGGAACTCCGTGTTCATCTAATTCTTTCCTAATTCCATGTTTGTGCCATGTCATCTATTTTGCTGTTTCTTCGAGCATGTAAAGTCGTTGAAGTCTTGGTAGGATCGGCATATACCGTAGGACACTCACAGGGATTTTGCTCTGCTTCTTCTCACCTTCACCGTTTTCTACCTCAACATATCTGGAGGACTTGCAAAATGGACAATATGTTTCATCTGCATACTCTTTCCTAAATAAGGCACATCCCTTCTCACAAGCATGTATCTGCTCATACGACATCTTGAGTGCAGTAAGGATTTTGTCTCACTCATATAGGTTTCAAGGCATAATATGACCTTCTGGTAGAAAGCGCCCAAATAGGGTCATCATTGAGTCAAACAGGTCTCTTCCAATGTTGAACTGGGCTTTCAGAGCCATTACTTGTGTGATGGCATCTAGATGAGAAATCTTAGTGTGCTCGTGAAGAGGACGTTTTGAAGACTCCAACATGGCATAGAAGGCTTTCGCGGATTCCTCCATCTCTTCGTCCTTGTTCCGAGCATCATCAAAGTCATTCACCATGTCTTCAATCCCTGTACCATAATCATCGGTGCGCCGACGCAACACCTCGTCTCTGTTACGTTGGCCGACTCACCATGAAATGTCCACAAGGTATAGCCGGGAGTAAAACCATGCATTTGCAGGTGTTTACCCATTACATCCTTTGTCTGTCGCGAGTAATTCTTGCACTTAGTGCAGGGGCACCATGTTTTTGGCTGGCCTTTAGAAAAGGCCGTTTCCATGAATTCATAGGTTTTGCTCAACCATTCATCGGTCATATCTCTCTGACTATGGTGACCGGTGTACATCCATTCACGATCAGTCATTTTGGCAAGCTAGCTACATAGTATCCACATATAAAACAATATAAATTATCAATTCATCAAGTATGTTAAATTAATTATGGCCATTTTTAATCATGGTTAATACATTGGGATGCACGGCATGCACACCTACCAGCTACTAGGTAAAGATGGGTCCTAATCCCACCCGAGTATATGTAGATTGGGTCATTTCCCCATGCTCTTCTCCTGACGAAACGCAAAATTTCGGCAGCACCTCCCCGTTGTTCTCCTAATACACGTCTCGGCAACTAACCGAGAGGATGTGTACCCGGAGAACAACAAGGAGGAGCTGTCGAAACTCTGCATGGGATACAGAGCAAAGCGTGGGAAACCAGCCAATCTACACATACCCGGGCTTTCCATGGATAACGTTGGACAATTCAAAAGAATCATCGTTATAAATATGCAAATGCATGCATATTTATGACAGGAACCCTTTTGAACGGGAGACGCATATTGGTTATGCAACACCTTTGCATTTTAATACTAAAAATACCTAGCTAGATAGTGTCATCAGCACGAAGGCCGGAACAGAGCAAAATAAAGGGGGTGGAGGAGGAGTTAACAAATGTGCTCACTTTCGAATGCAGGGGAGGTCGTCAAAAACCAATCCCTTGCGGAGAAGCTACTGCACATTTAAATGCACTCAATCAACAAAAATACGCACTCGCGGTAATTAAGCTAACTAATACTAACATCTATTATTAATAATTTATTATTCAAGTTTTGTTACTCTTCTCTTCTTCTATTTCTTTTCTCCTTATTATTTTCTTTCTATTGCTAACAACTAGCTAACTAATACTAACAGCTAGCTAACTAATACTTACATGAACTAACATCTATTGCTAACTAAATCTAACTAAAAATCTACCACTAAGTAATTGCTAACTAAATTTAACTAAAAATCCACTACTAACAGATCTAACTAAGGCCTCCTTTGATTTGAAGGATTTTTCATAGGAAAAACGCAGGAATGCAAATTCCATAGGATCTAACTAAGGCCTCCATTTCAAACGTTTCATTTATTTCATATTCTTGTACTTTTCCTCTGTTTTTCAATCCTCGGTTTTACACATGCATCTTGTATTCTTAAATAGTTGCAACCCACAAAGTATTTTTCCAAAGCATGCAATGCTTCCACACCAACAAACCATGCATGTATGCCACATAATTAATCTACAATCCCACTAAATATATTTTCTTTGCATGCAACCCTTTTCTATTCTTAAATAGTTGCAACCCACAAAGCATTTTCCTAAGCATGCAACGACTTCCACACCAACAAAACATGTATTTTCCTAAGCATGCAACGACTGCCAAATCACTAGTTCCGATAGTTTTCCTACATTTTTCCTATTCCCATGTTTTTGCGATCCTGTAAATCTAAGAGGCCCTAACGTAGAAAAAATAAACTAAAAAAAGAAGAAAAAAGGGAGGAGGAGCTCACCGGCGAGTCGGGGCGGGGCGGCCGCGGGGCAGAGGCGAGTAGGGGCGGCGCGGGGTAGAGGCGGGTAGGGGCGGGCGCGGGGCAGAGGCGAGTAGGGGCAGCGCGGGGCGACGCCAGCGAGTACGGGCGGGCGCGAGGCGGCGCGGGGGCCGATGCCTCGGGGCGGGGCGAAGGCGGGGCTGGCGTGGGGCGGCGCCTGCGAGTAGGGGCGGCGCAGGCGGGGCGGCGCAGGGCGAGTAGGGTCGACGACGGCGGCGGGTCGGGAGAGCAGGGTGGGAGAGGTGAGAGAGAAGAGGGGTTAGGTCGTGGCACGGGGGGGATAAGGCATGTGGCTTTGCCTTCAGCCAGCTGTCGGCAAAGACAGGCGTTAGTCTTTGCCCTCAGCCAGCTGTCGGCAAAGACAGGCGTTAGTCTTTGCCCTCAGCCAGCTGTCGGCAAAGACAGCCGTTAGTCTTTGCCCTCAGCTGGCTATCGGCAAAGACGGCCCCCGTTAAGCACTCGTCAAACGTGCGACCGGGTTAGCCCCCTATGCCGTCAGCCTCCCTATGGTGACAGTGTTTTTGTCCTTTGCCGTCAGCTGGCTAACGGCTTAGATAGAGCGGAAGGCATAGATTTTCTATGCCGTCAGCCTCTCCTATGTCGTCAACATTTATTTTGGCTGAGAGCAAAGTCTCTTTGCCGTCAGCCCCGTGAAATTGCTGACGGCAAAGCTGAAAGTTGTCGGCAATTTATGTTTTTCCAGTAGTGATGAGTGTTTCATACGGAAACTCGTGTGTTACAAAGGGATTTCATTTTTTTGAACTTATTTGAACTCCATAGTTTTTGTGTGTTCAAAATGCACCATTCAAAGCCACATCTTCAATTTACAACCATTTGTGACTTCATTTGTTATTTTCATGTAGTTACTGATTATTTTGAGTTATAAGACCATGAAATTGAAAAGCATTTGAAATGACCTCTGAAAAGGTTCCAAGTTGGCATGGTATCATCATTTCACCCACATAGCATGTGCCAGAAAGTTGAGAGGGTTACGACAAAAACTGGATGCACTTCATGTACAAAACGGACAATCTCTTTCGAAGTATCACAGTTTCATACGGAAACTCGTCTGTTACAACGGGATTTCATTTTTTTGAACTTATTTGAAATCCATAGTTTTTCTCTGTTCAAAATGCACCATTCAAAGCCACATCATCAATTTACAACCCTTTCTGACTTCATTTGTTATTTTTCATGCATTTACTGATTATTTTGAGCTATAAGACCATGAAATTAAAAAGCATTTGAAATGAACTTTGAAAAGGTTCCTAGTTGGCACGATATCATCATTTGACCCACATAGCATGTGCGAGAAAGTTGAGAGGGTTACGGAAAAAACTGGATGCACTTCCTGTACAAAACGGACAATCTCTTTCGAAGTATCAGGGTTTCATACGGAAACTCGAGTGTTACAAAGGGATTTCTTTTTTTTTTTGAAGTTATTTGAACTCCATAGTTTTTCTGTGTTCAAAATGCACCATTCAAAGCCACATCATCAATTTACAACCATTTCTGACTTCATTTGTTATTTTTCATGCATTTACTTATTATTTTGAGCTATAAGACCATGAAATTTAAAAGCATTTGAAAGGAACTCTGAAAAGGTTCCAAGTTGGCATGGTATCATCATTTCACCCACATAGCATGTGCGAGAAAGTTGAGAGGGTTACGGCAAAAACTGTATGCACTTCGTGTACAAAACGGACAATCTCTTTCGAAGTATCACGGTTTCATACGGAAACTCGTCTGTTACAATGGGATTTCATTTTTTTGAACTTATTTGAACTCCATAGTTTCTTTGTGTTCAAAATGCACCATCCAAAGCCACATCATCAATTTATAACCCTTTCTGACTTGATTTGTTATTTTTCATGCATTTACTGATTATTTTGAGCTATAAGACCATGAAATTGAAAAGCATTTGAAATGAACTTTGAAAAGGTTCCAAGTTGGCATGGTATCATCATTTGACCCACATAGCATGTGCGAGAAAGTTGAGAGGGGTACGGAAAAAACTGGATGCACTTCGTGTACAAAACGGACAATCACTTTCGAGGTATCACGGTTTCATAGGGAAACTCATGTGTTACAAAGGGATTTCTTTTTTTTGAACTTATTTGAAGTCCATAGTTTTTCTGTGTTCAAAATGCACCATTCAAAGACACATCATCAATTTACAACCATTTCTGACTTCATTTGTTATTTTTCATGCATTTACTGATTATTTTTAGCTATAAGACCATGAAATTGAAAAGCATTTGAAAGGAACTCTGAAAAGGTTCCAAGTTGGCATGGTATCATCATTTTACCCACGCAGCGTGTGCGAGAAAGTTGAGAGGGTTACGGCAAAAACTGGATGCATGTCGTGTACAAAACGGACAATCTCTTTCGAAGTATCAGGGTTTCATACGGAAACTCGTGTGTTACATAGGGATTTCTTTTTTTGAACTTATTTGAATTCCATTGTTTTTCTGTGTTCAAAATGCACCATTCAAAGCCACATCATCAATTAACAACCCTTTCTGACTCCATTTTTTATTTTTCATGCATTTACTGATTATTTTCAGCTATAGGACCATGAAATTGAAAAGCATTTGAAATGAACTATGAAAAGTTTCCAAGTTGGCATGGTATCATCATTTTACCCACATAGCGTGTGCGAGAAAGTTGAGAGGGTTACGGCAAAAACTGGATGCATGTCGTGTACAAAACGGACAATCTCTTTCGAAGTATCAGGGTTTCATACGGAAACTCGTCTGTTATAAAGGGATTTCATTTTTTGAACTTATTTGAACTACATAGTTTTTGTGTGTTCAAGATGAATCATTGAAAGACACATCATCAATTTACAACCCTTTCTGACTTCATTTGTTTTTTTTCATGCATTTACTGATTATTTTGAGCTATAAGACCACGAAATTGAAAAGCATTTGAAATGAACTCTGGAAAGGTTCCAATTTGGCATGGTGTCATCATTTCACCCACATAGCATGTGCGAGAAAGTTGAGAGGGTTACGGCAAAAAATGTATGCACTTCATGTACAAAACGGACAATCTCTTTCGAAGTATCGCGATTTCATACGGAAACTCGTCTGTTACAACGGGATTTCATTTTCTTGAAGTTATTTCAACTCCATAGTTTTTCTGTGTTCAAAATGCACCATTCAAAGCCACATCATCAATTTACAACCCTTTCTGACTTCATTTGTTATTCTTCATGCATTTACTGATTATTTCGAGATATAAGACCATGAAATTGAAAAGCATTTGAAATGAACTCTGAAAAGGTTCCAAGTTGGCATGGTATCATCATTTCACCCACATAGCATGTGCGAGAAAGTTGAGAGGGTTACGGCAAAAACTGGATGCACTTCGTGTACAAAACGGACAATCTCTTTCGAAGTATCACGGTTTCATACGGAAACTCGTGTGTTACAATGGCATTTCATTTTTTTGAACTTATTTGAACTCCATAGTTTTTTTGTGTTCAAAATGCACCATCCAAAGCCACATCATCAATTTACAACCCTTTCTGACTTCATTTGTTATTTTTCATGCATTTACTGATTATTTTGAGCTGTAAGACCATGAAATTGAAAAGCATTCGAAATGAACTCTTAAAAGGTTCCAAGTTGGCATGATATCATCATTTCACCCACATAGCATGTGCCAGAAATTTGAGAGGGTTACGGCAAAAACTGGATGCACTTCGTGTACAAAACGGACAATCTCTTTCCAAGTATCACAATTTCATATGGAAACTCGTATGTTACAAAAGGATTTCATTTTTTTAACTTATTTGAACTCCATAGTTTTTCTGTGTTCAAAATACACCATTTCAAGCCACATCATCAATTTACAACCCTTTCTGACTTCATTTGTTATTTTTCATGCATTTACTGATTATTTTGAGCTATAAGACCATGAAATTGAAAAGCATTTGAAATGAACTTTGAAATGGTTCCAAGTTGGCATGGTATCATCATTTGACCCACATAGCATGTGCGAGAAAGTTGAGAGGGGTACGGAAAAAACTGGATGCACTTCGTGTACAAAACGGACAATCTCTTTCGAAGTATCAGGGTTTCATAGGGAAACTCGTGTGTTACAAAGGGATTTCTTTTTGTTGAACTTATTTGAACTCCATAGTTTTTCTGTGTTCAAAATGCACCATTCAAAGCCACATCATCAATTTACAACCATTTCTGACTTCATTTGTTATTTTTCATGCATTTACTTATTATATTGAGCTATAAGCACTATTGAAATTCAGAAATTTGTCGTGTGCCAAGGCGGACGGCAAAGGGGGCAACCACGGACGGCAAGGGCTTTCCCGTCTGCCCCCTCATGGCAAAGTAGACGGTAAAAAAAATCCGGTGAAGAGGCTCTTTGCCGTCTGCTTTCACAAAGCGGACGGCAAAGAATCTTTGCCATGAGGGGGCAGACGGCAAAATAAGTGGGACGGCATATATTGCAGCGTCCCCGTTAAGTGTTAACGGCAGGCCTCCTCTCTTTGCCGTCTGCCTCCCCCCCTTTGCCATGTGGGGCAGACGGCAAAGAGGGGAGAGAGAGGGGGCAGATTCTCTCTTTGCCGTCTGCCTCCCCCCCTTTGCCATGTG
Source organism: Hordeum vulgare subsp. vulgare (assembly GCF_904849725.1). NCBI lineage: Eukaryota > Viridiplantae > Streptophyta > Magnoliopsida > Poales > Poaceae > Hordeum > Hordeum vulgare. The sequence continues at coordinate 78,029,878 of NC_058523.1, read as the reverse complement.
GGGGCTGACGACAAAGAGGGGAGAGAGAGGGGGCAGATTCTCTCTTTGCCGTCTGCCTCCCCCCTTTGCCATGTGGGGCAGATGGCAAAGAGGGGAGAGAGAGGGGGCAGATTCCCTCTTTGCCGTCTGCCTCCCCCCATTTGCCATGTGGGGGCAGACGGCAAAGAGGGAAGAGAGAGGGGGCAGATTCTCTCTTTGCCGTCTGCCTCCCCCCTTTGCCATGTGGGGGCAGACGGCAAAGAGGGGAGAGAGAGGGGGCAGATTCCCCCTTTGCCATGTGCCTCCACCCCTTTGCCATGTGGGGGCAGACGGCAAAGAGGGGAACCAGCCCCTTTTTTATTTATTTTTTGTTATATCCAGCATTTTTAACAATAATCAGGGTATATATATATATTTGACATAAATAAATTTCTTTCCATACTCATAACCATATTAAAATAACTCTCATCCATAGTGCATACATATTATGGAAGTTACATCCGTACCAACCCATACATTACACCAGTTTCATCCACGTGCATACAAAGTTTCATATATTCATATACTACAATAGTTTCAATACAAACCATGGTACAAGAAATCATCTTCAAGTATTCCATCAACCAAGCTTCCCGTGAAGTGAAGGTAATCTGCAAAATGACAAATAAGAAAGTTAGAAAAATAATACTAGATGAAGTAGTGTATATATAGGTTATTTCGGAGAGAAATTAGCTAAGTATAGACCATTTAGGAGCTAACTAAGCTAATTATGTAATTTAGGTGGAACCCTAGCTAACTATAGGAGAAGAGAAAGAGAAGAAAAAGTAAGAGAAGGAGGAGGAGGAGGAGAAGGAGAAGGAAGAGGAGAAGAAGAAGAAAAAGGAGGAGGAGGAGGAGGAGGAGGAGGAGAAGGAGAAGGAAGATGAGAAGAAGAAGAAGGAGAAGAAGAAGGAGAAGAAGTAGAAGAAAAAGGAGAAGGAGCTCGAGCTCCCGCTCCTTCTCCTTCTTCTTCTCCTTCTTCTCCTTCTTCTTCTCCTTCTTCTCCTTCTTCTTCTCCTTCTTCTCCTTCTTCTTCTTATCCTTTTGTCCCCTTCTTCTTCTCCTCCTCCCTCTCCTCCTTCTTCTTCTCCTTTTTCCTCTCCTTCCTTTCATTTTCCTCTTTTTCTCTTCTTGTCCCCTTCTTCGGGCTAAATTGGCTAAGAATGCCTTTTTGGAGCTAATTATGTCATTTCGAGGATAATTAGCTAAGTGTAGGTCATTTTTTATTAAATAGGCCATTTTGGAGCTAATTAAGCTATTTATTTCATTTCGTAGGATAATTAGCCAATTTAGCCTTTCTTGGATAAGTCTAAGCTACGTAGAAGAAGAGATAGAGAAGAAGAAGTAAAATAAGGAGGAGGAGGAGGAGGAGGAGGAGGAGAAGAAGAAGGAAGAGGAGAAGAAGAAGAAAAGAAGAAGGAGAAGGAGAAGAAGAAGGAGAAGGAGAAGGAGGAAGAAGGAGGAAGAAGAAGGGGAAGGAGGAGCTCCTTCTCCTTCTCCTCCTTCTTCTCCTTCTTCTTCTCCTCCTCCCTCTCCTCCTTCTTCTTCTCCTTTTTCCTCTTCCTTCCTTTCATTTTCCTCTTTTTCTCTTCTTGTCCCCTTCTTCGGGCTAAATTGGCTAAGAATGCCTTTGTGGAGCTAATTATGTCATTTCGAGGATAATTAGCTAAGTATAGGTCATTTTTTATTAAATAGGCCATTTTGGATCTATCTAAAGCTAATTATGTCATTTCGTAGGATAATTAGCCAATTTAGCCTTTCTTGGATAAGTCTAAGCTATGTAGAAGAAGAGATATAGAAGAAGAAGTAAAATAAGGAGGAGGAGGAGGAGGAGGAGGAGAAGAAGAAGGAAGAGGAGAAGAAGAAGAAAAGAAGAAGGAGAAGGAGAAGAAGAAGGAGAAGGAGAAGGAGGAAGAAGGAGGAAGAAGAAGGGGAAGGAGGAGCTCCTTCTCCTTCTCCTCCTTCTTCTCCTTCTTCTTCTCCTCCTCCCTCTCCTCCTTCTTCTTCTCATTTTTCCTCTTCCTTCCTTTCATTTTCCTCTTTTTCTCTTCTTTTCCCCTTCTTCGGGCTAAATTGGCTAAGAATGCCTTTTTGGAGCTAATTATGTCATTTCGAGGATAATTAGCTAAGTATAGGTCATTTTTTATTAAGTATGCCATTTTCGAGCTAACTAAGCTAATTATGTCATCTCGTAGGATAATTAGCCAATTTAGCCTTTCTTGGATAAGTCGAAGCTACGTAGAAGAAGAGATAGAGAAGAAGAAGTAAAAGAAGGAGGAGGAGGAGGAGGAGGAGGAGGAGAAGAAGGAAGAGGAGGAGAAGAAGAAAAGAAGAAGGAGAAGGAGAAGAAGAAGGAGAAGAAGGAGAAGAAGGAGTAGGAGGAGCTCCTTCTCCTTCTCCTCCTTCTTCTCCTTCTTCTCCTTCTTCTTCTCCTCCTCCCTCTCCTCCTTCTTCTTCTCCTCATTTTTCCTCTTCCTTCCTTTCATTTTCCTCTTTTTCTCTTCTTGTCCCCTTCTTCGGGCTAAATTGGCTAAGAATGCCTTTTTGGAGCTAATTATGTCATTTCGAGGATAATTAGCTAAGTATAGGTCATTTTTTATTAAATAGGCCATTTTGGAGCTAACTAAGCTAATTATGTCATTTCGTAGGATAATTAGCCGATTTAGCCTTTCTTGGCTGAGTCTAAGCTACGTAGAAGAAGAGATAGAGAAGAAGAAGTAAAATAAGGAGGAGGAGGAGGAGGAGGAGGAGAAGAAGGAAGAGGAGAAGAAGAAGAAAAGAAGAAGGAGAAGGAGAAGAAGAAGGAGAAGGAGAAGGAGGAAGAAGAAGGAGTAGGAGGAGCTCCTTCTCCTTCTCCTCCTTCTTCTCCTTCTTCTCCTTCTTCTTCTCCTCCTCCCTCTCCTCCTTCTTCTCCTCATTTTTCCTCTTCCCTCCTTTCATTTTTCCTCTTTTTCTCTTCTTGTCCCCTTCTTCGGGCTAAATTGGCTAAGAATGCCTTTTTGGAGCTAATTATGTCATTTCGAGGATAATTAGCTAAGTATAGGTCATTTTTTATTAAATAGGCCATTTTGGAGCTAACTAAGCTAATTATGTCATTAGATGGAAGTCTAGCTATTTTGGAGCTAACTAAGATAATTATGTCATTAGATGGAAGTCTAGCTATTTTTTATTAAAACACTAGAAATAACATACCTAAGTTAGGGTGAAGCACGGTGGCTTTGGCTTGTTTCACCTGGAGAAGGCTGCCCTGGAGAAGGCTCGACTGTAGAAGGGTCGTGCGATGCGTTTCGGGACATATTCTGCACCAAACATCGTTTGCAATGTGTAGTTAGCATGAGGACACTCTTAAGATCACTCCACTGAAATGAAACTCACCGTCCCCGCCACGTTAATGACTGGCATCGGCGGAGGGACTTGGCCGTTCTTCTCGCACATAGACTGTACATTTGGTTTCGACAAGTCAAACTTTTTATTTATTAATGAAACGGACATTCAAATGCAAGATTTGAAATAACATGAAGAAGAAACTTACCACGAAGAGCTCGTATATGGCCCTGGTAGAAGCTTCATTCCGTGCCCTCTCCGCCTCCACCAATGCAGTCGTCCTCTCCTCCAGCTCCCTAATTTCCTTATCCTTCTCCGCCATAGCCGCCTGCATTGCCGCTCTCTCTTTCTGAATAGCAGCCTGCAACACAACACATTGTTAGCAATGTAATCATATTGGTTCCAACGCACAACATAATGCGGAAAGATAGTTGAGTCCATTAAACTAACCTCGATGGCAAGATCGACTGGCCGTGGACGACGTGTTATCTCCGGACAAGAGCTCGTTTGGCGTGCCTTTGTCTGCCGGAGAGTGCTAGGACAACGTATAAGGCCGTCTCCAATGGCGATCAAGCCATGGGGCCTCCCGTTGCCAGCTATCATCACCAGCTCTGGATCAATAGGCCCCTCACTCGGGTTAAAGTCCTCCCCTTTCCTCGCCTTCCCGTGATCTCTGTACTTCACGAGCTTGTCGTGGGAGGAGATGTTGGTGAAGTTTTCGGGATGCTCGAGGTCAGACTCAGAGAATTCCTTGACCTTCTTGTACGAGGCAGTATGGTCCATCGCATACAGGTCGTACATCTGTGGCGCCTCCGTCTTATTGTGACGCGCCTAAAAGAGAGAGAGCAGAAAATTGTATTGGTAAAGGGCTCAAGATAGCATTAAGAATGAATTGCATGAGGCATGAAGCAAACCACATACCCAGTTCTCACCAAATTGGATTAAGTTGACGCTCCCTTGATGGTGTGGCACACCAACCATTTTGCCACGCCTCTCCTTGGCGTTGTTGTGGCTGGTCTCCCACGTTTCGGAGCACCACTGGTCCACCAAGGCCTCCCAACAATCCATCTTATCCACACACCATCTCGGGGGCACCTAAGTTAATAAAGAGAAATTTGAGTGCGTAAGAACCAAATCAAGGAAACTAACTACAAAGCCTTAATAATATGTAATTACCTTCATGTAATGCTCCTTCTCCATCTTAGCATCACGGCACTTTGCCTTATCAGTCCTAATACGCCGCGTGGCATAGTAGTCTCGAACAGCCTGCACCCGAGCCTCGTGCCGAAAGTTTTGAAGTAGGCGGCGACATTCGGTTTCGATAACCTTTGCCGCGTCGTCCTCGTGTCCCTCCTCACACCTGTAGAAGGTCTGCAAACGAGACAACACCGATTAGTACAATAAATAGCTATGGTTAATTTATAATTGTGTGAAAGAGAAATTACCCAGAACTTTCGGATCACCATGTCCGCCCTCGTGTCACAAAAAACACCATCGATCTCCACCTCCGGCGGGGCCGGGGCACCCAAGTAGTGCTCCCAGGTCATCCCTACCTCTCGCTCCCGACCGGGCAACGTAACAAACCCTGGGAAGTTTTGACGGCAAAGAACACCGAGGACGCTGTTGGGCTTGCGGACACCCTTGGCAACAATCCAACCCCTATAGTATGACAAATTAAAGCCAAAACATTAGATATTTGAGAAAAGGCGAAGGCAAAAGGTTAAATAAGAGTAAATTAACTTACTTGTCCCCATTTGGCCTAATCGAGCACCTCTGCTCGGGGGTCGCTGGCACGAGCGGGAGCCCCGAACTACCACGCTGGTAGACGGTATCCCCCTCACCCAGCTCCTCGTCGCTACCAGCATGGCCAGTTAGCTCTGGCCAGGTATCCCACTGGGTCTCTTGGGACGTACCCTCATCCCTGCTGTGCTCCCCAGTCATCTGGAAGGAAGCCTCTGCGACACGAGTCTCGTGGGTCAAAGGCTCGTCGACCCGAGGCTCGTGAACCGGAGACCTTGTAGCCTCCACCTCAGACGAATCCACCCTAGAAGTCCTCCTGTGCTCAGGTGAATCAGCTTGGGGTGGTGGCGGAGACCGTGTAGCCCTACCTCTCCCGCGGCCACGTGTACCTTTAGTACAACATAAATACCAACATGAGTAATAAAATGTGTATAAATACCAATATGCATACAACATGAGTACAACATAAATACCAACATGAATACAACGTGTACCTTTAGTGCCTCTCGGCTTCGGGGTTGGTCGACCTCCTCTCACGGGGGCCGCTCCTTGCATAGTAGAGAGCAACACTCTCCGAAGAGGCGAGGCAGGAATGGAAGTACCCATCCCATCACCCGCCGACGAAGAAGCAGCAGCGGCGTGCTTTCGACCCTTTCCCACCATCTTTCAACACCTGTCATGACAAAGAGTAAATGAAATTAGTACAACATAAATACCAACATGACTAATAAAAATTGAATACCTAACATGAACTCAAAATTTATATATAGTATAATAGTTGAATACCTGACATGAACTAATAAAAATCGTCCTCGTCTATATATGCTTCGGGGTCAATAAATGCATCATGATCATCACTATCATCAATAAATGCATCATCATCATCACTATCTAGAAGAACATGTGGAAGGCCACCATTATGTAATCGGTCAAGAAGTGACAGGTCATCCGCAACAGTAACCTCTTCTTCTTCCAGCTCTTCCTGTTCGGGCACAGGGGTTAAGACGGATTCACTGTCGCTGCCTACTTCAATGTTCTGGGGTGAAGTAGAGCGGTTCTTGAAACGTTTCTTGGACATACGTGTTTCTTGGAAGAATTCTCCTTCATATGTGTCTGGGTTAATGTGAGGTTCGCAATCCTCTTCATTGAGGGTAGATGGTCTAAAATGTGGTGGCACTTCATAAACGACATCCCAACCTTTGAGATTTGGATCAGTTTGGCAGGCCCACGGTAGATAGAAAACTTGTGTCGCCTGTTGAGCCGTAATATAGACATCGGGAACATCTAAGTGGGTGTTTTGGTTGATTTCGACTAGTCCTATATGTTCATGAGTCCTTCTAGTCTCCCTCGGCTCAAACCAATAACATTTGAAGACTACGACGGTCGGTGGGTTTTCACCATAGAATAGAAGTTCATAAATTGCTTCAACCCTTCCATAATACTCGGTGTCTCCTTCGCCGATAGCAGAGACAGAACAATTTGTAGTCTTTAGGTCGGGCATAGATAGCTCTTTGCCAAAGGTACGAAAGTGATACCCGTTGATGTTGTATTTGTCAAATGAACGGACCTTATAGTCAAAACCATTAGCGACTTGTCTCAACTCGGCGTCCATAGACTCTGCATCAGCCTACAAGTTTAATACGAAAGAATGGATGCATTAGCCGCAAATTAGACCAATAAGTCAAATGGGCCCTTAATGGTAATTAATTACCCTTTGTTTGAACCAAGAGATGAAACCAGGATAGTCGCCTCCATGCTTTGCGAGAAGCTCATACTCTTCGACGGAATCCTTTTCGATGACCGCTCCATCCGAGAATTCGGCGACGTATCGACTATATCAAATATCCGGGAATAAGAGTGGTTCAAAGCAATTAGAAGTTGCGGAACAATAAATTACCGAGAACTTACTCGATGTACGGCCGCACTTCTGTTAGGTTGGTGAAGATATACAATGAAATGGTCCGCCATTCTTCGACATCCAATGATTTCCCTTTCGAAGCACCGGATGGTGCGAGCTTAGCTTTGAATAGGCTGAGGTTGGATCGAACTTTTTCTCGATCGCCATCATTGTACCGAGGCTTCGGGTTATGCAAATGATGATTTTTGGCTTCGTAGTGTGTTGTCACGAAGTTTGCCGCCTCCTCAGTAATGAATGCCTCGGCCATCGATGCTTCAATTCCACGTTTATTTTTACACTTAGCTCGAAGCGACTTCTGCATCCTCTCAGTTGAGTAGCACCATCGATTTTGAACGCCCCCCCCCATTCTTGCCTCGGTCGGGAGATGCAAAATCAAATGTTGTATTGGATTAAAGAAGCCCGGTGGAAAGATCTTTTCTAATTTCCAGACCAACTCCGGCGCCAACTCTTCCATTTCATCTAGCACGCCACGCGATAGTTCTTTCGCACAAAGAGAACGGAAGAAATAGCTCAGCTCTGCCAGTACTAGCCATTCATCATCAGGGATAAAGCCACGCAACATCACCGGCATTACCCGCTCAATCCATATGTGACATCATGACTCTTGAGCCCAAATATTTTAAATTTCTCAAGACTCGCTCCCCTCTTTAGATTCGCAGCATACCCATCGGGGAACATCAACCGCATTTTCTCCCACAATAGCATTTCCCTCATAGCTGGCCTTTCAAGATTGAACCATGCCTTTGGCTTCGCTATGCTTTGCTTTCCTTTCCGTTGTCGCAAGTTTTGCAACAGTCTATCACATAGAGCCTCCAGGTCGATTCTAGCCTTAGGATTATATTTTGACTTCCCCTCTATGCCGAACATTGTACCAAAAATGGCCTCTGCAATATTCTTTTTAGTGTGCATCCCGTCAATGTTGTGTGGGCAAATGAGGTCTTTGAAGTAAGGGAGATCCCATAAGCATGACTTGTGAGTCCAGGCGTGTTCCGTATTATACCCTTTGAAGTATCCTGGACGCAAAGGATCGGGCTCGAGAGCGTTTAACTGATCAAGGGTCTGTTGGCCTGTCAATGCAGCTGATGCAGTGTTTTTGACAACTCTACCTTTGATGAAATTCTTCTTGTCTTTTCTGAACTTATGGTCAGGATCCAGGAATTGTCTATGCATGTCGAAGCAAGAATACTTGCGACCAGCCTGCAGCCAACGGAACTGAAGAGCTGCCTTGCATGTGGTGCACGGGAACCTTCCATGCACAGACCAGCCAGCGAATAGCGCAAACGCCGGATAATCATGCGTCGAGTACATGTACCACACATGCATTTTGAAATTTGTTTTGGAAGCCGCGTCGTAGGTCTTGATCCCCTTATCCCAGGCTTCTTGCAACTCATCCTTAAGCGGCTGCATGTACACATTCATCTTCTTCCTCGGATAGTTGGGCCCTGGAATTATCAACGTGAGGAAAATGTTCTTTCTTTTCATAATCTCTCCGGGTGGCAAATTTAGTGGAATGACAAATACAGGCCAACAACTGTATTGTGCTGCCGTCATACCATACACATTGAACCCATCCGTGCTGATGGCAACTCTAGGTTGCCTTGGATCTTCCGATTTATCCTTATGTAATGCATCGAAGTGCCTCCACGCAAAACCATCTGAAGTGTGTACCAGCATCTTGTTCCCATCCGCATCTAGTTCGGTTCTTTTGCCCAATTTGTGCCATGTCATCTGTCTGGCCGTCTCTTCGACCATGAAAAGACGTTGAAGTCTTGGTACGATTGGCAGATATCGAAGAACACTAATGGGGATTTTGGTCTGATTCTTCTCACCCATGCCGTTTTCTACCACAATATACCTGGAATAATTGCAAATGGGGCAATAGTTCAAGGCCGCATACTCAAGCCTAAATAAGGCACATCCATTCTCACAGGCATGTATCTTCTCATAGGGCATCTTAAGTACACGGAGGATTTTCTCTAACTGGTACAGGTTTGCAGGCAGTACATGGCCTTTGGGTTGAAAGCGTCCAAATATCGTCATCATCGCGTCGTAGCATTCTCTGCCTAGGTTGAATTGAGCCTTCAGAGCCATTACTTGCGCGATGGCATCCAGCTGACAAAGCTCAGTCTGCTCGTGGAGAGGACGTTTTGAAGACTCCAGCATTTCATAGAAGGCCTTTGCAGATTCCTCCATCTCATCGTCCGAATCACGTTGGTCAGACTCACCATGAAAAGTCCACACCGTATAATTAGGCGTAAAACCCCACTTCTGCAGGTGTTTACCCATTTCAAACTCTGTCTGCTTTTTCCAGTTGTCACAGTTGGGACAGGGGCACCATGTTTTATGCTGGCCATTTGCAAATGCGGCTCTCACAAACCCCCTGGTTTTTGTTAACCATTCATGGGTCATGTCTTTCTGACTAGGGTGACCAGTGTACATCCAAGCACGATCACTCATGTTGCCTAGCTACCTATGGGGGCACAAGAAATAAATATATAATTCATCATCTATATTCATACGCTAATCAAGTTTGTCAGTTTTATTACGTCCATGCAACCTACATGCTAATAGGTAAAGATAGGTCCTAATCCCACCCGACTATGTGTAGACTGGGTTCGTTTTCCCATGCTCTGCTCCAGATGCGACGCAGAATTTCGACAGCACCTCCCCGCTGTTCTCCTGATACACGTCTCGGCAATAAGCAGAGAGGATGTGTACCCGGAGAACAACAGGGGAAGCACTGACGAAATTCCGCATCGGATCCGGAGCACAGCATACGGGAAAAAAACCCCAATCTACACATACTCGGGCTGTCCATGGATAATGTTGGACAATTCGAAAGGATGGCGGTTATAAATATGCAAAGAAATGCATATTTATAGATGTCGCCCTTTCGAATGGGAGACGCATACTGGTCACGCATACTCATGATTGAAGAAACCTATAGCTAGCAAGTTTCATCGGCACGAAGACCGGGACAGAGCAAATTAAGGGGGTAGGAGGAGAAGTCATTTGTGCTCACCAACAAACGCAAGGGCGGAGCTCGTCCAATGCACGTGGAGGTCGTCGAACAACTGCACATTGAAATTCACCCGATCAACACAAATACGATGTTTTTCTAATTAACATAACTATATGACCTAACTCATAACTATGTGGGTCAGTGTCATCGGGGGTCGAAGGTCACTGGCGTCGGGGATTGGGGTCTTTTCGGTCAACAAGAGGCCGAAGAGGTGTCGGGGCTCGGGGGTTGGGGGTCAGTGGCGTCGGGAGTCGGGGTAGGGGTTCGGGGGTCGAGGGTGAGTGTTGTCGGGGGTCGGGGGTCGGGGGTCGGGGGTCAGTGGCGTCGGGGGTCGGGGTAGGGTGTCGGGGGTCGAGGGTGAGTGTTGTCGGGGGTCGGGGGTCGAGGGTCGAGGGTCAGTGGCGTCGGGCGTCGGGGATCGGGGGTCAGTGGCGTCGGGGGTCGGGGTAGGGGGTCGGGGGTCGAGGGTGAGTGTTGTCGGGGGTCGGGGGTCGGGGTTACCTATTATGGATCTGCATGGGGCTTTCATATATACCTTCATGAATCACTTTACGCCTTGATTTCCAGATAGCCCAAAGAGTTACTATCATGCGCGCAAACTCCTCTTGTGACAACTTCTCATGCATTGTAAAGACCCAAGCTTTAGCATTGAAATTCAAATTTTCACACATGAGCTCCACCGTGTCCTCAAACGACAAAGACCAAAAGCACGTGGCAGTAGTGTAGTTGATTAATGCATGTTTCCAGCTGTCCTCTGCCAAACAGAAAGAACAAGCTGGGGTGGATGACATATGACGATGGCGTAGCATATCTGAAGTTTGAACTGTCTCCTTGCACAATCTCCAGACAATTTTTTTAGCTTCGACGACACATTGATACTCCACCGGGGTACCCATGCTTTATTCTCAATCTCAGCCCCTGATGAGCTCCCAATACTCGCCAAATAGTTTTCCCTATGAGTTTTAACCTTGTAACCTGGGGCGCCGCCTCCTCCTCCGACGTGTGTGTCTCTTCCTTGGGTTCCTCCCCCATCTCCTCCCGCTCCTTAAAATCCACCTCCAATTCCATAGGTAGCCCCGCAACCCTTCGGATTCGGACCAGCTCTAGGAGGAAGAGAAAGTGTTGGACCGTGTAATGCCAGCGGCGTGGTGGCATGGCTGACGGGCTCGGAGAGGGTAGTGCTCGGGTGGTGACGGAGAGAGGGAGGAGGCAGATGTGCTAGGCTGGGGGGCGTCGGACGACTTAAATAGCCGGCCCCGACTCCGAAGCGGCGCCACGCGGCGTTGACACTGCGCTGAAGGTCGAGGCGCCTGTTGGGCCGTCGAGTTTCCCGACGAGTCCGCGTGAGGCCAAGCTATCAGTCCGACGTGACGGGCGTGCCCGGGCTCCCCTATATCCGCCCCATATTTGAATGAAAATGGGGGGTGTCCGTCAACCCGGACGTTGGAGAACGGTTTGAGAGGCCCGTCTTGGTTGATTTTTTATGACCGGACAATGATTAGATGGTCTACTCATACGTTTAAGGAGGATTTGAAGGATCCGACTGTTCATGCTCTTAGTGTGATTAAGAACGAAGATGATCTCTTCGACTCATTCGTAACCTTGTATTTGCATAATTTCTATAACAACATTGTGCCATTCTACATATTCAAAGGTGTCACCTCCTTTATTTTGTATCATTTATTCAAAGAGAATAGATATTTGCATGAGAATATTTTCGTTGTGTAGCAGTACGAACTCATTTTTTTCATTTTCTCCTATACAGAATAATCTCACCGTTTTTACAAGGAAATAATCTCACCGTTTTTGCTGGCTGCTCCGGCTATGCGGCAGAGGAGGGTGCGGGCGACGGAGGGGGGTGGCAACGAGGCTCCAGGGCGTCCGAGGCGAGAACGAGCATCAGGGGGGCTGCTCGTGCTCCTGACGGGGTGGCCGGATCACGAGAGAGGTTCGGTCTGCAGGGGGGGAGGCGATGGGGAGGGGAGCCGATGGGGAGGGGGGGTGACGACGGTAAGGAGGGCGGGGAGGCGCCGGCCGGTGGGGGACGGCGGGGAGGCGCCGGCCGGTGGGGGAGGAGGTGGCGACGGTGGGGAGGGCGGGGAGGCGCCGGCCGGTGTGGAGGGCGGGGAGGCGCCGGCCGGTGGGGGAGGCGCCGCCCGGTGGGGAGTGCTGGGAGGCGACGGCCGGTGGGCGCAAGGGAGGGAGCGTGCGGGAGGAGGGCGACGAGCAGGTGGGTTTTTTCTTTTTTTTTAAACAACGAGGTGGGGTTGGAGCGTTAGGGCAGCCGGGGGTTGATTTGTTTGCCGTCCGCCGAGCTCCAAGGCAGACGGCAAAGGGGATTTAGGCGGACGGCAAAGAGACGGCGGTTGGAGCGTTAGTGGGCAGCCGGGGGTTGATTTCTTTGCCGTCCGCCGTGCTTCAAGGCAGACGGCAAAGGGGCTTTTGGCGGACGGCAAAGACACGGCCGATGGCAAATTTAATGGCTACAACTGCGATTTTCTTTGCCGTCTGCCTGGGCCATCTTTGCCGTCCGCTAGCTAACGGCAAAGAAGCGACTCATGGCAAAGCACTTCTTTGCCATCTGTCAGATCTTTGCCATCTATTTTTTGGTAGCTGACGGCAAAGAGCTTCTTTGCCATCAGCCAGCGGACGGCAAAGACCAGGCAGACGACAAATTCTCTGATTCCAGTAGTGAAGACCATGAAATTGAAAAGCATTTGAAGTGAACTCTGAAAAGGTTCCAAGTTGGCATGTGTGACGCCCTCGGCTTAATCGTACGCTAACCATACACGCAAATGCGTACGATCAAACTCAAGGACTCACGGGAAGATATCACAACACAACTCTAGACACAGATAAAATAACATCAGCTTCATATTACGAGCCAGGGGCCTCGAGGGCTAGAATACGAAAGCTCGATAAACACACGAGTCAGCAGAAGCAACAAATATCTGAGTGCAGACATAAAACATGGGGTGCCTTAGAGAAGGCTAGCACAAAAGATACAACGATCGAACGAGGCGAGGCCTCCTGCCTGGGAACCTCCTAACTACTCCTGATCATCAGCGGCCTCCACGTAGTAGTAGGCACCGTCGGGGTAGCAGTCGTTGGTGGCGGGGACCTCCATCTCCTGGGCTCCATCATCTGGTCACAGAGAACGGATCAAGGGAACAAGGGGGGAGCAAAGCAGTGGTGAGTACTCATCCAAAGTACTCGCAAGTCTTACATCAGAACTATTCCAATTATGCATCACTATCAAAGAAGGGGGGGTATATGTGGACTGACTGCAGCAATGCGAGAATAGAGAGAGAAGGCCTAGTCCCATCGAAGACTAGCATCTTCAGGGTCTTGCAGCAATAGACGAGAGTAGAATAGGGGTAAAACATTAATAGTCATATTGTTGCAGCATAATTAAAGTGAGGTCACGCCTAAAGATCCTCCCTCGACTCCCTGCGAGGAAGCAATCCCGAGGAAAACTAATTCCAGTTAAGTAACAATTGTAGTTGTAAAAGATCGGGGCACAACTCCAAGTCGTCCTGTAACCGTGGACACGGCTATTCGAATAGTTAATTTTCATCCCTGCAGGGGTGCACCACATGTCCCGTCACGCTCGATAACACTCTGGCCGGACATACTTTTCTGGGTCCTGCCCGGCCTCGGAATATCGACACGTCGCAGCCCCACCTAAGACTAATCAGAGAGGTCAGCCCGCCGGTCTAACTCCTAAGCACAAAGGGTTCGTGGGCCCAGTTCCCCTTCACGCTCCTGCACGTGGCGTGGGTGGCCGACGTCAGTCCTAGCATCCCTTAATCACAAGCGAGATGCATCTCGGGACCACTCGGGCGCGCGCCGCTACATTTCTGGCATCTGAAAAGCTTCGGCTGGTACCGCGACGCCGAGTACCCATAATTCTTCCCGCGTAGCCGGTTAGTGCGAAAAGGTCTCCGACCAACCCAGATCAAATACCCAAATCCATTAGCATTTTAATTAGGCCATCAACACAGTCTCACGGGAATCCACCCGTCTTACAACTAATCACCAATGATCCCAGTAACATGGTCGAGTAACTGTGTGGTTGTAACATCGGGGGGAATCCGAGGTATCACCCTCGTTGGATTCCGAACGATGTACCCGTCAAGGTGGGCTTAGAGGAATCACCCTCGGGGGTCCCACACTCGCGGGGTGGCACGACAGAGGCGTCATCCGGAATGGTGAAAGAGGAATCACCCTCGATAACCACGACCAACCAGCTATACTACAGAGATATCATCAGGAGTACTTATTGAGGTGTCACCCTCGGTACCCGATAGTATCTCTGTAGCGTCGTACAACGAAGGGGGTGAATGTGCTGTGTCGGGTCTGGCTCGTCGATCAGAGATCGAGATTTGAAAACAAGCGGGGCGAATGAACTACGGAGTCAGAGGGGATGACTGCTCCACCTATACTAAGCATATTTAAAGTACAGGACTGAAAGTAGCAGTTCATCAAAAATAGGCTATGCATCAGATATAGGAGCTAACTACAACAGTAGCAAAATACTAATGCAAGTAGTAGGAAGAAAGACATAGGCGATATAGCAATGATCAAGGGGGGGTTTGCTTGCCTTGCTGCTCTGCAGCAATGGACTGATCGGCAGGGTCGTAGATGTACCCGGCAGCACCGTCAGTCTCGAGGTCTACCGGTAAGAAGATGGGGAAGAAACAATAAATAATAGCACCGATGCAACACAGAGCATGACATGGAAAGATGCAGGCTAGACATGATCTATCGCAGCAACATCGGTCATAGACGGGTCGGAAGAATATCTGATGATATTTTCCCAGGTCTCGGGCTACTACCGGTAATATTAGAAACGATGGAAACGTTCCATGTTTGCTATGCTAGGGACGCGTGACAGACGAACGGGCCGTGTATCCGGGTTCGTCTCGTTTTGCTGATCAATTTTCATGTTGAAAATATTTCGATCTGACTTACTTATCAAATATTAATTTTTAAAGTTTTATTTAATAATTAGGAATTAAAAACAGATTTAAATATTTTAATAAAATCCTATTATGACATCATCGCAATGTCATGCTGACATCAACATTTGACTGGTCAACTGACCAGCGGGTCCCGAACGTCATAGGCACAAGTTTTAATTAAGACTAAATATTATTTAATCAGATTAATTTAGTGGGGGACCCACGTGTCATACTCTAATTATTCTAATTAATTAATTTTAACTAATATATCTATTTATTTATATACTAAAAACATTATTTTTATTTTTATTTTAACTATCGCGTGGGGCCTCCCTATCATAGACGGCGGGTGCGTTGGCCCCACCGGTAAGTGACCTAAGGCTATTTAATCATTTTTTTACAGATACATAATGGTGCAAATATCGTATTCCTCCAAATATCTGCATACGCAAATACATACATCGCATCTCATACATACATACATACGGATACATACATACGCAATACATATATTTCTTTTTCTTTCTATCAAAACTCTCATCTCCCTCTCTGTTAATAGAGAGACAGAGAACACAACTCTCTGCTACTCAACATAGGAGAGCACGTTCTTCAAATCCTCCTACCGGCCACTACCATCGACGGATCGGGGTCCCGTTTGCCGGAACGGAACCGGGACGGTGAGGGGAACGCGACGGTGGGAGGAGCCTGAGGAGGGGCTCACCAACGTTGATGAGACGGCCCGATGAAGCCGGAGTTCGCGGGAAGCGGCGGTGACGGCGAGGAGGAGGACGAGGTGGTGACGGTGACGGCGCTGTTCCGGTGGTGAAGGGGACGGTGACGGCGTGGTTCCGGCGAGGAAGAGGTGTAGGGGAGGCCCGATGGGGGAGGGGCTCGCCGGCGGGGTGAACGGGCCGAGGGGGCCTGTCTCCCTGCCCGGTCCCTCCTGGACCGAGCGGGAGGAAGGGGGGGCGAGACGGGGGGGAGGCCCCTGGCCTGGGTCGGCCGACCAGGGAGGAACCCGGGAGGGTCTCGGCCGCCGGGGTTGCTGGAGGTCCGACCAACGGGGGGGTGATGTCGGCGGGTGGAGGGGCAGGGAAGGGGCTCGCCGGCCGGGGGTGAGGAAGTGGAGAGGAGGGCCGATGGAGGAGCTCGCCGACCAGGGAGGGTGGGATCTGAGGGGGGCGACGGGAGTTACGGGAGAGAGAGGGATCGTGGGGAGGTGAGGGGCTCGGTGCTTGGGGGGAGAAGGGGGACCGAGAGGTGGGGGGCGTGGGGAGTGGGGCCAGCGGGAGGGGGCTGGCGGCGGCTAATGGGAGGGGAGGGAGAGAGCTAGGGAGGGGCTCCCTCGCCAGGGGGGCGCTAGGGTTTGAGGGAGGGGGCGCGGGGGCCTGGCCGGTTGGGCCTCTTGGCCCAGCTGGGCCAGGGGGTGGGGGTCCCTTTTTTTGTTTTTTTTGTTTTAGGTTTTCTTTTTCTATTATTTCTAAGTCCTTTTAGTACCTAATTTTATTTACTATCTCTTATAATTTACTCTATATACTTTTACTTCTTTCTTTTATTTATTTCTTTTACATTTACTATATTTCCTTTATTTATCTTATTCAAGATCCACTTTTAAATATAGAGCGTTTACCGATAATTCCTAAAGTGCCCGATTTGATATTATAATCTGCGAGGGAATTTTTATAACTCCCCAAGTTATTATTTCAACAAACGAATTCTGTTCTCGTTCGACTTAATTTTAAAGCTTCGAATTTGATTCGGTTTCAACCAACACGAGATCATTGATATTACTTGCGATGACGTGTCATCATTAGCACGGGATCAGTGTCGCTTAATGACAATCATTACTGTAGCAAAGGTCGAGGATGTCACAATTCTCCCCTACTAACAAGAATTCTCGTCCTGAGAATTAAGAGGTAGAGGGAAAGAGTCCGGGGTATTCATCACGAAGATGATCCTCGCGTTCCCAAGTGGCTTCATCTTCAGAGTGATTTGACCACTGCACCTTAAGGAACTTAGTGACCTTGCGACGAGTCTTACGTTCAGCTTGGTCGAGAATGCGGACCGGATGCTCTTTATAAGAGAGGTCTTGTTGTAGTTCAAGCATATCGTGATCCACTCCTCGAATAGGGTCCTTGACGCAGCGACGGAGCTGAGAAACATGGAAGACATCGTGAACCTGAGAAAGGTTCGCCGGCAGTTCCAATTGATAAGCCACTCTTCCACGCCTTTCGAGAAGAGTGAAAGGACCAATATAACGAGGAGCTAACTTGCCCTTGATTCCGAAACGGTGTGCACCTCTCATTGGTGTGATACGAAGATAAGCCTTTTCACCAGGTTGATAGACCATATCTTGATGATGACGGTCATACTGACTCTTCTGACGAGACTCAGCAGCCTTCAGATTCTCATGAATAATGCGGACTTGATCTTCGGCATGTTGAATTATATCCGGACCGAAGAGTGATCGTTCCCCAGTTTCTGACCAATTCAGAGGAGTCCGACACCTTCGCCCATACAATACTTCGAAAGGGGCCATCTTCGGACTAGCTTGATAGCTATTGTTGTAAGAGAACTCGGCATACGGGAGAGATTCCTCCCATTTCTTACCGAAAGAAATGACACAAGCTCGAAGCATGTCCTCGAGAATTTGGTTGACTCGTTCAACTTGTCCGTGGGATTGAGGATGAAATGCAGTGCTGAAGGACAGATGAGTCCTCATAGCCTTCTGAAAACTTTCCCAGAATTTTGAAGTGAACAAGCTGCCACGGTCCAAACTGATTACCAACGGAATACCGTGAAGTGAAACAACTCTTGACATATAAAGATCTGCCAGCTGACTAGCATTAATCGTTTCCTTGACGGCCAGCTAATGTGCAACTTTGGACAGTCGATCAATGACGACAAGAATAGCATCATTACCTTTCTGAGATCTGGGAAAACCAGTGACGAAGTCCATTTCAACGTGGTCCCATTTCCACTCAGGAATAGAGATAGGCTGCAGAGTTCCAGCAGGCTTTTGGTGTTCTGCTTTGATACGCCGGCATATATCACATTCTGCCACATAGCATGCAATGTCTTGTTTCATATTGGGCCACCAGAATCTTTGCCGGATGTCTTGGTACATCTTGGTACTACTCGGGTGAATAGACAATGGTGTGCCATGAGCTTCTTCCATCACCTTTCCAGTCATCCTGAGATTTTCCTTCTTATTTGGGACGAATAGGCGACCCTTGAAATACAAGGCGCCACCTTCATCAATAGTGAAAAAGGAGGGTTTACCCTTCGCAATATAGCTCTTAATCCTGTCGACATCATCGTCAAAGTCTTGTAGATTCTTTATGGAGCTCACAAGATCTGGTTCAACCACTAGGTTACTGAGGGAACCCTGATTAAGAACACGAAGGTTCATCTTTTGACACTCTTCGGGAGGGGGAATAAGGTAACCCTGAGGAACAATGCGGAGGTTCAGCTTACGGAATTCCTCTTGCAAACGATCGTGAACCTAGAGGTGGTTGCATTATGACTTGCGACTTAAGGCATCAGCCATTACGTTAGCCTTGCCAGGGGTATATGATATACTACAGTCAAAATCTGCTATACGCTCCATCCATCTTTGTTGACGCAGGTTCAGCTCCGGTTGAGTGAACAACTACTTCAGACTTTGATGGTCGGTGTAGATTTCACAGCGATTACCGACAAGGTATTGTCGCCATTCCTTCAATGCATGAATGACTGCGGCAAGCTCGAGATCATGAACTGGGTAGTTCTCTTCATGAGCACGCAGTTGACGTGAAGCATAAGCGATCACCTTGCGATCCTGCATTAGGACACAACCTATTCCTTGACGAGAAGCATCACAGTATATGACGAAATCCCTTTTCGTATGTGGAGGAGCAAGTACTGGAGCGGACGTCAGTTTGTCCTTGAGCGCCTGGAAACTTTCCTGACATTTATCAGTCCATTCATACTTAACACCTTTGTGAAGCAGGTTGGTTAAGGGCTTCGCAATCTTGGAGAAGTTCTCGACGAATCGACGACAATAGCTGGCGAGTCCGAGAAAACTTCTGACTTGCTTGACATTCTTCGGGGGAGTCCAGTCAAGAATAGCTTGAATTCGTTCGGGGTTGACCGCAATACCATCCTTGGAAATCACATGACCAAGGTAAGTCACTTCGTCTAGCCAGAACTCTCATTTGGAAAACTTCGCATAGAGTTTATGCTCCCGAAGCATATCCAGTACAAGACGAAGATGCTGAGCATGCTCTTCTTTGTTCTTCGAAAATACCAGAATATCATCTAGATATACCACGAAAAATTTGTCGAGGTAGTCCATGAATATATAATTCATCAGTCGAGAGAAGGTTGCCGGTGCATTGGTTAAGCCGAAGGACATGACGGTGTACTCGTATGATCCATATGGAGTAACAAAGGCGGTCTTTGGAATATCCTCCTTGCGAACACGGATATGGTGGTATCCCAATCTCAAGTCGAGCTTAGAGAAAATGGTGGAACCAGCAAGTTGATCATACAAATCATTTATCCGCGGGAGAGGATATTTGTTCTGAATAGTGGCCTGGTTGATAGGACGATAGTCTTGGACCAATCGACTTGTCCCATCCTTCTTCTTAACAAAGAGAGAAGGTGCTCCCCAAGTAGAGGAACTCGGATGGATGAAACCCAGACGGAGCGAGTTGTCAATTTCTTGCTTAAGTTCAAGGAGTTCATGTGGTGGCATTTTATAAGGACGCTTGGAAATAGGAGTGGTACCGGGTACCAAGTCAATGACAAACTCGACCGCTCGAGCAGGGGGGATCCCCGGAAGTTCTTCTGGAAAGACATCTTGAATTTCTCGGACCACTGGTATGTTTTCAACCCCTTCCAGAGGCGACGCATTTAATGCATTCAAAGCATACAGCCGTGCCTCAGCATTATGGATGAGATGCGCATGGTAGCTTATTACTTCATCTGAAGGGTGTAGGAGGTGGACAGTCTTGGTGGCACAAACGATCGATGCCGGATGAGCTTTCAACCAGTCCATCCCCAATATGAGATCAATGTTGGATGACTTTAGTAGGATGGGGTTGGCAAGGAATTCTAATCCTTCAATTTCAACTGGAACATGGGGGCAAACAACAGAGGTTCGGCATTCGCCCCCAGGGGTGTTTACCACTATCGGGATGTTCATCTCTTCGCTCCTAATGTCATGCATGTATGCAAAAATTTCCGACATAAAGGAATGCGATGCTCCTGTATCAAACAATACAGAAGCAGGTACTGAGTTAACGAGAAGTGTACCCATCACGGTAGCAGGCTGGTCTTGAGCTTGACCCATATCAATGTTGTTGGCCTGACCACGAACATAAGCAGGCTTAGTGTTGAAGTTGCGGTTCTGGTTGTTGCCATTGCCAGTTGCGGGAAGTGCCAGCTGATTCGGATTCTGCCTGCAGTCTCTAGCACGGTGACCTGGACGGCCACACTTGAAGCACAGCCCGTCCTCAGGACGGGAAGGAGGAACTCGAGGCGGTGGAGCTGGAAGCCTCAGCTGCCTAGGTGGTGGAGGAGGCAGGCGAGGTGCAGCATAGGACGGCCTCGGAGTAGGAGCAGGTGCATGGTACATGTTGTTGGGAATCCTGATCTTCCGCTTCTGTGCAGATGAGCCCGAAGATGAGCCCATGTCATGGTTGCGCTTGCTGCTATCTTTGTATTCCTGCAGACCAGTCTCAACCTGAATAGCCTTGTTCACCAGGGTGGCGAAATCAGCATAGTCCTGAACGAGGAGTGTCAGCTTGATATTAGGGTGGAGGCCTTCACGGAACTTCTCCTGCCTACGTGCATCAGTCGCAATGTCTTCTTCAGCATAGCGAGATAATTCCAGAAATTCCCGTTGATAAGCATCCACAGTCTTATTGCCCTGGACCAAGTTGCGGAACTCACGCTTCTTCCGGTCCATGATTCCCTGGGGAATGTATCGAGCACGGAAAGCAGCCTTGAACTCTGCCCAAGTGATGATAGTTCCATCGGGCTGAGAGCGCGTGTGGCTGTCCCACCATTGAGCAGCGGGACCCTTCAGAAAGTAGGCGGCAAAGTTGACATAGCTCGCCAGGGGCACGTTGGCAGACTCGAGCTCATAAGAAATGTCACGGAGCCAGTCATCAACATCTAGAGGCTGAGTTGAGCTGCGGTAGATCGCAGGGTTGAGACGGCAGAAGTCTTGCAGTGTGACGCCTTGTGGTTGGTTCATGTTCGGCCTTTGGAACTGATCCATGAGCCCTTGCATAAACTGGCGGTTCAGCTCAAACTGTTGGATCATCCCCGCCATATACTCAGGAGGCGGGGGTGGTGCATCGTTGGCAGGGGCACGCGGGCGGCCAGCTGGTCTAACCATCCTGTTAAATATTTAGCAGGGATAGTTTAGCTTAAAGCAATTGAAAAGGCATTGCACGCATTCATGGAGTAATTAAGCCTAATGAAAGGGAAATGCGATAGATACTCCATAGTAGTTGAGATCGACATACAGACCCATACATAAGTTCGATTACAGACTAACGATTACAAATTCGAAATTTGGCGATAGCCCGGACGCATTAGATGATACCCTGGACTCACTAGGCGGCGCGCAGGCACGCGGTGGATGAGTACCACAACGAGATGTAGCGATAAGGCTACATCAACGTCGGAGAGGATGATCGAATCCTAGTAGCTGGTGGTGATAGAAGGTAGGGACAGGACCCTGTGTCCCGTTGTAACTCGGGTGAGGGTACCGCATCCAGTCGAGCAGCTGAGGTCCAAGTGCAGGGGTTCTACCCCCAACATCAGTCCACTCGAGAGCTGATGGTAGCTCTGTCCTGCTCGGCTCGCGGATGCGCATAGGTGGAACCCTCGGACAGTGTGATGGCTGCAGCTCTGTCAACGCGTCGTAAAGACGAGCGCGCGTAGCATACAGCTCCACAGTCAGAGCTCGGAAAGCACGATCCATTGCCTCAGTGTACTGCACCAGAACCCGCGCGTCGTAGTGACGAGTCACGTAGGGGGCGCAGACAGCGATGTAGGAACGGTCGCTGCGCTCCCGACCGTCAGAAGTGTAGGTAGTGAGATCAGACCCAGTCTCATCCCCAGCAGGAGCATGTGGGATGTATCTGAAAGGGCTCTCCTCCAGGTGAGGGTACGCTCCACGGAGACGGGTGATGGTGATGTAGGCCGCATCATGGACGACCATCTCGACCGACACTCCAATACCACAGAACACGTGGCGCTCGAGGGTCTCGCCGCCCCTCTGGTCGAAGATGCGAACCTGAGCCTGGTACTGGTACTGGTTATACTCGCGGAAATCCTCGAACACAGTGTACTCGGGGTACCAGCGATATCCCAGTCTGGTCAGGAGATCGACCAAAATTGACAGATGTCAATGAGAGTGTGTGTAATACAGATGTCCAGCGCTCCGGATCGATGTGATTCGAGAACCTAATGTTAGAGTTAGTAAAATCTTTGACCCAAAAGAGAAGAGAAAGTAGAGCCCAGAGTATAGAAAAGGAGTAAAAGATACTAATACCACCCAATTGAGATGTGGGCCCGTAAGCCACAACATCACTGTTAGTAAAGTTTTTCAAACACTAGACTCAACTTCGGCCAAGGAATTGGAAAGGGGGCTACCTACAGGCAGTTGGCTCTGATACCAACTTGTGACGCCCTCGGCTTAATGGTACGCTAACCATACACGCAAATGCGTACGATCAAACACAAGGACTCACGAGAAGATATCACATCAGCTTCATATTACAAGCCAGGGGCCTCGAGGGCTAGAATACGAAAGCTCGATAAACACACGAGTCAGCGGAAGCAACAAATATCTGAGTACACACATAAAACATGGGGTGCCTTAGAGAAGGCTAGCACAAAAGATACAACGATCGAACGAGGCGAGGCCTCCTGCCTGGGAACCTCCTAACTACTCCTGATCATCAGCGGCCTCCACGTAGTAGTAGGCACCGTCGGGGTAGCAGTCGTCGGTGGCGGGGACCTCCATCTCCTGGGCTCCATCATCTGGTCGCAGCAAACGGATCAAGGGAACAAGGGGGAGCAAAGCAGCGGTGAGTACTCATCCAAAGTACTGGCAAGTCTTACATCAGAACTATTCTAATTATGCATCAGTATCAAAGAAGGGAGGTTATATGTGGACTGACTGCAGCAATGCGAGAATAGAGAGAGAAGGCCTAGTCCTATCGAAGACTAGCATCTTCAGGGTCTTGCAGCAATAAACGAGAGTAGAACAGGGGTAAAACATTAATAGTCATATTGTTGCAGCAGAATTAAAGTGAGGTCACGCCTAAAGATCCTCCCTCGACTCCCTGCGAGGAAGCAATCCCGAGGCAAACTAATTCCAGTTAAGTGAAGATCGGGGCACAACTCGAAGTCGTCCTGTAACCGTGGACACGGCTATCCGAATAGTTAATTTTCATCCCTGCAGGGGTGCACCACATGTCCCGTCACGCTCGACAACACTCTGGCCGGACATACTTTTCTGGGTCCTGCCCGGCCTCGGAATATCGACACGTCGCAGCCCCACCTAAGACTAATCAGATAGGCCAGCCCGCCGGTCTAACTCCTAAGCAAAAAGGGTTCGTGGGCCCAGTTCCCCTTCACGCTCCTGCACGTGGCATGGGCGGCCGACGTCAGTCCTAGCATCCCTTAATCTCAAGCGCGATGCATCTCGGGACCACTCGGGTGCGCGCCGCGACATTGCTGGCATCTGAAAAGCTTCGGCTGGTACCGCGACGCCGAGTACCCATATTTCTTCCCGCGTAGCCGGTTAGTGCGAAAAGGTCTCCGACCAACCCAGATCAAATACCCAAATCCATTAGCATTTTAATTAGGCCATCAACACAGTCTCACGGGAATCCACCCGTCTTACAACTAATCACCAATGATCCCAGTAACATGGTCGAGTAACTGTGTGGTTGTAACATCGGGGGGAATCCGAGGTATCACCCTCGTTGGATTCCGAACGATGTACCCGTCAAGGTGGGCTTAGAGGAATCACCCTCGGGGGTCCCACACTCGCGGGGTGGCACGACAAAGGCGTCATCGGGAATGGTGAAAGAGGAATCACCCTCGATAACCACGACCGACCAGCTATACTACAGAGGTATCATCAGGAGTACTTAGTGAGGTGTCACCCTCGGTACCCGATAGTATCTCTGTAGCGTCGTACAACGAAGGGGGTGAATGTGCTGTGTCGGGTCTGGCTCGTCGATCAGAGATCGAGATTTGAAAACAAGCGGGGCAACTGAACTATGGAGTCAGAGGGGATGACTGCTCCACCTATACTAAGCATATTTAAAGTACAGGACTGA
Source organism: Hordeum vulgare subsp. vulgare (assembly GCF_904849725.1). Taxonomy (NCBI): domain Eukaryota; kingdom Viridiplantae; phylum Streptophyta; class Magnoliopsida; order Poales; family Poaceae; genus Hordeum; species Hordeum vulgare. The sequence continues at coordinate 78,005,539 of NC_058523.1, read as the reverse complement.
ATGTAGCAGTTCATCAAAAATAGGCTATGCATCAGATGTAGGAGCTAACTACAACAGTAGCAAAATACTAATGCAAGCAGTAGGAAGAAAGACATAGGCGATATAGGAATGATCAAGGGGGGGGGGGGTTGCTTGCATTGCTGCTCTACGGCAAAGGACTGATCGGCACGGTCGTAGATGTACCCGGCAGCAGCGTCAGTCTCGGGGTCTACCGGGAAGAAGAGGGGGAAGAAACAATAAATAATAGCACCGATGCAACACAAAGCATGACATGGAAAGATGCAGGCTAGACATGAGCTAACGCAGCAACATCCGTCATAGACGGGTCGGAAGAATATCTGATGATATTTTCCCGGGTCTCGGGCTACTACCGGTAATACTGGAAACGATGGAAACGTTCCATGTTTGCTATGCTAGGGACGCGTGACAGACGAACGGGCCGTGTATCCGGGTTCGTCTCGTTTTGCTGATCAACTTTCATATTGAAAATATTTCGATCTGACTTACGGATAATTAAATATTAATTTTTAAAGCTTTATTTAATAATTAGACATTAAAAACAGATTTAAATGCTTTAATAAAATCCTATTATGACATCATCGCGATGTCATGCTGACATCAACATTTGACTGGTCAACTGACCAGCGGGTCCCGAACGTCATAGGCACAAGTTTTAATTAAGACTAAATATTATTTAATCAGATTAATTTAGTGGGGGACCCACGTGTCATACTCTAATTATTCTAATTAATTAATTTTAACTAATATATCTATTTATTTATGTAATAAAAACATTATTTTTATTTTTATTTTAACTACCGCGTGGGGCCTCCCTGTCATAGACAGCGGGTGCGTTGGCCCCACCGGTAAGTGACCTAAGGCTATTTACTCTTTTTTTTTACAGATACATAACCGTGCAAATATCGTATTCCTCCAGATATCCGCATACGCAAATACATACATCGCATCTCATACATACATACATAAAGATACATACATACGCAATACATATATTTCTTCTTCTTTCTATCAAAACTCTCATCTCCTTGTGTGTTAACAGAGAGACACAGAACACAACTCTCTATTACTCAACATAGGAGAGCACGTTCTTCAAATCCTCCTACCGGCCACTACCGTCGACGGATCGGTGTCCCGTTTGCCGGAACGGAACCGGGACGGCGAGAGGAACGCGGCGGTGGGAGGAGCCCGAGGAGGGGATCACCAACGTTGATGAGACGGCCCGATGAAGCCGGAGTTCGCGGGAAGCAGCGGTGACGGCGAGGAGGAGGACGAGGCGGTGACGGTGACGACGCTGTTCCGGTGGTGAAGGGGATGGTGACGGCGCGGTTCCGGCGAGGAAGAGGTGTAGGGGAGGCCCGGTGGGGGAGGGGCTCGCCGGCGCGGTGAAGGGGCCGAGGGTGCCTGTCTCCGTGCCCGGTCCCTCCTGGGCCGAGCGGGAGGAAGGGGGGGGGGCGTGACGGAGGGGAGGTCCCTGGCCTGGGTCGGCCGACCAGGGAGGAACCCGGGAGGGTCTCGGCCGCCGGGGTTGCTGGAGGTCCGACCAACGAGGGGGTGGTGCCGTGGGTGGAGGGGCAGGGAAGGGGCTCGCCGGCCAGGGGTGAGAAGGTGGAGAGGAGGGCCGGTGGGGGAGATCGCCGGCCAGGGACGGGGGGATCTGAGGGAGGGCCATGGGAGTTACGGGAGAGAGAGGGATCGTGGGGAGGTGAGGGGCTCGGTGCGTGGCGGGGGAGAAGGGGGACCGAGAGGTTGGGGCGTGGGGAGTGGGGCCAGCGGGAGGGGGCTGGCGGCGGCTAAGGGGAGGGGAGGGAGCGAGCGAGGGAGGGGCTCCCTCGCCACGGGGGCGTTAGGGTTTGAGGGAGGGGGCGTGGGGGCCTGGCCGGTTGGGCCTCTTGGCCCAGCTGGGCCAGGGGGTGGGGGTCCGTTTTTCTTTTCTTTTCTTTTCTTTGTTTTTTTGTTTTAGGTTTTATTTTTCTATTATTTCTAAGTCGTTTTAGTACCTAATTTTATTTACTATCTCTTATAATTTACTCTATATACTTCTACTTCTTTCTTTTATTTATTTCTTTTACATTTACTATATTTCCTTTATTTATCTTATTCAAGATCCACTTTTAAATATATAGCATTTTTCGATAATTCCTAAAGTGCCCGATTTGATATTATGATCTGCGAGGAAATTTTTATAACTCCCCAAGTTATTATTTCAACAAACGAATTCTGTTCTCGTTCGACTTAATTTTAAAGCTTCGAATTTGATTCGGTTTCAACCAACACGAGATCATTGATATTACTTCCGATGACGTGGCATCATTAGCACGGGATCAGTGTCGTTTAATTACAATCATTACTGTAGCAAAGGTCGAGGATGTCACAGCATGGTATCATCATTTCACCCACATAGCATGTGCGAGAAAGTTGAGAGGATTACGGCAAAAACAAGATGCACTTCCTGTACAAAACGGACAATCTCTTTCGAAGTATGAGGGTTTCATACGGAAACTCGTGTGTTATAAAGGGATTTCTTTTTTTGAACTTATTTGAATTCCATAGTTTTTTTATGTTCAAAATGCACCATTCAAAGCCACATCATCAATTAACAACCCTTTCTGACTTCATTTGTTATTTTTCATGCATTTACTGATTATTTTGAGCTATAAGACCATGAAATTGAAAAGCATTTGAAATGAACTCTGAAAAGGTTCCAAGTTGGCATGGTATCAAAATTTCACCGACATAGCATGTGCGAGAAAGTTGAGAGGGTTACGGAAAAAACGGGATGCACTTCATGTACAAAACGGACAATCTCTTTCGAAGTATCAGGGTTTCATACGGAAACTCGTGTGTTACAAAGGGATTTCTTTTTTTGAACTTATTTGAATTCCATAGTTTTTCTATGTTCAAAATGCACCATTCAAAGCCACATCATCAATTAACAACCTTTTCTGACTTCATTTGTTATTTTTCATGCATTTACTGATTATTTTCAGCTATAAGACCATGAAATTGAAAAGGATTTGAAATGAACTCTGAAAAGGTTCCAAGTTGGAATGGTATCATCATTTTACCCACATAGCATGTGCGAGAAACTTGAGAGGGTTACGACAAAAACTGGATGCACTTCGTGTACAAAACGGACAATCTCTTTCGAAGTATCAAGGTTTCATACGGAAACTCGTCTGTTATAAAAGGATTTCATTTTTTTGAACTTATTTGAACTACATAGTATTTGTGTGTTCAAGATGCATCATTGAAAGCCACATCATCAATTTACAACACTTTCTGACTTCATTTGTTATTTTTCATGCATTTACTAATTATTTTGAGCTATAAGACCATGAAATTGAAAAGCATTTGCAATGAACTCTGAAAAGGTTCCAATTTGGCATGGTATCATCATTTCACCCACATAGCATGTGCGAGAAAGTTGAGAGGGTTACGGCAAAAACTGGATGCACTTCTTGTACAAAACGGACAATCTCTTTCGAAGTATCCCGGTTTCATACGGAAACTCGTCTGTTACAACGGGATTTCATTTTTTTGAACTTATTTCAACTCCATAGTTTTTCTGTGTTCAAAATACACCATTCAAAGCCACATCATCAATTTACAACCCTTTCTATCTTCATTTGTTATTTTTCATGCATTTACTGATTATTTTGAGATACAAGACCATGAAATTGAAAAGCATTTGAAATGAACTCTGAAAAGGTTCCAAGTTGGCATGGTATCATCATTTCACCCACATAGCATGTGCAATAAAGTTGTGAGGGTTACGGCAAAAACAGGATGCACTTCGTGTACAAAACGAACAATTTCTTTCGAAGTATCAAGGTTTCATAAGGAAACTCGTGTGTTACAAAGGGATTTCTTTTTTGAACTTATTTGAATTCCATAGTTTTTCTGTGTTCAAAATGCACCATTCAAAGCCACATCATCAATTAACAACCCTTTCTGACTTCATTTGTTATTTTTCATGCATTTACTGATTATTTTGAGCTATAAGACCAAGAAATTGAAAAGCATTTGAAATGAACTCTCAAAAGGTTCCAAGTTGGCATGGTATCATCATTTTACCCACATAGCATGTGCGAGAAAGTTGAGAGGGTTACGGCAAAAACTGGATGCACTTCGTGTACAAAACGGACAATCTCTTTCGAAGTATCAGGGTTTCATACGGAAACTCGTCTGTTATAAAGGGATTTCATTTTTTGAACTTATTTGAACTGTTGGAGTTTTGCCCTAGAGGCAATAATAAATATAGTTATTATTATAATTCATGTATCAAGATAATCGTTTATTATCCATGCTATAATTTTATTGAATGAAGACTTATATACACGTGTGGATACATAGACAAAACACTGTCCCTAGCAAGCCTCTAGTTGGCTAGCCAATTGATCAAAGATAGTTAGTGTCTTCTGATTATGAACAAGGTGTTGTTGCTTGATAACTGGATCACGTCATTAGGAGAATCACGTAATGGACTAGACCCAAACTAATAGACGTAGCATGTTGATCGTGTCATTTTATTGCTACTGTTTTCTGCGTGTCAAGTATTTGTTCCTATGACCATGAGATCATATAACTTACTAACACCGCAGGAATACTTTGGGTGTGTCAAATGTTTTCTGCAACGTAACTGGGTGACTATAAAGATGCTCTACAGGTATCTCCGAAGGTGTTCGTTAAGTTAGTATGGATCGAGACTGGGATTTGTCACTCCGTGTGACGGAGAGGTATCTCGGGGACCACTCGGTAATACAACATCACACACAAGCCTTGCAAGCAATGTGACTTAGTGTAAGTTGCGGGATCTTGTATTAAAAAACGAGTAAAGAGACTTGCCCGTAAACGAGATTGAAATAGGTATACGGATACTGACGATCGAATCTCGGGCAAGTAACATACCGAAGGACAAAGGGAATGACATACGGGATTATATGAATCCTTGGCACTGAGGTTCAAACGATAAGATCTTCGTAGAATATGTAGGATCCAATATGGGCATCCAGGTCCCGCTATTGGATATTGACCGAGGAGTCTCTTGGGTCATGTCTACATAGTTCTCGAACCCGCAGGGTCTGCACACTTAAGGTTCGACGTTGTTTTATGTGTATTTGAGTTATATGGTTGGTTACCGAATGTTGTTCGAAGTCCCGGATGAGATCACGGACGTCACGAGGGTTTCCGGAATGGTCCGAAAATGAAGATTGATATATAGGATGACCTCATTTGATTACCGGAAGGTTTTCGGAGTTACCGGGAATGTACCAGGAATGACGAATGGGTTCCGGGAGTTCACCGGGGGGGGGGGGCAACCCACCCCAGGGAAGCCCATAGGCATTAGGGGTGGCGCACCAGCCCTTAGTGGGCTGGTGGGACAGCCCAAAAGAGCCCTATGCCCCATAGGAAGAAAAATCAAAGAGAAAGAAAAAAAAGAGGAGGTGGGAAAAGGGGGAAGGACTCCTCCTTCCAAACCTAGTTGGACTCGGTTTGGAAGGGGAGATCTCCCGCCCTTGGCTCGGCCGAAGTCCTTAGGGGTCCTTGGACCCCCAAGGCAAGGCTCCCCCTCTTCCCCCTATATATATGGAGGTTTTAGGGATGATTTGACACACTTTGCCACGGCAGCCCGACCACATATCTCCACGGTTTTACCTCTAGATCTCGTTTCTGCGGAGCTCGGGCGGAGCCCTGCTGAGACGAGATCGTCACCAACCTCCGTAGCGCCGTCACGCTGCCGGAGAACTCTTCTACCTCTCTGTCTCTCTTGCTGGATCAAGAGCGCCGAGATAACCGTCGAGTTGTACGTGTGCTGAACGCGGAGGTGCCGTCCGTTCGGCACTAGATCGTGGGACTGATCGCGAGACGGTTCGCGGGGCGGATCGAGGGACGTGAGGACGTTCCAGTACATCAACCGCATTCACTAACGCTTCTGCTGTACGGTCTACAAGGGTACGTAGATCACACATCCCCTCTCGTAGATGGACATCACCATGATAGGTCTTCGTGCGCGTACGAAATTTTTTGTTTCCCATGCGACGTTCCCCAACAGTGGCATCATGAGCTAGGTTCATGTGTAGATGTCTTCTCGAGTAGAACACAAAAGTTTTTGTGGGCGGTGATGTGCGTTTTGCTGCCCTCCTTAGTCTTTTCTTGATTCCGTGGTATTGTTGGATCGAAGCGGCTCGGACCGACATTACTCGTACGCTTACGAGAGACTGGTTTCATCGCTACGAGTAACTCCGTTGCTCAAAGATGACTGGCGGGTGTGAGTTTCTCCAACTTTAGTTGAATCGGATTTGACCAAGGAGGTCCTTGGATGAGGTTAAATAGCAACTCATATATCTCCTTTGTGGTGTTTGCGTAAGTAAGATGCGATCCTACTAGATACCCATGGTCACCACGTAAAACATGCAACAACAAAATTAGAGGACGTCTAACTTGTTTTTGCAGGGTATGCTTGTGATGTGATATGGCCAACGATGTGATGTGATATATTGGATGTATGAGATGATCATGTTGTAATAGATAATATCGACTTGCACGTCGATGGTACGGCAACCGGCAGGAGCCATAGGTTTGTCTTTATACTAACGTTTGTGCTTGCAGATGCGTTTACTATTTTGCTAGGATGTAGCTTTAGTAGTAATAGCATGAGTAGCACGACAACCCCGATGGCGACACGTTGATGGAGATCATGGTGTGGCGCCGGTGACGAGAAGATCGTGTCGGTGCTTTGGTGATGGAGATCAAGGAGCACGTGATGATGGCCATATCATGTCACTTATGAATTGCATGTGATGTTAATCCTTTTATGCACCTTATTTTGCTTAGAACGACGGTTGCATTATGAGGTGATCTCTCACTAAAATTTCAAGACGAAATTGTGTTCTCCGCGACTGTGCACCGTTGCTACACCACGTGATGATCGGGTGTGATAGACTCAACGTTCACATACAACGGGTGCAAAACAGTTGCGCACGCGGAACACTTGGGTTAAGCATGACGATCCTAGCATGTGCAAACATGGCCTCGGAACACATGAGACCGAAAGGTCGATCATGAATCATATAGATGATATGATTAGCATGGGGATGCTTACCACTGAAACTATGCTCAACTCACGTGATGATCGGACTTGAGCTAGTGTAAGTGGATCATGAACCACTCAAATGACTAGAGAGATATACTTTTTGAGTGGGAGTTTAGCGAGTAATTTGATTAAGTTAAACTCTAATTATCTTGAACATAGTCTAAGTCCACTTTGAATATATTTGTGTTGTAGATCATGGCTCACGTGACAGTCACCCTGAATTTAATACGTTCCTAGAGAAAGCTAAGTTCAAAGATGATGGAAGCAACTTTGTAGACTGGGCTCGTAATCTTAAGCTAATCTTATAAGCTGGGAAGAAGGATTATGTCCTTAATGCTGCGCTAGGAGATGAACCACCCGCTACGGCCGATCAGGATGTTAAGAACGCTTGGTTAGCAGGTAAGGAGGACTACTCAGTAGTTCAATGTGCAGTCTTGTATGGCTTAGAACCGAAAGACCACTAGTTTCAGGAGAAACGACAAAGGCAAGAAGGGTAATTCAAAGAAGAGCGGCAAGCCTGCTGCCAATCCAACGAAGAAACCCAAAGCTGGACCTAGGCCTGAAACAGAGTGTTACTATTGCAAGGGTATGGGTCACTAGAAGCGCAATTGCCCCAAGTATCTCGCTGATAAGAAGGCGGCCAAAGAAAAATCAGGTATATTTGATATACATGTTATTGATGTGTACTTAACCGGCTCTCGTAGTAGTGCCTGGGTATTCGATACCGGTTTTGTTGCTCATATTTGCAACTCGAAACAGGAACTGCGGAATAGACGAAGGCTGGCGAAAGATGAAGTGATGATGCGCGTAGGAAATGGTTCCAAGGTTGATGCAATCACCGTCGGCACAGTTTCACTTCAGTTACCATAAGGATTAGTTATGAACTTGAACCATTGTTATTTAGTGCCTGCGTTGAGCATGAACATTATATCTGGATCTTGTTTATTGCGAGATGGTTACTCTTTTAAGTCCGAGAATAATGATTGTTCTATTTCTATGAGTAACATCTTTTATGGTCATGTACCCAATGTGAGAGGATTGTTCATATTGAATCTTGATAGTGATACACACATACATAACATTGAGACCAAAAGAGTTAGAGTTAACAATGATAGCGCCATATTTTTGTGGCACTGCCGCTTAGGTCATATTGGTGTAAAGCGCATGAAGAAACTCCATGCCGATGGACTTTTGGAGTCACTTGACTTTGATTCACTTGACACGTGCGAACCATGCCTCATGGGCAAGATGACTAAAACTCCATTCTCCGGAACAATGTAGCGTGCAAGTGACTTGTTGGAAATCATACATACCGATGTGTGTGGTCCGATGAGCGTAGAGGCACGCGGCGGATATCGTTATTTTCTCACCTTCACTGACGATTCGAGTAGATATGGTTATGTCTACTAATGAAGCACATGTCTGGAACATTGGAAAAGTTCAAGCAATTTCAGAGTGAAGTTGAAAATCATCGTAACAAGAAGATCAAGTTCCTACGGTCTGATCGTGGGGGAGAATATCTGAGTTTCGAGATTGGTGCTCACTTAAGACAATGTGGAATTGTTTCACAGTTGACACCGCCTGGAACACCACAGTATAATGGTGTGTCCGAACGTCGTAATCGTACTTTATTAGAGATGGTGCGATCTGATGTCTCTTACCGATTTTCCATTATCATTTTGGGGTTATGCATTAGAAACAGTTGCATTCACTTTAAATAGGGCACCATCAAAATCCGTTGAGACGACACCATACGAACTGTGGTATGGCAAAAGGCCAAAGTTGTCGTTTCTTAAAGTTTGGGGATGTGATGCTTATGTCAAAAAGCTTCAGCCTGAAAAGATGGAACCCAATGCCACATCCCTAACCCTTAAGCAAGTTAGTCTTGTGCTCATGTCTTCTTTGCATTTGCATCTAAGAAGTTTCAACAAAAACAACAAAGTGGCAAAGGAAAAACTCAAAACCCTAGCCACTATTTCAATTAAAGGATTTCTCAAACTAGTTAAAATCAATGAACCCAAAATGGCCTCAAGAAATGTTCAAACTTCCTGATAAATCATGAAAGTAAATGAGCATTGGAGAAAACTATTTTCTTGACACTTTAAGCATTTTAAATTAATGCAAAAGCCACTGGTTTCAAACTTTAAATTTGAAATCAGAAACTATAAATTTTCAAAAATGTTGAAAACTATGGAAATGGTTGGGAATATTATAACATTATTTCAGGAGGTCTAAAATATTTTTTACTTTTTGTTTTGGAGCTGAAATAAATAGAAAAACAATAGTTAGCAAAACAGAAAAACAAAAACAGAAAAAAATGGGAAAACCTTACCTGTCGCCTAAGCCTGGCCCGGCCCATCCCTGGCTCGTCCCCTCCCTCGCGCCAGTAGGAGCAGGAGGTGGCCGCCGCCTCCTCCGGCGCGGCCACGCACCTGTGCGCCTGACTGGCCGCCGCCTCACGCTGGCAAGGCCGGGGATAAGCTCCCCAGGGTCTCCTCTATCCATTCCCCAGCACCATTCTTCCTCCCCTCTCGGATCTTGCCCTCCCTCCTGCTGCCGCCATTGGAGCCGAGCTCGAGCTCGAGCCGCAGCACCTCTAGCCATGGGAACCCTCCTCTGAGTAGTCTGTTAGCTCCGCCTCGTCGCCCCGGTCATCCCTGTAGAAGCCGAAGTCTCCCCAAGCTTTGCATCGTCCCCAACGCCGTCGTCTTCCACCTCCGGCCGCCGGACCTTTCCCGTCGATTCGCTCCCTCCGGCGCATCCCCGAGCTCCTCGACAGCACCATCAGAACCGCCTTGAGCTCGTCGTCGTTTCCCCTCTCGCCCCACGCTCTCCCGTGCATCGTAGCCTCGTTCCCCACCAAGGCCAAGAGCTTCTCACCGCCGGTCATGTCGTCGCCGTCGCTGTGGTGTCTGATCCACGCGCTCGAGCTAGGATTCGAGCTCCTGGAGCCTCCAGGAGCATAATGAGCCCCTCAGCTGCCCTCCCCGTGCCCTAGAGCCGTCTCTCATAGAAGTCCGAGCTTCGGCCGCCGCTCCGGCTCGTCGCCGGCGCCTCTCCCGGCGACCCTAGCCTCCCCTGATGCCCCTGGCAGATCGGCCACTTCGCCAGCGTGCCGTAGCTGCAAACCGCGTTCGATTTGGTGCTGTGCAGCGCCGTTTAGGTCGCCTCCGGCGAGCCCTCCGCTGCGGGCCTGGTCGCCGGCGACCACCCTCCGGTGGGGGTCGACGTGGCAAAGCTAACCCAGCAGCTCAGGACTTAATCACTCGCTCACAAGTGGGCCCAAGGCCAAGTCAAACCCCAATTAGGACTGGTCAGCGCGGGATTAGTCCCAGAGAGGCTGACCAGTGGGTCGCCCCTATCAGGTTTGACCTGAACAGGTCGGCCGACCTGCTGACGTCAGTCTGATGCAATAAATAGAATTTCCAGTATAAAACTAATTCAGGAAATTGCTAAAACTTGTAAAAATCATAGAAATTAATCTGTAACTCCAATGAAAATAATTTATATATGAAAAAGTATCAGAAAAATTCAAGGATTCTGATTATGCTATTTTCAACTATGTTTGAAAAGGTTAAAGAACCCTAAAATGTGGAATAAGGAATAATTCAATTCCTATAATTACTTTTTAAATGGAATTTGGAAAAATATTCAAATTTCATTATGAATGCAATGATCACACACTGTCCTAATTACAAATCAGTACCATAACATGACATCTCATGCATGCTAACATCAAGTTGATCTGAGCATCAGGTCGAATCAATTAAACCGGTATCCGAGAATACCCCGTTTGAATTGCTATTCGAATGTGATTCAAATCAACTCTAAAACTAATACATGTTGAAAATAATAACTTAGCACCTTGCATTCTCATGCCATGCTCATGCGTCATTTTGATTGCATATGATTGTTATTGAATGTTGCCATTTATTTCGGTAGGCTCCGCACCCCCGGATTCCACCGAATATCCGTCTAACGGATATCGTTCCTCCTCTGAGCAACAAGGCAAGCAACCCCTTTGATCATCCCGATAATTCCCATGTTCTTGCTCCTACACTTATTTATTGCATTAGGATCAAATGCTTCAACTGCTTTTGCCTCGATAGTTGAACCCACTTCCTTTGCATGACCTAACCTTGTCACAGTAAATAGCCGAACCTTGCAACCTAGGATACCTGGTAGTTGCTTGAGCTATGATGTGCCTTATCCTGCTATGCATGCTATGCTTAGAGTTGTGTATGGTCTGTCATCTGGGAGATGAACAGAAATGTGGAATGTGTTCGGCGAGCAAAGGTTGTGTGTTGAACTTGATTTGGTAAAGGTACCGGTGAAAGGCTGTGCAGGAGTACATGGCGGATTGTTTCATTGGAACCGTCCTTAGGAACTGAGTTCCGTGTATGTATTCCAAGACTAGATACTACCACATGCTGGGCCCTGGAATATGACCCCGCTCGGCCTATTAATCGCGTAGTACTCGGTCCAGGAGTTGCAAGTAGTTTCTCGTGTTTATAGTAATGCTGGAGACCGTGCATGGTGCTGACCTGAGTGGTGGGCCATGATGCGGTAGGCAGTGGCACGGTGTACCAAGTGGCACCCGGATGGTGGGCTTGGGAACCCTGCGCACATCGTTTGAGGCCGTGGCGGAAACCTCGGCCGGACTTCCGTACGGTTTACTCTCAGATAGGCGATAAACCTGGACTAGGTACTAGTGTGGTTAACGGTCGTGGCCGACTCCCTCGCTGGGCTTCCGCTTGAAGGTTGCCGAGGTGCATGACGTGCACATGGCGATAAATGGCGAGAGCGTGGGTGAATAAGTACACCCCTGCAGGGTTATGATCTATTCGAATAGCCGCGTCCGCGGATATGGACTACTTGGAGACATATGTTGTTCATAGATAATTTCAATGGCTACTCATAAAATTGCCAAGATAAGCGTGAGTGTCGTGGACGGCATTTCCGTACGGAGACGGAATGATTCCACGATAGTGTATTGTTGTGGTGTTAGTGGACTCTTGTGCGAGAAATCAAGTTGTCAAAATTATTTAAAAATGCAAGTTGTCTAGCCACGAGTCAAATGTTGACTTTCCGCATGAAACCCCACAATACCTTTTGATACCTTGCATGAGTAGTTAGTCATCCTAAAGTCTTGCTGAGTACCTTCGCACTCATGTTTGCTTAATAAATGTTGCAGAGGTTGCTAATGACCCTAATGGAGGGTTCTTCGTAGACAACGACGACGACGAGTAGCTGGTGTCCCAGCTACGATCTGGCCCTACGTCGGCTCTGTAGTATAGTCAGGCCATGTGCCTTCTAGTTTCCCTGTCTGTACCCAGACAGTTTATAACTCTTCCGCTGGCTTGTAATTGTATGACTGCTATTACGGGTCGTGAGACCCTTAAATGTGTAATATTATGTGTGTGGCTCTTCCGAGCCTCTTAAATAAGCTTGTATGTTTATGGTTATGTTGTGATGCCATCGATGTATCTATACATATCGGTATGCCATGCGTACGTGTATCTTACTTGATATGAATGGGGTTCGAATACCTAGTCGTGAACTTTAGTAGCACTCCTTACAAGGAAATGCCCCTTTGTGATCCAACGAGCCTTGGTAGTTCGCTACTGCTCCGGACACATTGGTTGACCGACATGTGTCCTTCTTAGCTGCTGTGTATGTCCCCTTTGGGGAAATGTCACGCGACGTAATGGAGTCCTTGTAGCTTGCTACAACTCGTCTAAGATCGCTGATGACCGACACCTGCTTTGTTGGGTCATGTATGCCTGTCCTTGTGCGGTACTGCCACTTTGTTTTATGACTAGACATGTCGATCCGGGTTCTTTGACATTGGATTGCTTGCGACACTATCGCATACGTGAGTCAAAAGATGCAAACGGTCCCGGCTAAGGTAAGGCTGCAGCCGTGGAGTTAACCGTGCGTGAGACCACAAAGGGATGCGATGTGTTACTGGCTGGATTACTATGGCTTAGGATCGGGGTCCCGACAGCGTTGGTATCAGAGCCTGACTGACTGTAGGATTACTAAGCCAAACTGGTCGAAGTTGAGTCTAGAATTTCTTTAGTTATATATAAGGGAATTGTTTGTGGAAGGGAACGTAAGACTCTTGTTCTCTTCTCAAGATATTCTATTCTGGTCATCCTCGTTTTTCTACGGGAATTAAGGACTAGGTTACTCATCTTCTCCTAGGCTCGTGTTTCTGATCGGTAGATTATAGGACTACGGGTCGAGAGATATTGGGTTTCTTTTTTTCCTAGGAAGCAGGAAGTAAGTTTGATGATCAGAGAGTTGAACTTGATAGTTGAGTGGTTACGCAATTCCATTTTTTTGGGTTGTCTCAAAATTTGTTTTTGAGCATTTACAGCCGTTATGCTGCCCAATTTTGCATTCAGAGCTCTAATGCTTTTGCATTACTCTCTATTACAGATGCCTGGCCGTCCTTCTCGACAGGTGGTACGTCTGACCAGGTGCATTGATGTACCGGGTCATACGGCCATGCTGGTCAGGGTGATGTTGGTGTGCGGTTACCGCTGGTACCCCGAGTACACAGTGGAGGAACAGTACCGAGACTTCAACCAGAGCCAGTACATCTGCACTGCTAGGGTATTTCTAGACTACCCTGGAGCGGAGAAGCCAATCCATTGGTCCTATGGGTTGGGGGTCACTGTTGACATGGCAGTACAGGATGCTGCCTACTAAATGCTGACCATTATGAGAGCGAGACATGCACTGCAGCAGAATTCAGAGTTCCGTTATGTTCCGGCCTCTCAGCCTGGTGAAGAGGGATACCTTAGCGGAGTCTATTTTGATTCTTCTATGGAGGATCCACTACTGCAGTCCACTGTTGAGATGCTAGAGAACAGAGACAGGGATGCTCGTGCTCTCCGCATGGAGCTTTATGCTACCCGTGCCCGTCTGTGGACGGCTTTGACGCAGCTAGCACCGGTAGTCCAGACAGGGTATGGAGAGATGGAGATGCTGAACCCTGTTAGGACCCATCTTCCGGCCCACGTTGACTGGCCAGCTATAGGAGGAGTCACACCTCTTCGAGGACCCCTCTTCCCACCAGTCAGGGGACCAAGGCCACATCCGTGTCCTTGTGGATCCCAGGGATCTCAGGCTAGAGTGTTTCCTGATCCGCAGGTTGAGCTTCCAGGTCATGGAGGTAATCTCTATGAGATGTTTTATGCGGATGCCTGAACAGTAAGCGGAAGGATAGTGTGGTAGTAGCCGTACGTTCACAGTCCTGCGTGACTGGTGAAGTATGTATGTAATGTGAAATGAATTCCGGAGGCCTAGATAAATAATGTGTAGGAAGCTTGTAAGCCTCTGATGAGTAGTTTCATAATTTCAGTAGTTTGCTCTTCGGTTAAGGTTGTACTGAACTATGTAAGGGTGTGTATGAACCATGGTGTATATATAGCAGTTGCTTGTTACCATGCTGTTCAGATAATCATTTCCGCATTCCGTGTGTTCAGTACATTCTTAATCCGTAGATAGTATTGATATGATATTGGTGTAAGCTATGAGTTTTTTTGTCAGGATGGTGTTCACCAGGTTGAACCGTGCCCCTGCTCATGAGCAAGGTGAAGGTAGTCAAGCGTTGCAGGAAGACCTGCCTCACCCACCTTCTCTGGTAGAAGTGATGCTTGAGGCAGAAAGAAACAAAAGGGAGACCAACCGACTGCTAGAGCGTATTTAGCAGAATACGGCTCGACAGCCTAGGAATGCTGCAGTGTCCCTCAATGACTTTGTGAAGCTGAATCCTCCAAAGTTTCATCATTCCGTCGATCCCCTCGACGCTGATGACTGGTTGTGCAGCATCTGACGCAAGATTCGCTCTGCGAAGGTGTCTGAGGCCGACAAGGTGACCTTTGCGGCGTATTTCCTGGAAGGACCTGCCAATCTGTGGTGGGAGAATTTTGAAGCTATGCGTCCCGCTGAACCAGTGGCCACATGGGCAGACTTCAGTGCAGCTTTTCATCTGCACCATATTCCAGAGGGTCTGATGGACAGAAAGAGAGAGGAGTTCTGTGCCTTCACTCAGGGCAAGTTGTCTGTGGATGCCTATAGCCGCGAGTTCGGTAACCTCGCCCGCTATGCAACAGAGGAGGTGTCTACTGACGCCAAGAAGCAAGTAAGGTTTCGTAAGGGTCTGAGTCCTGAGCTCCTCGTGATCTGCGCCTCCATGAGTGTGCAAGTTTTCAAGCCCTAGTCAACAAAGCGATCACTGCCGAGACTGGTCATACCGACTTGGAAGCCACAAGGAAGCACTCCCGTGACGTTGGCTCGTCTTCTGGTTCCGCGTTTCCAAAACGCAGTCTGTGGGTTCCAAACAGTTCTCTGCCGCCAAGATACACTCCGAGGCCATCCTACATGGCTCCTCAGATGAATCAGGCCAACCCTCCAGCAAAAGGTTATGGTGGTCTAGCTAGCAATGTTGCACCACGTGCCAACCAGGTGATATGCTACAAGTGTGGAGAACCAGGGCACTATTCCCGTGAGTGTCCTCAGAATGTGGGTGCCAAGCAACCAGGAAAGTCCGTCGGGCAGGCCAAGTCGGGCAAAGCGTTCTATGTGAAGCCAACTCCTGCACGTGGCCGTGTGAACTATGTGTCAGCAGAAGAAGCTGCAGAGGATCCCGACGTCATGCTGGGTACGCTTCTTGTTAATCATCACTCAGCGTCCGTTCTCTTTGACACTGGGTCTTCTCATTCCTTCATTTCAGAAAGTTATGCACAGTTGCATAACATGTCTTTTTGTGATATGCCAATTCCATTGGTTGTCCAAACCCCTGGTAGTAAATGGCAAACCTCTAGGATAACCTATGACAATGAAATTCTAGTAGACAGGCTAGTTTTTCTAGCCTCATTGATAGCATTGAAATCTTCGGATATTAATATCATCTTGGGCATGGACTGGATGTCAGCTCACTATGCCAAGATTGATACTCACTCTAGAAATGTCCACCTTACCCATCCCTCGGGTGAGATAGTAAATGTCTCCACTCGAGTTGCCAAATGCCAACTCTATTCCCTAAATGCCAACCCTCTTCCGGAACTTGAAGACATTTCGGTAGTCCGTGACTTTCCGGATGTTTTTCCAGAGGAACTGCCAGGAATTCCACCTGACAGAGATGTAGAGTTTGTGATAGATCTTGTTCCGGGAACTGTCCCAATAGCCAGAAGACCTTATAAGATGGCACCCCTGGAGCTAGCCGAACTTAAAAAACAATTAGATGAGGCCTTGAACAAAGGTTTCATTCGTCCTAGCTCTTCTACTTGGGCTTGTCCTGTCCTCTTCATCAAGAAGAAAGACGGAACGGATCGGATGGTTGTAGATTACCGACCAGTTAATCTGGTCACCATAGAGAACAAGTATCCGCTCCCCATGATCAACGATCTGTATGATCAGCTCGCTAGATCCTCAGTCTTCTCCAAAATGGATTGGAGGTTGGGATACCATCAAATCAAGATTAAGACCTGGGACATTCCAAAAACGGCTTTTGTTACTCGTTATGGCCAATATGAGTACACCGTTATGTCCTTCGGTTTAACCAATGCCCCAGCCACCTTCTCTCGGCTGATGAACTCAATCTTCATGGAGTATTTGGATAAATTCGTCATAGTATACCTCGATGATATTCTCATCTACTCGAAGAATGAACAAGAACATGCCGAGCATCTAAGGCTGGTATTGATGAAACTTCTAGAGCATCACCTTTATGCCATGTTTTCAAAATGTGAATTCTGGTTACCAGAAGTGACCTATCTAGGCCACGTAATCTCTGGTAAGGGTATTGCTGTCAATCCCGAGAGAGTTCAAGCTGTCCTTGATTGGACTCAACCTGAATCGGTTAAGCAAGTTAGGAGTTTTCTTGGTCTAGCGAGCTATTGTCGCCGCTTTGTCGAGAATTTCTCCAAGGTTGCAAAGCCTCTAACTGAACTCCTCAAGAAAGATAAAATTTCGAGTGGACACCACAGTGTGAGCATAGTTTTCAGGAACTGAAAAGACGCCTGACTTCCGCACCTGTGTTGCTACCACCAGATTTTTCTAAGGACTTTGTTATCTATTGCGACGCCTCGCGACAAGGATTAGGTTGCATTCTCATGCAAGATCGTCATGTGATCGCATACGCATCTCGACAGTTGTGTCCACATGAGGATAATTATCCCACACATGACCTTGAGCTTGCAGCTGTGGTCCATGCACTAAAAACCTGGCGACATTACCTTCTGGGTAATCGTTGCGAAATATTCACTGATCACCAAAGTCTGAAATATATCTTCACCCAGCCAGATTTGAACCTCAGGCAAAGACGGTGGGTTGAGTTGATCTCGGATTACGACTTAGGGATAACTTACACCCCGGGGAAGGCCAATGTTATGGCCGATGCACTAAGTCGTAAATCTTATTGTATCAACTTGATGCTACAACAAGGTCAACCACATCTCCATGAGGACTTTCGGAAGTTGAATCTTCATATTGTTCCTCAAGTATTACTTTCCACCCTGGTGGCGAAGCCTACTCTTAAGGATCAAATTATTGCTGGCCAAAAGGGTGACAAGGGTATATCACGGATCAAGGAGAATATTTTTGGCGGAAACGCTAAAGAATTTTCCATGAATGATCAAGGTGTTGTGTTCTTCCAGAATCGTTTAGTGGTTCCTAAGAACCCACATCTAAGCCAGTTAATCCTTAAGGAGGCTCATGATTCTCCTCTCACCATTCATCCCGGTAGTACCAAGATGTATCAGGACCTACGCCAGAGGTTCTGGTGGACTAGGATGAAGAGAGAAATTGCTGAGTTTGTTGCTAACTGCGACGTTTGTCATCGAGTTAAGGCAGAACATCAAAGGCCTCCTGGCACCCTTCAGCCTCTAGCTATTCCTAAATGGAAATGGGATAAAGTTAGTATGGATTTCATTACCGGATTTCCCAAGACCAAGAAAGGAAATAATGCTATCTTTGTGGTCATTGACCGTCTTTCCAAAGTGGCTCATTTTCTCCCTGTTCGTGAGAGTATAACAGCTAGCCAGCTAGCAGAGTTATATATCTCTCGAATAGTGTCTCTTCATGGTTTTCCCCTGGAAATTAACTCGGACCGTGGGAGTATCTTTACTTCTCGCTTCTATGAAAGTTTTCAGAATGCCATGGGGACTCACTTATCTTTTAGCACTGCTTTCCATCCCCAGTCAAGTGGTCAAGTAGAAAGAGTGAATTAAATTCTAGAAGATATGCTCCGAGCTTGTGTTATATCATTCGGTATGAATTGGGAGAAGTGTCTTCCATTCGCCGAATTCGCTTATAACAATAATTACCAATCTAGCTTGGGCAAAGCCCCTTATGAAGTTCTCTATGGACGAAGATGTCGAACACCTCTTAATTGGTCAGAAACCGGAGAGAGGCAACTCTTTGGCCCGGATATGATCCAGGATGCAGAACAGCAGGTTCGCATTATTCGTGAAAAGTTGAAAACAGCCCAGCCTCATCAAAAGAGCCAATATGATCGTCATCATAAGGCTGTGACCTTTGAAGTTGACAAGAAGGCTTATCTTCGGGTTACACCTTAGAAGGGTACCCATCGTTTCGTTATCAAGGGCAAATTGGCTCCTAGTTACATTGGTCCTTTTCGCATTCTTGCCAAACGAGGAGAAGTTGCCTACCAGTTGGAACTTCCTCCGCATCTTTCGAAGGTTCATGATGTTTTCCACGTCTCGCAACTCAGGCGTTGCTTTTCGGATACTATCCGTGAAGTGGACCACGAAACGCTTGATCTACAAGATAACCTTTCATACCGAGAATACCCCGTGCGTATTCTTGATCAAGCTGAGCGTACCACTCGACGTCGAAACCTCAAGTTTCTTAAAGTTCAATGGTCAAATCATTCTGAAAAGGAGGCAACTTGGGAAAGAGAGGATCGTCTTCGACTTGAATATCCTGCGTTATTCCCGACGACTTCTAAATCTCGGGACGAGATTCTTTTGAGTGGGGGTGAGTTGTCACATCCCTAACCCTTAAGCAAGTTAGTCTTGTGCTCATGTCTTCTTTGCATTTGCATCTAAGAAGTTTCAACAAAAACAACAAAGTGGCAAAGGAAAAACTCAAAACCCTAGCCACTATTTCAATTAAAGGATTTCTCAAACTAGTTAAAATCAATGAACCCAAAATGGCCTCGAGAAATGTTCAAACTTCGTGATAAATCATGAAAGTAAATGAGCATTGGAGAAAACTATTTTCTTGACACTTTAAGCATTTTAAATTAATGCAAAAGCCACTGGTTTCAAACTTGAAATTTGAAATCAGAAACTATAAATTTTCAAAAATGTTGAAAACTTTGGAAATGGTTGGGAATATTATAACATTATTTCAGGAGGTCTAAAATAGTTTTTACTTTTTGTTTTGGAGCTGAAATAAATAGCAAAACAATAGTTAGCAAAACAGAAAAACAAAAACAGAAAAAAAATGGGAAAACCTTAGCTCTCGCCTAAGCCTGGCCCGGCCCATCCCTGGCTCGTCCCCTCCCTCGCGCCAGTAGGAGCAGGAGGTGGCCGCCGCCTCCTCCGGCGCGGCCACGCACCTGTGCGCGTGCCTGGCCGCCGCCTCGCGCTCGTAAGGCCGGGGATAAGCTCCCCAGAGTCTCCTCTATCCATTCCCCAGCACCGTTCTTCCTCCCCTCTCGGATCTTTCCCTCCCTCCTGCTGCCGCCATTGGAGCCGAGCTCGAGCTCGAGCCGCAGCACCTCTAGCCATGGGAACCCTCCTCCGAGTAGTCTGTTAGCTCCGCCTCGTCGCCCCGGTCATCCCTGCAGAAGCCGATGTCTCCCCAAGCACTGCATCGTCCCCAACACCGTCGTCTTCCACCTCCGGCCGCCGGACCTCTCCCGTCGATTCGCTCCCTCCGGCGCATCCCCGAGCTCCTCGACAGCACCATCGGAACCGTCGTGAGCTCGTCGTCGTTTCCCCTCTCGCCCCACGCTCTCCCGTGCATCGTAGCCTTGTTCCCCACCAAGGCTGAGAGCTTCTCGCCGCCGGTCATGTCGTCGCCGTTGCTGTGGTGTATGATCCACGCGCTCGAGCTAGGATTCGAGCTCCTGGAGCCTCCAGGAGCGTGATGAGCCCCTCAGCTGCCCTCCCCGTGCCCTAGAACCGTCTCTCATAGAAGGCCGAGCTTCGGCCGCCGCTCCGGCTCGTCGCCGGCGCCTCTCCCGGCGACCCTAGCCTCCCTTGATGCCCCTATCAGATCGGCCACTTCGCCAGCGTGCCGTAGCTGCAAACCGCGTTCGATTTGGTGCTGTGCAGCGCCGTTTAGGTCGTCTCCAGCGAGCCCGCCGCCGCGGGCCTGGTCGCCGTCGACCACCCTCCGGTGGGGGTCGACGTGGCAAAGCTAACCCAACAGCTGAGGACTTAATCACTCGCTGACAAGTGGACCCAAGGCCAAGTCAAACCCCAATTAGGACTGGTCAGCGCGGGATTAGTCCCAGAGAGGCTGACCAGTGGGTCCCCCCTGTCAGGTTTGACCTGAACAGGTCGGCTGACCTGCTGACGTCAGTCTGATGCAATAAATAGAATTTCCAGTATAAAACTAATTCAGGAAATTGCTAAAACTTGTAAAAATCATAGAAATTACTCTGTAACTCCAATGGAATTAATTTATATATGAAAAAGTATCAGAAAAATTCAAGGATTCTGATTATGCTATTTTCAACTATGTTTGAAAAGGTTACAGAACCCTAAAATGTGGAATAAGGAATAATTCAATTCCTATAATTACTTTTTAAATGGAATTTGGAAAAATATTCAAATTTCAATATGAATGCAATGATCACACACTGTCCTAATTACAAATCAGTACCATAACATGACATCTCATGCATGCTAACATCAAGTTGATCTGAGCATCAGGTCGAATCAATTAAACCGGTATCCGAGAATACCCCGTTTGAATTGCTATTCGAATGTGATTCAAATCAACTCTAAAACTAATACATGTTGAAAATAATAACTTAGCACCTTGCATTCTCATGCCATGCTCATGCATCATTTTGATTGCATATGATTGTTATTGAATGTTGCCATGCTCATGCACCCCCGGATTCCACCGAATATCCGTCTGACGGATATCGTTCCTTCTCTGAGCAACAAGGCAAGCAACCCCTTTGATCATCCCGATAATTCCCATGTTCTTGCTACTGCACTTATTTATTGCATTAGGATCAAATGCTTCAACTGCTTTTGCCTCGATAGTTGAACCCACTTCCTTTGCATGACCTAACCTTGTCACAGTAAATAGCCGAACCTTGCAACCTAGCATACCTGGTAGTTGCTTGAGCTATGATGTGCCTTATCCTGCTATGCATGCTATGCTTAGAGTTGTGTATATGGTCTGTCATCTGGGAGATGAACAGAAATGTGGAATGTGTTCGGTGAGCAAAGGTTGTGTGTTGAACTTGATTTGGTAAAGGTACCGGTGAAAGGCTGTGTAGGAGTACATGGGGGGTTGTTTCATTGGAACCGTCCTTAGGAACTGAGTTCCGTGTATGTATTCCAAGACTAGATACTACCACATGCTGGGCCCTGGAATATGACCCCGCTCGGCCTATTAATCGCGTAGTACTCGGTTCAGGAGTTGCAAGTAGTTTATGGTGTTTATAGTAATGCTGGAGACCGTGCATGGTGCTGACCTGAGAGGTGGGCCGTGATGCGGTAGGCAGTGGCACGGTGTACCAAGTGGCACCCGGATGGTGGGCTTGGGAACCCTGCGCACATCGTTTGAGGCCGTGGCGGAAACCTCGGCCGGACTTCCGTATGGGTTACTCTCAGATAGGCGATAAACCTGGACTAGGTACTAGTGTGGTTAACGGTCGTGGTCGACTCCCTCGCTGGGCTTCCGCTTGAAGGTTGCCGAGGTGCATGACGTGCACATGGCGATAAGTGGCGAGAGCGTGTGTGAAGAAGTACACCCCTGCAGGGTTATGATCTATTCAAATAGCCGCGTCCGCGGATATGGACTACTTGGAGACATATGTTGTTCATAGATAATTTCAATGGCTACTCATAAAATTGCCAAGATAAGCGTGAGTGTCGTGGACGGCATTTCCGTACGGAGACGGAATGATTCCACGATAGTGTGTTGTTGTGGTGTTAGTGGACTCGTGTGCGAGAAATCAAGTTGTCAAAATTATTTAAAAATGCAAGTTGTCTAGCCACGAGTCAAATGCTGGCTTTCCGCATGAAACCCCACAATACCTTTTGATATCTTGCATGAGTAGTTAGTCATCCTAAAGTCTTGTTGAGTACCTTCGTACTCATGTTTGCTTAATAAATGTTGCAGAGGTTGCTAATGACCCTAAGGGAGGGTTCTTCGTAGACATCGACGACGACGAGTAGCTGGTGTCCCAGCTACGATCTGGCCCTACGTCGGCTCTGTAGTATAGTCAGGCCATGTGCCTTCTAGTTGCCCTGTCTGTACCCAGACAGTTTATAACTCTTCCGCTGGCTTGTAATTGTATGACTGCTATTACGGGTCGTGAGACCCTTAAATGTGTAATATTATGTGTGTGGCTCTTCCGAGCCTCTTAAATAAGCTTATATGTTTATGGTTATGTTGTGATGCCATCGATGTATCTATACATATCGGTATGCCATGCGTACGTGTGTCTTACTTGATATGTATGGGGTTCGAATACCTAGTCGTGAACTTTAGTAGCACTCCTTACAAGGAAATGCCCCTTTGTGATCCAGCGAGCCTTGGTAGTTCGCTACTGCTCGGGACACATTGGTTGACCGGTATGTGTCCTTCTTAGCTGCTGTGTCTGTCCCCTTTCGGGAAATGTCACGCGACGTAATGGAGTCCTTGTAGCTTGCTACAACTCGTCTACGTTCGCTGATGACCGACACCTGCTTTGTTGGGTCATGTATGCCTGTCCTTGTGCGGTACTGCCACTTTGGTTTATGACTAGACATGTCGATCCGGGTTCTTTGACATGGGATTGCTAGCGACACTATCGCATACGTGAGTCAAAAGACGCAAACGGTCCCGGCTAAGGTAAGGCTGCAGCCGTGGAGTTAACCGTGCGTGAGACCACAAAGGGATGCGATGTGTTACAGGCTGGATTACTATGGCTTAGGATCGGGGTCCCGACACCCAAAGCAGAAAAGTGCATCTTCATAGGTTACCCAAAAGAGACAGTTGGGTACACCTTCTATCCCAAATCCGAGGGCAAAGTGTTTGTTGCTAAAAATGGAGCTTTTCTCGAGAAGGAGTTTCTCTCGAGAGAATTGGGTGAGAGGAAGATAGAACTTGACGAGGTTGTCGAACCTCTCATCCCTCTGGATGGTGGCGCAGGGCAAGGGGAAACCTCTGTTGTTGCGACGCCGGTTGAGGAGGAAGTTGATGATGATGATCATGAAACTCCGATTCAAGTTTCTGTCGAACCACGCAGGTCGACGAGACCACATGCTGCTCCAGAGTGGTACGGTAATCCCGTCTTATCAATCATGTTGTTAAACAACAATGAACCTGCAAATTATGAAGAAGCAATGGTGGGCCCAGATTCCAACAAATGGCTAGAAGCCATGAAGTCTGAGATAGGATCCATGTATGAGAACAAAGTGTGGACTTTGGAAGTACTGCCTGAGGGCCGCAAGGCTATTCAGAACAAATGGATCTTTAAGAGGAAGACGGACGCTGACGGCAATGTGACCGTTTATAAAGCTCGACTTGTGGCAAAGGGTTTTTCACAAGTTCAAGGAGTTGACTACGATGAGACATTCTCACCCCTAGCGATGCTTAAGTCCGTCAGAATCATGTTAGCAATAGCTGCATTTTTCGATTATGAAATCTGGCAGATGGATGTCAAAACACCGTTCCTTAACGGTTTCCTTAAGGAAGAGTTGTATATGATGCAACCCGAAGGTTTTGTCGATGCTAAGAATGCTAACAAGGTGTGCAAGCTCCAACGATCCATTTATGGACTGGTGCAAGCATCTCGGAGTTGGAACAAATGCTTTGATGAGGTGATCAAAGCATTTCGGTTTATACAAGTGGTTGGAGAATCTTGTATTTACAAGAAAGTGAGTGGGAGCTCTGTGGCGTTTCTAATATTATATGTGGATGACATATTGCTGATTGGAAACAACGTAGAGTTCTTGGAGAGCATAAAGGATTACTTAAATAAAAGTTTCTCTATGCAGGACCTAGGAGAAGCTGCTTACATTCTAGGCATTAAGATCTACAGGGATAGATCAAAACGCCTGATAGGACTTTCACAAAGCTCATACCTTGATAAAGTTTTGAAGAGGTTCAAAATGGAACAGTCCAAGAAAGGGTTCTTGCCAGTTTTACAAGGTACGAGATTGAGTAAGACTCAGTGCCCAGCAACTGATGAGGATAGAGACCATATCGATCCGTCCCCTATGCTTCAGCCATAGGTTCTATCATGTATCACTACAACATGACCCCCCTATAGCAACACATTTTTTCGTATCTAAAAGTCCATATGTGCGTTGTTAGTGTCTTTGCCAACGGTTTGGTATGTGTTGCCTTATCCAGTGTTGCTAGTGCATATTACAACGCTTATATTACCGCTGGTAAAAGGGACCGTTGGAAAAATGCAACACATAAAACAGATTTGTGCAACGATTGTATATGTTGGTGCTAAATGTACTGGAATCAAAATCCCATTGCTTAATAAGGAGGAAATTGCAACAGTTCCAAGTCTTGGTACTTATATATATTGCCAGCAATTTAATAATGCTAGTTGTAGCGGTGACAATTATATATACCGAAAGTGAACAAAAAACAAGAGAATATATTCATGTGATGAAAAAAAATCATATATTAGATAAAATTGTTGGATTGTAACAATGGATATTACACGCGGAATATTATCCAAGTGTGATGCATAATCTAAATATTTTCTTAACAACAAAACAAAAACTTAAAGCATCCAACATCCCAAAAACTTAACTAAAACTCAGTCGAGGAACATCATCCCTACAACTTAAAATAAAACCAAAACTGTCGAACATCGTCATCATGAATAGGAGCATCATCATCATCATCATTGTCGTATACTTGCCACACACCCATACAATCATCCATTTGTCGTTTAAATCTACAAACGAAAAGAAAAACATTTGTTAGCACACAATGCATTGACATCATGCAAATAGTGAGAAAGACACAAGATATTAGTCACATACAAAGGTTGAACGCCATGTAATCTTTGTTTTTCGTTCCTACCAAGAGTATTGCAGTTTGTGCGACCTCGCACCAAATCTTAAGTTTTCAGAAGTGTCATATCTACATGCACGGCCCATAAATTCATTTGTAATCTTAGCATTCAAGTTTAAATTTAGGGTCAAAATTCTATTTGTACATCGATCAAATACCAACATATTTGACACACCTGATTTTTGAGGTTGTGAACAATTATGCAGCACCATCATTAAACAATTTTTTATTTACATAAATCCAAGGAAGCAAATTAAATTATGTTCATAATTATAGAACAGGATGTATGCATAGTACGATTGCGTGATACACTAATTATATATATGATATACTGGTCATCAACCCGTGTAGCACGTTGGCTAGGCTAGTGATTTTGGAAACACAATGCTATTAAAAATTCAAATAACTTTTTGTGGTTATGTAATAGTAATTAGTGAACGTCAATAAATTTTGAATATCTCGCAACTGACCATTAATTTTATGTCATGGATTCAGAAGAAAAAAAATGGCTACTATGGGACGATAAAACTGGAAACTCAAAACAAGATACTCCACATAATATCTAGAAGGGACCATGTATCTATGTTTTTGCAGAAAAAGCTGTTTTGGCTCATGCATACGTGATGAAAAGTTAAAAGGAGGGCATTTATTTTGTTTTGGTGATATACAACAAATCCATTGAAATGTTCCATAGGTAACACAAAAGAAATATCAGTTTTTTCGTTTTTCTTTATATCATTTTCTAACTAATGCGAGGGAGATAACCTGGATTTCCAGTTCATTTATGTTGAAGAGTTTTCAAAAGAAACTTAACAAATGCATACGTACGCATATCAAATCTATGGTATACATACATACTCATCTATAAAATATTTTTTTCGTGCATGATACATATAGGTATCTTAGTTGTTTCCCTTTTAATTAGTACATCTAATCATAGATTAATTAATAGATTTATTTTTCTACTGATTTCGATATGGTTTTTCTCTCTTTCGTATCAGGTCAAAATAAAAACATAGATTTATAGAGCTTAGAAAACAGAGATCATACGCTCTACATACCTGTGTATATATGTATGGTAAGCATAGGTAATCCTCTCTTAGCTTAGGCCCACATAACCTAATCATATGATCCATGCTCTCCAAAGATATACGAGCTCATCATGCATCATGGGAAAAGGTGTAAAGTAGTAATAAGAAATAATCCTAGAAATCAAACATGTAGTCTGGTACGTACGTGTAGAAAACAGAACTATATGAAGCCAATACCTACACACATGGAGATACGGGATGCAGCCAAATCACGGATAAGAAGCTCATTCGGCCATTATACGTCTTCGTTGGGGGCTGTCAACTTGATTATCATCTTCATCATCCAGGATTTTGTTAGGTAATGTTTAATGACATGCTCCGTAAGTTTCCTTTTTTTCTACATACCTTCTCCTATTATGTGAAATGGAAGAATCATGTCAAAGATATTACACACTTTGAACATGAATCAGAAATATACAACATGAGTCTTTCCTTTAATATATATTCCATTATATGAGTATGGAAATGCATGTATGCAAGGTCATATTTTGTGCTTAATGAAAGAAATAGAGACAAACCTTATCTATTCACAATGTGTGCCTAATAACTGCACATGTATGTATAACACATACATCAAGTTATGAAATACAACAAACATATAGTTTATTAACATGGATTGAGTCAGCGAATTACAAAAACCAGCCCTTCCAAAGCAAGTTCTAGCTCCATAAAACAGATTCATGAACTTTTAAAAAATCAACCCAAATATCTTCTTAATTATTTAGTACATCAATTTAATAAAAGAATGACATTATAACAAACCAAGAAGAAAAAATATGAGGAAAGAGGTTAACTTAGCAACATCTATTTGATCTCGCGTGTACCTCCAAATAAATATTGTTATCTGATCATACAATAAATAAATAATGTTACGGTGCCACCTTGACCTCGTGATGCATATACCTCCAAGTCTGCAACAACACTATCAAAGAAATTCCATTTGAACAGTGTAGTTTGTGCTTTAAGATGTGTATCACTCGGTGAGCATAAAACTAAAAGAATAGATCCTAGCATACAAACTGGCACCTTTTGCATGTAAGGAACATAGACAAGTAGACCGAACAAATCATGTAATGCTCAAAAACGGCTTATCCACTTTCAAGCAAAATTAGAAGTGGTGCTTGAGTTCGTGCGCAGAGGTACGTACATGTGCCGAGATCGTGTGCAGAGGTCTCTGCACACCTTGTAGAAAGTGTCTCTGCACAACATGAGTCTTTCCTTTAATGAATGAAAGAAATAGAGACAAACCTTATCTATACAATAAATAGAGACAAACCTTGCAGAGGTACGTATGTCCCGGCGGTGTGGATGTACGTACTCTAGGTACCTTGCACACCTCAGCACACCCCTTATCTAATTTCAGCATCCCCCATTACGAAACTCTAGGATGTACTTTCTCATACCAAGACATCCCCACAACAGAACTCTAGGCTGTATATCTCAGATTTCACTAACACAACACAACATAGAAAATCCTCAAAAGCAAAAATCGACTCTCTTCTTCCTCATTTCCAACCTACGACCAGTCTGCTGCTGTTGGGTGGTATGTGGGGTACGGACCGTTCGTTATTTGTTCTTGTTCATGGCCGTACCTTTGGATTCGCTGTTGGGCGCAAGGCAGCAGTTACGAGGGTCGGCGCACTGGTATGCAGTGTCGCAGGGATGGTGACGTGGGACAGCGCGCCGGGACAGAGGCTCGCATGCGAGTGGTGAGGGGCGCCGCCGGGACAAAGGATCGCAGGGGTGTGCTGAGGCGCAGTGGGCCGAGATGCTAGGTCGCGGCGGCGCAAAGACTCACGCAGGCCAGCGGCCGGCGTGGCAGCGCTAGAGAGGAATAAGGGAGGCTGGGGAAAGGAAACGACCTAGGTTAACTCTTTTTTTAAGAATCTTGACCTAGATTAACTGTGCAAGCCAACTTCTGTTGGGCTAGACAAGAGGCTCATCGATTAGTGCATTGGGATTTAAGTTCTGGTCGGTTGCAATGGGTAACGAGGTGCATCTCTACAACATATATGCTACAATGTTTATTATGCGTATCTATTATGAATTTTGCAACATATAGTCAAAACGTTGTAGAATATTTGTTGCTTTATGGGGGGTATTCTTGTAGTGTATGCAATGCTGTGCACTAGACCGGACGTTAGCCTGGCCATAAGTATGGCAGGTAGGTTCCAGAGTAATCCAGGAGTGGATCACTGGACGGCGGTCAAGAATATCCTGAAGTACCTGAAAAGGACTAAGGAGATGTTTCTCGTGTATGGACGTGACGAAGAGCTCGTCGTAAAAGGTTACGTCGATGCAAGCTTTGACACAGATCCGGATGACTCTAAGTGGCAAACCGGATACGTATTTATTCTTAATGGGGGTGCGGTAAGCTGGTGCAGTTCCAAGCACAACGTCGTAGCAGATTCTACATGTGAAGCGGAGTACATGGCTGCCTCGGAGGCGGCTAAGGAGGGTGTCTGAATGAAACAGTTCATGACAGATCTTGGAGTGGTGCCAAGCGCACTAAATCCAATAACCTTGTTCTGTAACAACACGGGTGCCATTGCACTTGCAAAGGAACCACGGTTTCACAAGAAGTCCAGACACATCAAACGACGCTTCAACCTCATCCGCGACTACGTCGAAGGGGAGGACGTAAATATATGCAAAGTGCACACGGATCTGAATGTAGCAGACCCGCTGACTAAACCTCTTCCACGGGCAAAGCATGATCAACACCAGAACTGTATGGGTGTTAGATTTATTACAATGTAATTCGCATGATGATGTGATGGCTGGATTATTGATTCTAGTGCAAGTGGGAGACTGTTGGAATTATGCCCTAGAGGCAATAATAAATATAGTTATTATTATAATTCCTGTATCAAGATAATCGTTTATTATCCATGCTATGATTGTATTGAATGAAGACTTATATACATGTGTGGATACATAGACAAAACACTGTCCCTAGAAAGCCTCTAGTTGGCTAGCCAGTTGATCAAAGATTGTCAGTGTCTTCTGATTATGAACAACGTGTTGTTGCTTGATAACTGGATCACGTCATTAGGAGAATCACGTGATGGACTAGACCCAAACTAATAGACGTAGCATGTTGATCGTGTCATTTTATTGCTACTGTTTTCTGCGTGTCAAGTATTTGTTCCTATGACCATGAGATCATATAACTTACTAACACCGGAGGAATACTTTGTGTGTATCAAACGCCGCAACGTAACTGGGTGACTATAAAGATGCTCTACAGGTATCTCCGAAGGTGTTCGTTAAGTTAGTATGGATCGAGACTGGGATTTGTCACTCCGTGTGCTAGAGAGGTATCTCGGGGCCCACTCGGTAATACAACATCACACACAAACCTTGCAAGCAATGTGACTTAGTGTAAGTTGCGGGATCTTGTATTACGGAACGAGTAAAGAGGCTTGCCGGTAAACGAGATTGAAATAGGTATACGGATACTGACGATCGAATCTCGGGCAAGTAACATACCGAAGGACAAAGGAAATAACATACGGGATTATATGAATCCTTGGCACTGAGGTTCAAACGATAAGATCTTCGTAGAATATGTAGGATCCAATATGGTCATGCAGGTCCCGCTATTGGATATTGACCGAGGAGTCTCTCGGGTCATGTCTACATAGTTCTCGAACCCGCAGGGTCTGCACACTTAAGGTTTGACGTAGTTTTATGCGTATTTGAGTTATATGGTTGGTTACCAAATGTTGTTCGGAGTCCCGGATGAGATCACGGACGTCACGAGGGTTTCCGGAATGGTCCGGAAACGAAGATTGATATATAGGGTGACCTCATTTGATTACCGGGAATGTACCGGGAATGACGAATGGGTTCCGGGAGTTCACCGGGGGGGCAACCCACCCCGGGGAAGCCCATAGGCATTAGGGGTGGCGCACCAACCCTTAGTGGGATGGTTGGACAGCCCAAAAGAGCCCTATGCACCATAGGAAGAAAAATCAAAGAGAAAGGAAATAAATAGGAGGCGGGAAAAGGGGGAAGGACTCCTCCTTCCAAACCTAGTTGGTCTCGGTTTGGAAGGGGAGATCTCCCCCCTTGGCTCGGCTGAAGTCCTTAGGGGTCCTAGGACCCCAAGGCAAGGCTCCCCCTCTTCCCCCGATATATACAGAGGTTTTAAGGCTGATTTGACACAACTTTGCCACGGCAGCCCGACCACATATCTCCACGGTTTTACCTCTAGATCGTGTTTCTGCGGAGCTCGGGCGGAGCCGTGCTGAGACGAGATCATCACCAACCTCCGGAGCGTCCTCACGCTGCCGGAGAACTCTTCTACCTCTCCGTCTCTCTTGCTGGATTAAGAAGGCCGAGGTCATCGTCGAGCTGTACGTGTGCTAAACGCGGAGGTGCCGTCCGTTCGGCACTAGATCGTGGGACTGATCGCGGGACGGTTCGCGGGGCCGATCGAGGGATGTGAGGACGTTCCACTACATCAACCGCGTTCACTAACGCTTCTGCTGTACGGTCTACAAGGGTACGTAGATCACACATCCCCTCTCCTAGATGGACATCACCATGATAGGTCTTCGTGCGCGTAGGAAATTTTTTGTTTCCCACGCGACGTTAACCAACATCAACTACATAGTTTTTGTGTGTTCAACATGCATCATTGAAAGCCACATCATGAATTAACAACCCTTTCTTACTTCATTTGTTATTTTTCATGCTTTTACTGATTATTTTGAGCTATAAGACCATGAAATTGAAAAGCATTTGAAATGAACTCTGAAAAGGTTCCAATTTGGCATGGTATCATCATTTCACCCACATAGCATGTGCGAGAAAGTTGAGAGGGTTACGGCAAAAACTGTATGCACTTCGTGTACAAAACGGACAATCTCTTTTGAAGTATCGCGGTTTCATACGAAAACTCGTCTGTTACAATGGGATTTCATTTTTTTAACATATTTCAACTGCATAGTTGTTCTGTGTTCAAAATGCACCATTCAAAGCCACATCATCAATTTACAACCCTTTCTGACTTCATTTGTTATTTTTCATGGATTTACTGATTATTTTGAGATATAAGACCATGAAATTGAAAAGCTTTTGAAAAGCACTCTGAAAAGGTTCCAAGTTGGCGTGGTATCATCATTTCACCCACATAGTATATGCGAGAAAGTTGAGAGGGTTACGGCAAAAACTGGATGCACTTCGTGTACAAAACGGCCAATCTCTTTCGAAGTATCACGGTTTCATACGGAAACTGGTCTGTTACAACGGGATTTCATTTTTTGAACTTATTTGAACTCCATAGTTTTTCTGTGTTCAAAATGCACCATTCAAAGCCACATCATCAATTTACAAGCCTTTCTGACTTCATTTGCTATTTTTCATGCATTTATTGATTATTTTGAGCTATAAGACCATGAAATTGAAAAGCATTTGAAATGAACTCTGAAAAGATTCCAAGTTGGCATGGTATCATCATTTCACCCACATAGCATGTGCGATAAATTTGTGAGGGTTACGGCAAAAACTGGATGCACTTCGTGTGCAAAACGGACAATCTCTTTCGAAGTATCCCGGTTTATACGGAAACTCGTCTGTTACAAAGGGATTTTATTTTTTGAACTTATTTGAACTCCATAGTTTTTGTGTTCAAAATGCACCATTCAAAGCCACATCATCAATTTACAACCCTTTCCGACTTCATTTGTTATTTTTCATGCATTTACTGATTATTTTGAGCCATAAGACCATGAAATTGAAAAGAATTGGAAATGAACTCTGAAAAGGTTCCAAGTTGGCATGGTATCATCATTTCACCCACATAGCATGTGCGAGAAAGTTGAGAGGGTTACGGCAAAAACTGGATGCACTTCGTGTGCAAAACGGACAATCTCTTTCGAAGTATCGTGGTTTCATACGGAAACTCGTCTGTTACAAAGGGATTTCATTTTTTTGAACTTATTTGAACTCCATAGTTTTTCTGTGTTCAAAATGCACCATTCAAAGCCACATCATCAATTTACAACCCTTTCTGACTTCATTTTTTATTTTTCAAGCATTTACTGATTATTTTGAGCTATAAGACCATGAAATTGAAAAGCATTTGAAATGAACTCTGAAAAGGTTCCAAGTTGGCATGGTATCATCATTTCACCCACATAGCATGTGCGAGAAAGTTGAGAGGGTTACGGAAAAAACTGGATGCACTTCGTGTACAAAACAGACAATCTCTTTCGAAGTATCAGGGTTTCATACGGAAACTCGTGTGTTAAAAAGGGATTTCTTTTTTTGAACTTATTTGAATTCTATAGTTTTTCTGTGTTCAAAATGCACCATTCAAAGCCACATCATCAATTAACAACCCTTTCTGACTTCATTTGTTATTTTTCATGCATTTACTGATTATTTTCAGCTATAAGACTATGAAATTGAAACGCATTTGAAATGAACTCTGAAAAGGTTCCAAGTTGGCATGGTATCATCATTTTACCCACAGAGCATGTGCCGGAAAGTTGAGAGGGTTACGGCAAAAAATGGATGCACTTGGTGTACAAAACAGACAATCTCTTTCGAAGTATCACGGTTTCATACGGAAACTCCTCTGTTATAAAGGGATTTCATTTTTTTGAACTTATTTGAACTACATAGTTTTTGTGTTCAAGATGCATTATTGAAAGCCACATCGTCAATTTACAACCCTTTCTGACTTCATTTGTTATTTTTCATGCATTTACTGATTATTTTGAGATATAAGACCATGAAATTGAAAAGAATTTGAAATGAACTCTGAAAAGGTTCCAAGTTGGCATGGTATCATCATTTCACCCACATAGCATATGCGAGAAAGTTGAGAGGGTTACGGCAAAAACTGGATGCTCTTCGTGTACAAAACGGACAATCTCTTTCGAAATATCACGGTTTCATACGGAAACTCGTCTGTTACAACGGGATTTCATTTTTTTGAACTTATTTGAACTCCATAGTTTTTCGGTGTTCAAAATGCACCATTCAAAGCCACATCATCAATTTACAACCCTTTCTGACTTCATTTGTTATTTTTCATGCATTTATTGATTATTTTGAGTTATAAGACCATGAAATTGAAAAGCATTTGAAATGAACTCTGAAAAGGTTCCAAGTTGGCATGGTATCATCATTTCACCCACATAGCATGTGCGGTAAAGTTGTAAGGATTACGGCAAAAACTGGATGCACTTCGTGTGCAAAACGGACAATCTCTTTCGAAGTATCCCGGTTTCATACGGAAACTCGTTTGTTACAAAGGGATTTCATTTTTTGAACTTATTTGAACTCCATAGTTTTTTGTGTTCAATATGCACCATTCAAAGCCACATCATCAATTTACAACCCTTTCCAACTTCATTTGTTATTTTTCATGCATTTACTGATTATTTTGAGCCATAAGACCATGAAATTGAAAAGCATTGGAAACGAACTATGAAAAGGATCCAAGTTGGCATGGTATCATCATTTCACCCACATAGCATGTGCGAGAAAGTTGAGAGGGTTACGGAAAAAACTGGATGCACTTCGTGTACAAAACAGACAATCTCTTTCGAAGTATCGTGGTTTCATACGGAAACTCGTGTGTTAAAAAGGGATTTCTTTTTTTGAACTTATTTGAATTCTATAGTTTTTCTGTGTTCAAAATGCACCATTCAAAGCCACATCATCAATTAACAACCCTTTCTGACTTCATTTGTTATTTTTCATGCATTTACTGATTATTTTCAGCTATAAGACTATGAAATTGAAACGCATTTGAAATGAACTCTGAAAAGGTTCCAAGTTGGCATGGTATCATCATTTTACCCACATAGCATGTGCCGGAAAGTTGAGAGGGTTACGGCAAAAAATGGATGCACTTGGTGTACAAAACAGACAATCTCTTTCGAAGTATCACGGTTTCATACGGAAACTCCTCTGTTATAAAGGGATTTCATTTTTTTGAACTTATTTGAACTACATAGTTTTTGTGTTCAAGATGCATTATTGAAAGCCACATCGTCAATTTACAACCCTTTCTGACTTCATTTGTTATTTTTCATGCATTTACTGATTATTTTGAGATATAAGACCATGAAATTGAAAAGAATTTGAAATGAACTCTGAAAAGGTTCCAAGTTGGCATGGTATCATCATTTCACCCACATAGCATATGCGAGAAAGTTGAGAGGGTTACGGCAAAAACTGGATGCTCTTCGTGTACAAAACGGACAATCTCTTTCGAAATATCACGGTTTCATACGGAAACTCGTCTGTTACAACGGGATTTCATTTTTTTGAACTTATTTGAACTCCATAGTTTTTCGGTGTTCAAAATGCACCATTCAAAGCCACATCATCAATTTACAACCCTTTCTGACTTCATTTGTTATTTTTCATGCATTTATTGATTATTTTGAGTTATAAGACCATGAAATTGAAAAGCATTTGAAATGAACTCTGAAAAGGTTCGAAGTTGGCATGGTATCATCATTTCACCCACATAGCATGTGCGGTAAAGTTGTAAGGATTACGGCAAAAACTGGATGCACTTCGTGTGCAAAACGGACAATCTCTTTCGAAGTATCCCGGTTTCATACGGAAACTCGTTTGTTACAAAGGGATTTCATTTTTTGAACTTATTTGAACTCCATAGTTTTTTGTGTTCAATATGCACCATTCAAAGCCACATCATCAATTTACAACCCTTTCCAACTTCATTTGTTATTTTTCATGCATTTACTGATTATTTTGAGCCATAAGACCATGAAATTGAAAAGCATTGGAAACGAACTATGAAAAGGATCCAAGTTGGCATGGTATCATCATTTGACCCACATAGCATGTGCGAGAAAGTTGAGAGGGCTACGACAAAAACTGGATGCACTTCGTGTACAAAACGGACAATCTCTTTCGAAGTATCAGGGTTTCATACGGAAACTTGTCTGTTACAAAGGGATTTCATTTTTTTGAACTTATTTGAAATCCATAGTTTTTTTGTGTTCAGAATGGACCATTCAAAGCCACATCATCAATTTACAACCAATTCTGACTTCATTTGTTATTTTCATGCATTTACTAATTATTTTGAGCTATAAGACCATGAAATTGAAAAGCATTTGAAATGAACTCTGAAAAGGTTCCAAGTTGGCATGGTATCATCATTTCACCCACATAGCATGTGCAAGAAAGTTGAGAGGGTTACAGCAAAAACTGGATGCACTTCATGTACAGAACGGACAATCTCTTTCGAAGTATCAGGGTTTCATACGGAAACTCGTCTTTTACAAATGGATTTCATTCTTTTGAACTTATTTGTACACCATAGTTTTTCTGTGTTCAAAATGCACCATTCAAAGCCACATCATCAATTTACAACCCTTTCTGACTTCATTTATTATTTTTCATGCATTTACTGATTATTTTGAGCTATAAGACCATGAAATTGAAAAGAATTTGAAATGAACTCTGAAAAGGTTCCAAGTTGGCATGGTATCATCATTTCACCCACATAGAATGTGCGAGAAAGTTGAGAGGGTTACGGCAAAAACTGGATGCTCTTCGTGTACAAAACGGACAATCTCTTTCGAAATATCACGGTTTCATACGGAAACTTGTCTGTTACAACGGGATTTCATTTTTTTGAACTTATTTGAACTCCATAGTTTTTCGGTGTTCAAAATGCACCATTCAAAGCCACATCATCAATTTACAACCCTTTCTGACTTCATTTTTTATTTTTCATGCATTTATTGATTATTTTGAGTTATAAGACCATGAAATTGAAAAGCATTTGAAATGAACTCTGAAAAGGTTCCAAGTTGGCATGGTATCATCATTTCACCCACATAGCATGTGCGAGAAAGTTGAGAGGGTTACGGAAAAAACTGGGTGCACTTCGTGTACAAAACAGACAATCTCTTTCGAAGTATCAGGGTTTCATACGGAAACTCGTGTGTTAAAAAGGGATTTCTTTTTTTGAACTTATTTGAATTCTATAGTTTTTCTGTGTTCAAAATGCACCATTCAAAGCCACATCATCAATTAACAACCCTTTCTGACTTCATTTGTTATTTTTCATGCATTTACTGATTATTTTCAGCTATAAGACTATGAAATTGAAACGCATTTGAAATGAACTCTGAAAAGGTTCCAAGTTGGCATGGTATCATCATTTTACCCACATAGCATGTGCCGGAAAGTTGAGAGGGTTACGGCAAAAAATGGATGCACTTGGTGTACAAAACAAACAATCTCTTTCGAAGTATCACGGTTTCATACGGAAACTCCTCTGTTATAAAGGGATTTCATTTTTTTGAACTTATTTGAACTACATAGTTTTTGTGTTCAAGATGCATTATTGAAAGCCACATCGTCAATTTACAACCCTTTCTGACTTCATTTGTTATTTTTCATGCATTTACTGATTATTTTGAGATATAAGACCATGAAATTGAAAAGAATTTGAAATGAACTCTGAAAAGGTTCCAAGTTGGCATGGTATCATCATTTCACCCACATAGCATATGCGAGAAAGTTGAGAGGGTTACGGCAAAAACTGGATGCTCTTCGTGTACAAAACGGACAATCTCTTTCGAAATATCACGGTTTCATACGGAAACTCGTCTGTTACAACGGGATTTCATTTTTTTGAACTTATTTGAACTCCATAGTTTTTCGGTGTTCAAAATGCACCATTCAAAGCCACATCATCAATTTACAACCCTTTCTGACTTCATTTGTTATTTTTCATGCATTTATTGATTATTTTGAGTTATAAGACCATGAAATTGAAAAGCATTTGAAATGAACTCTGAAAAGGTTCCAAGTTGGCATGGTATCATCATTTCACCCACATAGCATGTGCGGTAAAGTTGTAAGGATTACGGCAAAAACTGGATGCACTTCGTGTGCAAAACGGACAATCTCTTTCGAAGTATCCCGGTTTCATACGGAAACTCGTTTGTTACAAAGGGATTTCATTTTTTGAACTTATTTGAACTCCATAGTTTTTTGTGTTCAATATGCACCATTCAAAGCCACATCATCAATTTACAACCCTTTCCGACTTCATTTGTTATTTTTCATGCATTTACTGATTATTTTGAGCCATAAGACCATGAAATTGAAAAGCATTGGAAACGAACTATGAAAAGGATCCAAGTTGGCATGGTATCATCATTTGACCCACATAGCATGTGCGAGAAAGTTGAGAGGGCTACGACAAAAACTGGATGCACTTCGTGTACAAAACGGACAATCTCTTTCGAAGTATCAGGGTTTCATACGGAAACTTGTCTGTTACAAAGGGATTTCATTTTTTTGAACTTATTTGAAATCCATAGTTTTTTTGTGTTCAGAATGGACCATTCAAAGCCACATCATCAATTTACAACCAATTCTGACTTCATTTGTTATTTTCATGCATTTACTAATTATTTTGAGCTATAAGACCATGAAATTGAAAAGCATTTGAAATGAACTCTGAAAAGGTTCCAAGTTGGCATGGTATCATCATTTCACCCACATAGCATGTCCAAGAAAGTTGAGAGGGTTACAGCAAAAACTGGATGCACTTCATGTACAGAACGGACAATCTCTTTCGAAGTATCAGGGTTTCATACGGAAACTCGTCTTTTACAAATGGATTTCATTCTTTTGAACTTATTTGTACACCATAGTTTTTCTGTGTTCAAAATGCACCATTCAAAGCCACATCATCAATTTACAACCCTTTCTGACTTCATTTATTATTTTTCATGCATTTACTGATTATTTTGAGCTATAAGACCATGAAATTGAAAAGAATTTGAAATGAACTCTGAAAAGGTTCCAAGTTGGCATGGTATCATCATTTCACCCACATAGAATGTGCGAGAAAGTTGAGAGGGTTACGGCAAAAACTGGATGCTCTTCGTGTACAAAACGGACAATCTCTTTCGAAATATCACGGTTTCATACGGAAACTCGTCTGTTACAACGGGATTTCATTTTTTTGAACTTATTTGAACTCCATAGTTTTTCGGTGTTCAAAATGCACCATTCAAAGCCACATCATCAATTTACAACCCTTTCTGACTTCATTTGTTATTTTTCATGCATTTATTGATTATTTTGAGTTATAAGACCATGAAATTGAAAAGCATTTGAAATGAACTCTGAAAAGGTTCCAAGTTGGCATGGTATCATCATTTCACCCACATAGCATGTGCGGTAAAGTTGTAAGGATTACGGCAAAAACTGGATGCACTTCGTGTGCAAAACGGACAATCTCTTTCGAAGTATCCCGGTTTCATACGGAAACTCGTTTGTTACAAAGGGATTTCATTTTTTGAACTTATTTGAACTCCATAGTTTTTTGTGTTCAATATGCACCATTCAAAGCCACATCATCAATTTACAACCCTTTCCGACTTCATTTGTTATTTTTCATGCATTTACTGATTATTTTGAGCTATAAGACCATGAAATTGAAAAGCATTTGAAATGTACTCTGAAAAGGTTCCAAGTTGGCATGGTATCATCATTTCACCCACATAGCATGTGCGGGAATGTTGAGAGGGTCACGACAAAAACTGGATGCACTTCGTGTACAAAACGGACAATCTCTTTCGAAATATCACGGTTTCATACGGAAACTCATCTGTTACAAAGGGATTTCATTTTTTGAACTTATTTGAACTCCATAGTTTTTTTGTGTTCAAAATGCACCATTCAAAGCCACATCATCAATTTACAACCAATTCTGACTTCATTTGTTATTTTCATGCATTTACTAATTATTTTGAGCTATAAGACCATGAAATTGAAAAGCATTTGAAATGAACTCTGAAAAGGTTCCAAGTTGGCATGGTATCATCATTTCACCCACATAGCATATGCGAGAAAGTTGAGAGGGTTACGGCAAAAACTGGATGCTCTTCGTGTACAAAACGGACAATCTCTTTCGAAATATCACGGTTTCATACGGAAACTCGTCTGTTACAACGGGATTTCATTTTTTTGAACTTATTTGAACTCCATAGTTTTTCGGTGTTCAAAATGCACCATTCAAAGCCACATCATCAATTTACAACCCTTTCTGACTTCATTTGTTATTTTTCATGCATTTATTGATTATTTTGAGTTATAAGACCATGAAATTGAAAAGCATTTGAAATGAACTCTGAAAAGGTTCCAAGTTGGCATGGTATCATCATTTCACCCACATAGCATGTGCGGTAAAGTTGTAAGGATTACGGCAAAAACTGGATGCACTTCGTGTGCAAAACGGACAATCTCTTTCGAAGTATCCCGGTTTCATACGGAAACTCGTTTGTTACAAAGGGATTTCATTTTTTGAACTTATTTGAACTCCATAGTTTTTTGTGTTCAATATGCACCATTCAAAGCCACATCATCAATTTACAACCCTTTCCGACTTCATTTGTTATTTTTCATGCATTTACTGATTATTTTGAGCCATAAGACCATGAAATTGAAAAGCATTGGAAACGAACTATGAAAAGGATCCAAGTTGGCATGGTATCATCATTTGACCCACATAGCATGTGCGAGAAAGTTGAGAGGGCTACGACAAAAACTGGATGCACTTCGTGTACAAAACGGACAATCTCTTTCGAAGTATCAGGGTTTCATACGGAAACTTGTCTGTTACAAAGGGATTTCATTTTTTTGAACTTATTTGAAATCCATAGTTTTTTTGTGTTCAGAATGGACCATTCAAAGCCACATCATCAATTTACAACCAATTCTGACTTCATTTGTTATTTTCATGCATTTACTAATTATTTTGAGCTATAAGACCATGAAATTGAAAAGCATTTGAAATGAACTCTGAAAAGGTTCCAAGTTGGCATGGTATCATCATTTCACCCACATAGCATGTCCAAGAAAGTTGAGAGGGTTACAGCAAAAACTGGATGCACTTCATGTACAGAACGGACAATCTCTTTCGAAGTATCAGGGTTTCATACGGAAACTCGTCTTTTACAAATGGATTTCATTCTTTTGAACTTATTTGTACACCATAGTTTTTCTGTGTTCAAAATGCACCATTCAAAGCCACATCATCAATTTACAACCCTTTCTGACTTCATTTATTATTTTTCATGCATTTACTGATTATTTTGAGCTATAAGACCATGAAATTGAAAAGAATTTGAAATGAACTCTGAAAAGGTTCCAAGTTGGCATGGTATCATCATTTCACCCACATAGAATGTGCGAGAAAGTTGAGAGGGTTACGGCAAAAACTGGATGCTCTTCGTGTACAAAACGGACAATCTCTTTCGAAATATCACGGTTTCATACGGAAACTCGTCTGTTACAACGGGATTTCATTTTTTTGAACTTATTTGAACTCCATAGTTTTTCGGTGTTCAAAATGCACCATTCAAAGCCACATCATCAATTTACAACCCTTTCTGACTTCATTTGTTATTTTTCATGCATTTATTGATTATTTTGAGTTATAAGACCATGAAATTGAAAAGCATTTGAAATGAACTCTGAAAAGGTTCCAAGTTGGCATGGTATCATCATTTCACCCACATAGCATGTGCGGTAAAGTTGTAAGGATTACGGCAAAAACTGGATGCACTTCGTGTGCAAAACGGACAATCTCTTTCGAAGTATCCCGGTTTCATACGGAAACTCGTTTGTTACAAAGGGATTTCATTTTTTGAACTTATTTGAACTCCATAGTTTTTTGTGTTCAATATGCACCATTCAAAGCCACATCATCAATTTACAACCCTTTCCGACTTCATTTGTTATTTTTCATGCATTTACTGATTATTTTGAGCTATAAGACCATGAAATTGAAAAGCATTTGAAATGTACTCTGAAAAGGTTCCAAGTTGGCATGGTATCATCATTTCACCCACATAGCATGTGCGGGAATGTTGAGAGGGTCACGACAAAAACTGGATGCACTTCGTGTACAAAACGGACAATCTCTTTCGAAATATCACGGTTTCATACGGAAACTCATCTGTTACAAAGGGATTTCATTTTTTGAACTTATTTGAACTCCATAGTTTTTTTGTGTTCAAAATGCACCATTCAAAGCCACATCATCAATTTACAACCAATTCTGACTTCATTTGTTATTTTCATGCATTTACTAATTATTTTGAGCTATAAGACCATGAAATTGAAAAGCATTTGAAATGAACTCTGAAAAGGTTCCAAGTTGGCATGGTATCATCATTTCACCCACATAGCATGTGCAAGAAAGTTGAGAGGGTTACAGCAAAAACTGGATGCACTTCATGTACAGAACGGACAATCTCTTTCGAAGTATCAGGGTTTCATACGGAAACTCGTCTTTTACAAATGGATTTCATTCTTTTGAACTTATTTGTACACCATAGTTTTTCTGTGTTCAAAATGCACCATTCAAAGCCACATCATCAATTTACAACCCTTTCTGACTTCATTTATTATTTTTCATGCATTTACTAATTATTTTGAGCTATAGGACCATGAAATTGAAAATCATTTGAAATGAACTCTCAAAAGGTTCCAAGTTGGCATGGTATCATCATTTCACCCACATAGAATGTGCGAGAAAGTTGAGAGGGTTACGGCAAAAACTGGATGCACTTCGTGTACAAAACGGACAATCTCTTTTGAAGTATCAGGGTTTCATACGGAAACTCGTGTGTTACAAAGGGATTTCATTTTTTTGAACTTATTTGAACTCCGTAGTTTTTTGTGTTCAAAATGCACATTCAAAGCCACATCATCAATTTACAACCCTTTCTGACTTCATTTGTTATTTTTCATGCATTTACTGATTATTTTGAGCTATAAGACCATGAAATTGAAAAGCATTTGAAATGTACTCTGAAAAGGTTCCAAGTTGGCATGGTATCATCATTTCACCCACATAGCATGTGCGGGAATGTTGAGAGGGTTACGACAAAAACTGGATGCACTTCATGTACAAAACGGACAATCTCTTTCGAAATATCACGGTTTCATACGGAAACTCATCTGTTACAAAGGGATTTCATTATTTTGAACTTATTTGAACTCCATAATTTTTCTGTGTTCAAAATGCACCATTCAAAGCCACATCATCAATTTACAACCCTTTCTGACTTCATTTATTATTTTTCATGCATTTACTGATTATTTTGAGCTATAAGACCATGAAATTGAAAAGCATTAGAACTGAACTATGAAAAGGTTCGAAGTTGGCATGGTATCATCATTTCACCCACATAGCATGTGCGAGAAAGTTGACACGGTTACGACAAAAACTGGATGCACCTCGTGTACAAAACGGACAATCTCTTTCGAAGTATGAGGGTTTCGTACGGAAACTCGTGTGTTACAAAGGGATTTCATTTTTTTGAACTTATTTGAAATCCATAGTTTTTTTGTGTTCAGAATGGACCATTCAAAGCCACATCATCAATTTACAACCAATTCTGACTTCATTTGTTATTTTCATGCATTTACTAATTATTTTGAGCTATAAGACCATGAAATTGAAAAGCATTTGAAATGAACTCTGAAAAGGTTCCAAGTTGGCATGGTATCATCATTTCACCCACATAGCATGTGCAAGAAAGTTGAGAGGGTTACAGCAAAAACTGGATGCACTTCATGTACAGAACGGACAATCTCTTTCGAAGTATCAGGGTTTCATACGGAAACTCGTCTATTACAAATGGATTTCATTCTTTTGAACTTATTTGTACACCATAGTTTTTCTGTGTTCAAAATGCACCATTCAAAGCCACATCATCAATTTACAACCCTTTCTGACTTCATTTATTATTTTTCATGCATTTAGTGATTATTTTGAGCTATAGGACCATGAAATTGAAAATCATTTGAAATGAACTCTCAAAAGGTTCCAA
Organism: Hordeum vulgare subsp. vulgare; assembly: GCF_904849725.1. Lineage (NCBI taxonomy): Eukaryota > Viridiplantae > Streptophyta > Magnoliopsida > Poales > Poaceae > Hordeum > Hordeum vulgare. Next base: position 77,962,208 of record NC_058523.1, on the reverse strand, counting down.
GTTGGCATGGTATCATCATTTCACCCACATAGAATGTGCGAGAAAGTTGAGAGGGTTACGGCAAAAACTGGATGCACTTCGTGTACAAAACGGACAATCTCTTTTGAAGTATCAGGGTTTCATACGGAAACTCGTGTGTTACAAAGGGATTTCATTTTTTTGAACTTATTTGAACTCCGTAGTTTTTTGTGTTCAAAATGCACATTCAAAGCCACATCATCAATTTACAACCCTTTCTGACTTCATTTGTTATTTTTCATGCATTTACTGATTATTTTGAGCTATAAGACCATGAAATTGAAAAGCATTTGAAATGTACTCTGAAAAGGTTCCAAGTTGGCATGGTATCATCATTTCACCCACATAGCATGTGCGGGAATGTTGAGAGGGTTACGACAAAAACTGGATGCACTTCGTGTACAAAACCGACAATCTCTTTCGAAATATCACGGTTTCATACGGAAACTCATCTGTTACAAAGGGATTTCATTATTTTGAACTTATTTGAACTCCATAATTTTTCTGTGTTCAAAATGCACCATTCAAAGCCACATCATCAATTTACAACCCTTTCTGACTTCATTTATTATTTTTCATGCATTTACTGATTATTTTGAGCTATAAGACCATGAAATTGAAAAGCATTAGAACTGAACTATGAAAAGGTTCGAATTTGGCATGGTACCATCATTTCACCCACATAGCATGTGCGAGAAAGTTGAGAGGGTTACGACAAAAACTGGATGCACTTCGTGTACAAAACGGACAATCTCTTTCGAAGTATGAGGGTTTCGTACGGAAACTCGTGTGTTACAAAGGGATTTCATTTTTTTGAACTTATTTGAAATCCATAGTTTATTTGTGTTCAGAATGGACCATTCAAAGCCACATCATCAATTTACAACCAGTTCTGACTTCATTTGTTATTTTCATGCATTTACTAATTATTTTGAGCTATAAGACCATGAAATTGAAAAGCATTTGAAATGAACTCTGAAAAGGTTCCAAGTTGGCATGGTATCATCATTTCACCCACATAGCATGTGCGAGAAAGTTGAGAGGGTTACAGCAAAAACTGGATGCACTTCATGTACAAAACGGACAATCTATTTTGAAGTATCAGGGTTTCATACGGAAACTCGTCTGTTACAAAGGGATTTCATTCTTTTGAACTTATTTGTACACCATAGTTTTTATGTGTTCAAAATGCACCATTCAAAGCCACATCATCAATTTACAACCCTTTCTGACTTCATTTATTATTTTTCATGCATTTACTGATTATTTTGAGCTATAGGACCATGAAATTGAAAATCATTTGAAATGAACTCTCAAAAGGTTCCAAGTTGGCACGGTATCATCATTTCACCCACATAGAATGTGCGAGAAAGTTGAGAGGGTTACGGCAAAAACTGGATGCACTTCGTGTACAAAACGGACAATCTCTTTTGAAGTATCAGGGTTTCATACGGAAACTCGTGTGTTACAAAGGGATTTCATTTTTTTGAACTTATTTGAACTCCATAGTTTTTGTGTGTTCAAAATGCACCATTCAAAGCCACATCATCAATTTATAACCTTTTCTGACTTCATTTGTTATTTTTCATGCATTTACTGATTATTTTGAGCTATAAGACCACAAAACTGAAAAGCATTTGAAATGAACTCTGAAAAGGTTCCAAGTTGGCATGGTATCATAATTTCACCCACATAGCATGTGCAAGAAAGTTGACAGGGTTACAGAAAAAACTGGATGCACTTCGTGTACAAAACGGACAATCTCTTTCGAAGTATCATGGTTTCATACAGAAACTCGTCTTTTATAAAGGGATTTCATTTTTTCGAACTTATTTGAACTACATAGTTTTTGTGTGTTCAAAATGCATCATTCAAAGCCACATCATCAATTTACAACCCTTTCTGACTTCATTTGCTATTTTTCATGCATTTACTGATTATTTTGAGCAATAAGACCATGAAATTGAAAAGCATTTGAAATGAACTCTGAAAAGGTTCCAAGTTGGCATGGTATCATCATTTCACCCACATAGCATATGCGAGAAACTGGAGAGGGTTACGGCAAAAACTGGATGCACTTCGTGTACAAAACGGACAATCTCCTTCGAAGTATCACGGTTTCATACGGAAACTCGTCTGTTACAAAGGGATTTCATTTTTTGAACTTATTTGAACTCCATAGTTTTTTTGTGTTCAAAATGCACCATTCAAAGCCACATCATCAATTTACAGCCCTTTCTGACTTCATTTGTTATTTTTCATGCATTTACTCATTATTTTGAGCTATAAGACCATGACAGTGAAAAGCATTTGAAATGAACTCTGAAAAGGTTCCAAGTTGGCATGGTATCATCATTTCACCCACATAGCATGTGCGAGATAGTTGAGAGGGTTACGGCAAAAACTAGATGCACTTCGTGTACAAAACGGACAATTTCTTTCGAAGTATCAGGGTTTCATACGGAAGCCTGTCTATTATAAAGGGATTTCATTTTTATGAACTTATTTGAACTACATAGTTTTTGTGTGTTCAATATGCATCATTAAAAGCCACATATTCCATTTACAACCCTTTCTGACTTCATTTATTATTTTTCATGCATTTACTAATTATTTTGAGATATAAGATCATGAAATTGAAAAGCATTTGAAATGAACTTTGAAAAGGTTCCAAGTTGGCATGGTATCATCATGTCACCCACATAGCATGTGCGAGAAAGTTGAGAGGGTTACGGCAAAAACTGGATGCACTTCGTGTACAAAACAAACAATCTATTTACAAAGTATCACGGATTCATACGGAAAGTCATCTGTTACAAAGGGATTTCATTTTTTGAACTTATTTGAACTCCATAGTTTTTTTGTGTTCAAAATGCACCATTCAAAGCCACATCATCAATTTACAACCCTTTCTGACTTCATTTGTTATTTTTCATGCATTTACTGATTATTTTGAGCTATAAGACCATGAATTGAAAAGCATTTGAAATGAACTCTGAAAAGGTTACAAGTTGGCATGGTATCATCATTTCACCCACATAGCATGTGCGAGAAAGTTGAGAGGGTTACGGCAAAAACTGGATGCACTTCGTGGACAAAACGGACAATCTCTTTCGAAATATCACGGTTTCATACGGAAACTCGTCGCTTACAAAGGGATTTCATTATTTTGAACTTATTTGAACTCCATAATTTTTCTGTGTTCAAAATGCACCATTCAAAGCCACATCATCAATTTACATCCCTTTCTGACTTCATTTGTTATTTTTCATGCATTTACTGATTATTTTAAGCTATAAGACCATGAAATTGAAAAGCATTAGAAATGAACTATGAAAAGGTTTGAAGTTGGCATGGTATCATCATTTTAACCACATAGCATGTGCGAGAAAGTTGAGAGGGTTACGGCAAAAACTGGACGCACTTCGTGTACAAAACGGACAATCTCTTTCGAAGTATCAGGGTTTCATACGGAAACTCGTATGTTATAAAGGGATTTCATTTTTTTAACTTATTTGAACTACATAGTTTTTGTGTGTTCAAAATACATCATTCAAAGCCACATCATCAATTTACAACTCATGCATTTACTAATTATTTTGAGCTATAAGACCAAAAAATTGAAAAGCATTTGAAATGAACTCTGAAAACATTCCAAGTTGGCATGGTATCATCATTTCACCCACATAGCATGTGCGAGTAAGTTGAGAAGGTTACGGCAAAAACTGGATGCACTTCGTGTACAAAACGGACAATCTGTTTCGAAGTATCACGGTTTCATACGGAAACTCGTCTGTTACAAAGGGATTTCATTTTTTTAACTTATTTGAACTCCATAGTTTTTTTGTGTTTGCAATGCACCATTCAAAGCCACATCATCAATTTACAACCCTTTCTGACTTCATTAGTTATTTTTCATGCATTTACTTATTAGTTTGAGCTATAAGACCGTGAAATTGAAAAGCATTTGAAATGAACTCTGAAAAGGTTCCAAGTTGGCATGGTATCATCATTTCACCCACATAGCATGTGCGAGAAAGTTGAGAGGGTTACGGCAAAAACTGGATGCACTTCGTGTACAAAACGGACAATCTCTTTCGAAGTATGAGAGTTTCATACGGAAACTCGTGTGTTACAAAGTGATTTCATTTTTTGAACTTCTTTGAAATCCATAGTTTTTCTGTGTTCAAAATGCACCATTCAAAGCCACATCATCAATTTACAACCCTTTCTGACTTCATTTGTTATTTTTCATGAATTTACTGATTATTTTGAGCTATAGGACCATGAAATTGAAAATCATTTGAAATGAACTCTCAAAAGGTTCCAAGTTGGCATGGTATCATCATTTCACCCACATAGAATGTGCAAGAAAGTTGAGAGGGTTACGGCAAAAACTGGGTGCACTTCGTGTACAAAACGGACAATCTCTTTCGAAGTATCACGGTTTCATACGGAAACTCGTGTGTTACAAAGGGATTTCATTTTTTTGAACTTATTTGAACTCCATAGTTTTTCTGTGTTCAAAATGCACCATTCAAAGCCATATCATCAATTTACAACCCTTTCTAACATCATTTGTTATTTTTCATGCATTTACTGATTATTTTGATCTATAAGACCATGAAACTGAAGAGCATTTAAAATGAACTCTGAAAAGGTTCCAAGTTGGCATGGTATCATCATTTCACCCACATAGCATATGCGAGAAAGTTGAGAGGGTTACGACAAAAACTGGATGCACTTCGTGTACAAAACGGACAATCTCTTTCAAAGTATCACGGTTTTATACGGAAACTCGTCTATTACAAAGGGATTTCATTTTTTTGAACTTATTCGAACTCCATAGTTTTTCTGTGTTCAAAATGCACCATTCAAAGCCACATCATCAATTGACAACCCTTTCTGACTTCATTTGTTATTTTTCATGCATTTACTAATTATTTTGAGCTATAAGACCATGAAATCGAAAAGCATTTGAAATGAACTCTGAAAAGGTTCCAGGTTGGCATGGTATCATCGTTTCACCCACATAGCATGTGCGAGAAAGTTGAGAGGGTTAGGGCAAAAAATGGATGCACTTCGTGTACAAAACGGACAATCTCTATCGAAGTATCACAGTTTCATACGGAAACTCGTTTGTTACAAAGGGATTTCATTTTTTTGAACTTATTTGAACTCCATAGTTTTTCTGTGTTCAAAATGCACCATTCAAAGCCATATCATCAATTTACAACCCTTTCTGACTTCATTTGTTATTTTTCATGCATTTACTAATTATTTTGAGCTATAAGACCATGAAATCGAAAAGCATTTGAAATGAACTCTGAAAAGGTTCCAAGTTGGCATGGTATCATCATTTCACCCACATAGCATATGCGAGAAAGTTGAGAGGGTTACGACAAAAACTGGATGCACTTCGTGTACAAAACGGACAATCTCTTTCGAAGTATCAGGGTTTCGTACGGAAACTCGTCTGTTATAAAGGGATTTCATTTTTTTGTACTTATTTGAACTACATAGTTTTTGTGTGTTCAAAATGCATCATTCAAAGCCACATCATCAATTTACAACCCTTTCTGACTTCATTTGTTATTTTTCATGCATTTACTGAAAGACCATGAAATTGAAAAGTATTTGAAATGAACTCTGAAAAGGTTCCAAGTTGGCATGGTATCATCATTTCACCCACATAGCATATGCGAGAAAGTCGAGAGGGTTTTGGCAAAAATTGGATGCACTTCGTGTACAAAACGGACAATCTCCTTCGAAGTATCACGGTTTCAAACGGAAACTCGTCTGTTACAAAGGGATTTCATTTTTTGAACTTATTTGAACTCCATAGTTTTTTTTTGTGTTCAAAATGCACCATTCAAAGCCACATCATCAATTTGCAACCCTTTCTGACTTCATTTGTTATTTTTCATGCATTTACTGATTATTTTGAGCTATAAGACTATGAAATTGAAAAGCATTTGAAATGAACTCTGAAAAGGTTCCAAGTTGGCATGGTATCATCATTTCACCCACATATCATGTGCGAGAAAGTTGAGAGGGTTACTACAAAAACTGGATGCACTTCGTGTACAAAACGGACAATCTCTTTCAAAGTATCACGGTTTTATACGGAAACTCGTCTATTACAAAGGGATTTCATTTTTTTGAACTTATTCGAACTCCATAGTTTTTCTGTGTTCAAAATGCACCATTCAAAGCCACATCATCAATTGACAACCCTTTCTGACTTCATTTGTTATTTTTCATGCATTTACTAATTATTTTGAGCTATAAGACCATGAAATCGAAAAGCATTTGAAATGAACTCTGAAAAGGTTCCAGGTTGGCATGGTATCATCGTTTCACCCACATAGCATGTGCGAGAAAGTTGAGAGGGTTAGGGCAAAAAATGGACGCACTTCGTGTACAAAACGGACAATCTCTTTCGAAGTATCAGGGTTTCATACGGAAACTCGTTTGTTACAAAGGGATTTCATTTTTTTAACTTATTTGAACTACATAGTTTTTGTGTGTTCAAAATACATCATTCAAAGCCACATCATCAATTTACAACTCATGCATTTACTGATTATTTTGAGCTATAAGACCAAAAAATTGAAAAGCATTTGAAATGAACTCTGAAAACATTCCAAGTTGGCATGGTATCATCATTTCACCCACATAGCATGTGCGAGTAAGTTGAGAGGGTTACGGCAAAAACTGGATGCACTTCGTGTACAAAACGGACAATCTGTTACGAAGTATCACGGTTTCATACGGAAACTCGTCTGTTACAAAGGGATTTCATTTTTTTAACTTATTTGAACTCCATAGTTTTTTTGTGTTCGCAATGCACCATTCAAAGCCACATCATCAATTTACAACCCTTTCTGACTTCATTAGTTATTTTTCATGCATTTACTGATTAGTTTGAGCTATAAGACCGTGAAATTGAAAAGCATTTGAAATGAACTCTGAAAAGGTTCCAAGTTGGCATGGTATCATCATTTCACCCACATAGCATGTGCGAGAAAGTTGAGAGGGTTACGGCAAAAACTGGATGCACTTCGTGTACAAAACGGACAATCTCTTTCGAAGTATGAGAGTTTCATACGGAAACTCGTGTGTTACAAAGTGATTTCATTTTTTGAACTTATTTGAACTCCATAGTTTTTCTGTGTTCAAAATGCACCATTCAAAGCCATATCATCAATTTACAACCCTTTCTAACATCATTTGTTATTTTTCATGCATTTACTGATTATTTTGAGCTATAAGACCATGAAACTGAAGAGCATTTGAAATGAACTCTGAAAAGGTTCCAAGTTGGCATGGTATCATCATTTCACCCACATAGCATATGCGAGAAAGTTGAGAGGGTTACGACAAAAACTGGATGCACTTCGTGTACAAAACGGACAATCTCTTTCGAAGTATCAGGGTTTCGTACGGAAACTCGTCTGTTATAAAGGGATTTCATTTTTTTGTACTTATTTGAACTACATAGTTTTTGTGTGTTCAAAATGCATCATTCAAAGCCACATCATCAATTTACAACCCTTTCTGACTTCATTTGTTATTTTTCATGCATTTACTGAAAAACCATGAAATTGTAAAGTATTTGAAATGAACTCTGAAAAGGTTCCAAGTTGGCCTGGTATCATCATTTCACCCACATAGCATATGCGAGAAAGTCGAGAGGGTTTTGGCAAAAATTGGATGCACTTCGTGTACAAAACGGACAATCTCCTTCAAAGTATCACGGTTTCATACGGAAACTCGTCTGTTACAAACGGATTTCATTTTTTGAACTTATTTGAACTCCATAGTTTTTTTTGTGTTCAAAATGCACCATTCAAAGCCACATCACCAATTTGCAACCCATTCTGACTTCATTTGTTATTTTTCATGCATTTACTGATTATTTTGAGCTATAAGACTATGAAATTGAAAAGCATTTGAAATGAACTCTGAAAAGGTTCCAAGTTGGCATGGTATCATCATTTCACCCACATATCATGTGCGAGAAAGTTGAGAGGGTTACTACAAAAACTGGATGCACTTCGTGTACAAAACGGACAATCTCTTTCAAAGTATCACGGTTTTATACGGAAACTCGTCTATTACAAAGGGATTTCATTTTTTGAACTTATTCGAACTCCATAGTTTTTCTGTGTTCAAAATGCACCATTCAAAGCCACATCATCAATTGACAACCCTTTCTGACTTCATTTGTTATTTTTCATGCATTTACTAATTATTTTGAGCTATAAGACCATGAAATCGAAAAGCATTTGAAATGAACTCTGAAAAGGTTCCAGGTTGGCATGGTATCATCGTTTCACCCACATAGCATGTGCGAGAAAGTTGAGAGGGTTAGGGCAAAAAATGGATGCACTTCGTGTACAAAACGGACAATCTCTATCGAAGTATCACAGTTTCATACGGAAACTCGTTTGTTACAAAGGGATTTCATTTTTTTGAACTTATTTGAAATCCATAGTTTTTCTGTGTTCAAAATGCAGCATTCAAAGCCACATCATCAATTTACAACCATTTCTGACTTCATTTGTTATTTTCATGCATTGACTAATTATTTTGAGCTATAAGACCATGAAGTTCAAAAACATTTGAAATGAACTCTGAAAGTGTTCCAAGTTGGCATGGTATCATCATTTCACCCACATAGCATGTGCGAGAAAGTTGAGAGGATTACGGCAAAAACTAGATGCACTTCGTGTACAAAACGGACAATATCTTTCGAAGTATCAGGGTTTCATACGGAAACTCGTGTGTTACAAAGGGATTTCATTTTTCTGAACTTATTTGACCTCCATAGTTTTTGTGTGTTCAAAATGCACCATTCAAAGCCACATCATCAATTTACAACCCTTTCTGACTTCATTTGTTATTTTTCATGCATTTAATGATTACTTTAAGCTATAAGACCATGAAATTGAAAAGCATTTGAAATGAACTCTGAAAAGGTTCCAAGTTGGCATGGTATCATAATTTCACCCACATAGCATGTGCGAGAAATTTGACACGGTTACGGCAAAAACTCGTTGCACTTCGTGTACAAAACGGACAATCTCTTTTGAAGTATCAGGGTTTCATACGTAAACTCGTCTGTTACAAAGGGATTTCATTTTTTGAAGTTATTTGAACTCCATAGTATTTTTGTGTTCGAAATGCACCATTAGAAGCCACATCATCATTTTACAACCCTTTCTGACTTCATTTGTTATTTTTCATGCTTTTACTGATTATTGTGAGCTTTAAGACCATGAAATTGAAAAGCATTAGAAATGAACTCTGAAAAGGTTCGAAGTTGGCATGGTATCATCATTTCACCCACATAGCATGTGCGAGAAAGTTGAGAGGGTTAGGGCAAAAACTGGATGCACTTCGTGTACAAAACGGACAATCTCTATCGAAGTATCACAGTTTCATACGGAAACTCGTTTGTTACAAAGGGATTTCATTTTTTTGGACTTATTTGAACTCCATAGTTTTTCTGTGTTCAAAATGCAATATTCAAAGCCATATCATCAATTTACAACCCTTTCTGACTTCATTTGTTATTTTTCATGCATATACTGATTATTTTGAGTTATAAGACCATGAAATTGAACTGCATTTGAAATGAACTCTGAAAAGGTTCCAGGTTGGCATGGTATCATCATTTCACCCAAATAGCATGTGTGAGAAAGTTGACAGGGTTACGACAAAAACTGGATGCACTTCATGTACAAAACGGACAATCTCTTTCGAAGTATCACGGTTTCATATGGAAACTCGTCTGTTATAAAGGGATTTCATTTTTTTGAACTACATAGTTTTTGTGTGTTTAAAAGGCATCATTCAAATACGCATCATCAATATACAACCCTTTCTGACTTCATTTGTAAATTTTCATGCATTTAATGATTATTTTGAGCTATAAGACCATGAAATTTAAAATCATTTGAAATGAACTCTGAAAAGGTTCCAAGTTGGCATGGTATCATCATTTCACCCACATAGCATGGGCGAGAAAGTTGAGAGGGTTACGGCAAAAACTTGATGCACTTCGTGTACAAAACGGACAATCTCTTTCGAAGTATCAGGGTTTCATACGGAAACTCGTGTGTTATAAAGGGATTTCATTTTTTGAACTACATAGTTTTTTTGTGTTCCAAATGCAGCATTCAAAGCCACATAATGAATTTACAACCCTTTCTTACTTTATTTGTTATTTTTCATGCATTTACTGATTATTTTGAGCTATAAGACCGTGAAATTGAAAAGCATTTGAAATGAACTCTGAAAAGGTTCCAAGTAGGCATGGTATCATCATTTCACCCAGATAGCATGTGCAAGAAAGTTGAGAGGGTTACGGCAAAAACTGGATCCACTTCGTGTACAAAACGGACAATCTCTTTCAAAGTATGAGGGTTTCATACGGAAACTCGTGTGTTACGAAGGGATTTCATTTTTTTGAACTTATTTGAACTCAATAGTTTTTCTCTGTTCAAAATGCGCCATTCAAGGCCACATCATCGACTTAAAACTTCATTTGTTATTTTCATGCACTTACTGATTATTTTGAGCTATAAGACCATGAAATTGAAAAGCATTAGAAATGAACTCTGAAAAGGTTCGAAGTTGGCATGGTATCATCATTTCACCCACATAGCATATGCGAGAAAGTTGAGAGGGTTACAACAAAAACTAGATGCACTTCGTGTACAAAACGGACAATCTCTTTCGAAGTATGAGGGTTTCGTACGGAAACTCGTCTGTTATAAAGGGATTTCATTTTTTTGTACTTATTTGAACTACATAGTTTTTGTGTGTTCAAAATGCATCATTCAAAGCCACATCATCAATTTACAAGCATTTCTGACTTCATTTGTTATTTTCATGCATTGACTAATTATTTTGAGCTATAAGACCATGAAATTGAAAAACATTTGAAATGAACTCTGAAAAGTTCCAAGTTGGCATGGTATCATCATTTCACCCACATAGCATGTGCGAGAAAGTAGAGAGGATTACGGCAAAAACTAGATGCACTTCGTGTACAAAACGGACAATATCTTTGGAAGTATCACGGTTTCATACGGAAACTCGTGTGTTACAAAGGGATTTCATTTTTCTGAACTTATTTGACCTCCATAGTTTTTGTGTGTTCAAAATGCACCATTCAAAGCCACATCATCAATTTACAACCCTTTCTGACTTCATTTGTTATTTTTCATGCATTTAATGATTACTTTAAGCTATAAGACCATGAAATTGAAAAGCATTTGAAATGAACTCTGAAAAGGTTCCAAGTTGGCATGGTATCATAATTTCACATAGCATGTGCGAGAAAGTTGACACGGTTACGGCAAAAACTCGTTGCACTTCGTGTACAAAACGGACAATCTGTTTTGAAGTATGAGGGTTTCATACGGAAACTCGTCTGTTACAAAGGGATTTCATTTTTTGAAGTTATTTGAACTCCATAGTATTTTTGTGTTCGAAATGCACCATTAGAAGCCACATCATCATTTTACAACCCTTTCTGACTTCATTTGTTATTTTTCATGCATTTACTGATTATTGTGAGCTTTAAGACCATGAAATTGAAAAGTATTAGAAATGAACTCTGAAAAGGTTCGAAGTTGGCATGGTATCATCATTTCACCCACATAGCATGTGCGAGAAAGTTGAGAGGGTTAGGGCAAAAACTGGATGCACTTCGTGTACAAAACGGACAATCTCTATCGAAGTATCACACTTTCATACGGAAACTCGTTTGTTACAAAGGGATTTCATTTTTTTGGACTTATTTGAACTCCATAGTTTTTCTGTGTTCAAAATGCACCATTCAAAGCCACATCATCAATTGACAACCCTTTCTGACTTCATTTGTTATTTTTCATGCATTTACTGATTATTTTGAGCTATAAGACCATGAAATCGAAAAGCATTTGAAATGAACTCTGAAAAGGTTCCAGGTTGGCATGGTATCATCGTTTCACCCACATAGCATGTGCGAGAAAGTTGAGAGGGTTACGGCAAAAAATGGATGCACTTCGTGTACAAAAAGGACAATCTTTTTCGAAGTATCAGGGTTTCATATAGAAACTCGTGTGTTACAAAGGGATTTCATTTTTTTGAACTTATTTGAAATCCACAGTTTTTCTGTGTTCAAAATGCACCATTCAAAGCCACATCATCAATTTACAACCATTTCTGACTTCATTTGTTATTTTCATGCATTGACTAATTATTTTGAGCTATAAGACCATGAAATTCAAAAACATTTGAAATGAACTCTGAAAAGGTTCCAAGTTGGCATGGTATCATCATTTCACCGACATAGCATGTGCGAGAAAGTTGAGAGGATTACGGCAAAAACTAGATGCACTTCGTGTACAAAACGGACAATATCTTTCGAAGTATCAGGGTTTCATACGGAAACTCGTGTGTTACAAAGGGATTTCATTTTTCTGAACTTATTTGACCTCCATAGTTTTTGTGTGTTCAAAATGCACCATTCAAAGCCACATCATCAATTTACAACCCTTTCTGACTTCATTTGTTATTTTTCATGCATTTAATGATTACTTTAAGCTATAAGACCATGAAATTGAAAAGCATTTGAAATGAACTCTGAAAAGGTTCCAAGTTGGCATGGTATCATAATTTCACCCACATAGCATGTGCGAGAAAGTTGACACGGTTACGGCAAAAACTCGTTGCACTTCGTGTACCAAACGGACAATCTCTTTTGAAGTATCAGGGTTTCATACGGAAACTCGTCTGTTACAAAGGGATTTCATTTTTTGAAGTTATTTGAACTCCATAGTATTTTTGTGTTCGAAATGCACCATTAGAAGCCACATCATCATTTTACAACCCTTTCTGACTTCATTTGTTATTTTTTATGCATTTACTGATTATTGTGAGCTTTAAGACCATGAAATTGAAAAGCATTAGAAATGAACTCTGAAAAGGTTCGAAGTTGGCATGGTATCATCATTTCACCCACATAGCATGTGCGAGAATGTTGAGAGGGTTAGGGCAAAAACTGGATGCACTTCGTGTACAAAACGGACAATCTCTATCGAAGTATCACACTTTCATACGGAAACTCGTTTGTTACAAAGGGATTTCATTTTTTTGGACTTATTTGAACTCCATAGTTTTTCTGTGTTCAAAATGCACCATTCAAAGCCACATCATCAATTGACAACCCTTTCTGACTTCATTTGTTATTTTTCATGCATTTACTGATTATTTTGAGCTATAAGACCATGAAATCGAAAAGCATTTGAAATGAACTCTGAAAAGGTTCCAGGTTGGCATGGTATCATCGTTTCACCCACATAGCATGTGCGAGAAAGTTGAGAGGGTTACGGCAAAAAATGGATGCACTTCGTGTACAAAAAGGACAATCTTTTTCGAAGTATCAGGGTTTCATATAGAAACTCGTGTGTTACAAAGGGATTTCATTTTTTTGAACTTATTTGAAATCCACAGTTTTTCTGTGTTCAAAATGCACCATTCAAAGCCACATCATCAATTTACAACCATTTCTGACTTCATTTGTTATTTTCATGCATTGACTAATTATTTTGAGCTATAAGACCATGAAATTCAAAAACATTTGAAATGAACTCTGAAAAGGTTCCAAGTTGGCATGGTATCATCATTTCACCGACATAGCATGTGCGAGAAAGTTGAGAGGATTACGATGCACTTCGTGTACAAAACGGACAATATCTTTCGAAGTATCAGGGTTTCATACGGAAACTCGTTTGTTACAAAGGGATATCATTTTTTTGGACTTATTTGAACTCCATAGTTTTTCTGTGTTCAAAATGCAATATTCAAAGCCACATCATCAATTTACAACCCTTTCTGACTTCATTTGTTATTTTTCATGCATATACTGATTATTTTGAGGTATAAGACCGTGAAATTTAAAAGCATTTGAAATGAAATCTGAAAAGGTTCCAGGTTGGCATGGTATCATCATTTCACCCACATAGCATGGGCGAGAAAGTTGAGAGGGTTACGGCAAAAACAGGATGCACTTCGTGTACAAAACGGACAATCTCTTTCGAAGTATCAGGGTTTCATACGGAAACTCGTGTGTTATAAAGGGATTTCATTTTTTGAACTACATAGTTTTTTTGTGTTCCAAATGCAGCATTCAAAGCCACATAATAAATTTACAACCCTTTCTTACTTTATTTGTTCTTTTTCATGCATTTACTGATTATTTTGAGCTATAAGACCGTGAAATTGAAAAGCATTTGAAATGAACTCTGAAAAGGTTCCAAGTTGGCATGGTATCATCATTTCACCCACATAGCATGTGCAAGAAAGTTGAGAGGGTTACGGCAAAAACTGGATCCACTTCGTGTACAAAACGGACAATCTCTTTCAAAGTATGAGGGTTTCATACGGAAACTCGTGTATTACGAAGGGATTTCATTTTTTTGAACTTATTTGAACTCAATAGTTTTTCTGTGTTCAAAATGCGCCATTCAAGGCCACATCATCAACTTAAAACTTCATTTGTTATTTTCATGCATTTAATGATTATTTTGAGCTATAAGACCATGAAATTGAAAAGCATTAGAAATGAACTCTGAAAAGGTTCGAAGTTGGCATGGTATCATCATTTCACCCACATAGCATGTGCGAGAAAGTTGAGAGGGTTACGGCAAAAACTGGATGCACTTCGTGTACAAAACGGAAAATCTCTTTCGAAGTATCACGGTTTCATACGGAAACTCGTCTGTTACAAAGGGATTTCATTTTTTTGAACTTATTTGAACTCCATAGTTTTTTTGTGTTCAAAATGAACTCTGAAAAGGTTTTTCACCCACATAGCATGGGCGAGAAAGTTGAGAGGGTTACGGCAAAAACTGGATGCACTTCGTGTACAAAACGGACAATCTCTTTCGAAGTATCAGGGATTCATACGGAAACTCGTGTGTTATAAAGGGATTTCATTTCTTGAACTACATAGTTTTTTTGTGTTCCAAATGCAGCATTCAAAGCCACATAATAAATTTACAACCCTTTCTTACTTTATTTGTTATTTTTCATGCATTTACTGATTATTTTGAGCTATAAGACCGTGAAATTGAAAAGCATTTGAAATGAACTCTGAAAAGGTTCCAAGTTGGCATGGTATCATCATTTCACCCACATAGCATGTGCAAGAAAGTTGAGAGGGTTACGGCAAAAACTGGATCCACTTCGTGTACAAAACGGACAATCTCTTTCAAAGTATGAGGGTTTCATACGGAAACTCGTGTATTACGAAGGGATTTCATTTTTTTGAACTTATTTGAACTCAATAGTTTTTCTGTGTTCAAAATGCGCCATTCAAGGCCACATCATCAACTTAAAACTTCATTTGTTATTTTCATGCATTTACTGATTATTTTGAGCTATAAGACCATGAAATTGAAAAGCATTAGAAATGAACTCTGAAAAGGTTCGAAGTTGGCATGGTATCATCATTTCACCCACATAGCATGTGCGAGAAAGTTGAGAGGGTTACGGCAAAAACTGGATGCACTTCGTGTACAAAACGGAAAATCTCTTTCGAAGTATCACGGTTTCATACGGAAACTCGTCGGTTACAAAGGGATTTCATTTTTTGAACTTATTTGAACTCCATAGTTTTTTTGTGTTCAAAATGCACCATTCGAAGCCACAACACTAATTTACAACCCTTTCTGACTTTATTTGTTATTTTTCATGCATTTCCTGATTATTTTGAGCTATAAGACCGTGAAATTGAAAAGCATTTGAAATGAACTCTGAAAAGGTTCCAAGTTGGCATGGTATCCTCATTTAACCCACATCGCATGTGCGAGAAATTTGAGAGGGTTACGGCAAAAACTGGATGCACTTCGTGTACAAAATGGACAATGTCTTTCAACGTATGAGGGTTTCATACGGAAACTCGTGTGTTACAAAGGGATTTCATTTTTTGAACTTATTGGAACTCCATAGTTTTTCTGTGTTCAAAATGCACCATTCAAAGCCACATCATCAACTTAGAACTTCATTTGTTATTTTCATTCATTTACTGATTATTTTGAGCTATAAGACCATGAAATTGAAAAGCATTAGAAATGAACTCTGAAAAGGTTCGAAGATTGCATGGTATCATCATTTCTCCCACATAGCATGTGCGAGAAAGTTGAGACGGTTACGGCAAAAACTCGTTGCACTTCGTGTACAAAACGGACAATCTCTTTTGAAGTATCAGGGTTTCATACGGAAACTCGTCTGTTACAAAGGGATTTCATTTTTTGAAGTTATTTGAACTCCATAGTATTTTTGTGTTCGAAATGCACCATTAGAAGCCACATCATCATTTTACAACCCTTTCTGACTTCATTTGTTATTTTTTATGCATTTACTGATTATTGTGAGCTTTAAGACCATGAAATTGAAAAGCATTAGAAATGAACTCTGAAAAGGTTCGAAGTTGGCATGGTATCATCATTTCACCCACATAGCATGTGCGAGAAAGTTGAGAGGGTTAGGGCAAAAACTGGATGCACTTCGTGTACAAAACGGACAATCTCTATCGAAGTATCACAGTTTCATACGGAAACTCGTTTGTTACAAAGGGATATCATTTTTTTGGACTTATTTGAACTCCATAGTTTTTCTGTGTTCAAAATGCAATATTCAAAGCCACATCATCAATTTACAACCCTTTCTGACTTCATTTGTTATTTTTCATGCATATACTGATTATTTTGAGGTATAAGACCATGAAATTTAAAAGCATTTGAAATGAAATCTGAAAAGGTTCCAGGTTGGCATGGTATCATCATTTCACCCACATAGCATGGGCGAGAAAGTTGAGAGGGTTACGGCAAAAACAGGATGCACTTCGTGTACAAAACGGACAATCTCTTTCGAAGTATCAGGGTTTCATACGGAAACTCGTGTGTTATAAAGGGATTTCATTTTTTGAACTACATAGTTTTTTTGTGTTCCAAATGCAGCATTCAAAGCCACATAATAAATTTACAACCCTTTCTTACTTTATTTGTTATTTTTCATGCATTTACTGATTATTTTGAGCTATAAGACCGTGAAATTGAAAAGCATTTGAAATGAACTCTGAAAAGGTTCCAAGTTGGCATGGTATCATCATTTCACCCACATAGCATGTGCAAGAAAGTTGAGAGGGTTACGGCAAAAACTGGATCCACTTCGTGTACAAAACGGACAATCTCTTTCAAAGTATGAGGGTTTCATACGGAAACTCGTGTATTACGAAGGGATTTCATTTTTTTGAACTTATTTGAACTCAATAGTTTTTCTGTGTTCAAAATGCGCCATTCAAGGCCACATCATCAACTTAAAACTTCATTTGTTATTTTCATGCATTTAATGATTATTTTGAGCTATAAGACCATGAAATTGAAAAGCATTAGAAATGAACTCTGAAAAGGTTCGAAGTTGGCATGGTATCATCATTTCACCCACATAGCATGTGCGAGAAAGTTGAGAGGGTTACGGCAAAAACTGGATGCACTTCGTGTACAAAACGGAAAATCTCTTTCGAAGTATCACGGTTTCATACGGAAACTCGTCTGTTACAAAGGGATTTCATTTTTTTGAACTTATTTGAACTCCATAGTTTTTTTGTGTTCAAAATGAACTCTGAAAAGGTTTTTCACCCACATAGCATGGGCGAGAAAGTTGAGAGGGTTACGGCAAAAACTGGATGCACTTCGTGTACAAAACGGACAATCTCTTTCGAAGTATCAGGGTTTCATACGGAAACTCGTGTGTTATAAAGGGATTTCATTTCTTGAACTACATAGTTTTTTTGTGTTCCAAATGCAGCATTCAAAGCCACATAATAAATTTACAACCCTTTCTTACTTTATTTGTTATTTTTCATGCATTTACTGATTATTTTGAGCTATAAGACCGTGAAATTGAAAAGCATTTGAAATGAACTCTGAAAAGGTTCCAAGTTGGCATGGTATCATCATTTCACCCACATAGCATGTGCAAGAAAGTTGAGAGGGTTACGGCAAAAACTGGATCCACTTCGTGTACAAAACGGACAATCTCTTTCAAAGTATGAGGGTTTCATACGGAAACTCGTGTATTACGAAGGGATTTCATTTTTTTGAACTTATTTGAACTCAATAGTTTTTCTGTGTTCAAAATGCGCCATTCAAGGCCACATCATCAACTTAAAACTTCATTTGTTATTTTCATGCATTTACTGATTATTTTGAGCTATAAGACCATGAAATTGAAAAGCATTAGAAATGAACTCTGAAAAGGTTCGAAGTTGGCATGGTATCATCATTTCACCCACATAGCATGTGCGAGAAAGTTGAGAGGGTTACGGCAAAAACTGGATGCACTTCGTGTACAAAACGGAAAATCTCTTTCGAAGTATCACGGTTTCATACGGAAACTCGTCGGTTACAAAGGGATTTCATTTTTTGAACTTATTTGAACTCCATAGTTTTGTTGTGTTCAAAATGCACCATTCGAAGCCACAACACTAATTTACAACCCTTTCTGACTTTATTTGTTATTTTTCATGCATTTCCTGATTATTTTGAGCTATAAGACCGGGAAATTGAAAAGCATTTGAAATGAACTCTGAAAAGGTTCCAAGTTGGCATGGTATCCTCATTTAACCCACATCGCATGTGCGAGAAATTTGAGAGGGTTACGGCAAAAACTGGATGCACTTCGTGTACAAAATGGACAATGTCTTTCAACGTATGAGGGTTTCATACGGAAACTCGTGTGTTACAAAGGGATTTCATTTTTTGAACTTATTGGAACTCCATAGTTTTTCTGTGTTCAAAATGCACCATTCAAAGCCACATCATCAACTTAGAACTTCATTTGTTATTTTCATTCATTTACTGATTATTTTGAGCTATAAGACCATGAAATTGAAAAGCATTAGAAATGAACTCTGAAAAGGTTCGAAGATTGCATGGTATCATCATTTCTCCCACATAGCATGTGCGAGAAAGTTGAGAGGGTTACGGCAAAAAATGGATGCACTTCGTGTACAAAACGGACAATCTCTTTCGAAGTATCAGGGTTTCATACGGAAACTCGTGTGTTATAAAGGGATTTCATTTTTTTCAAATATATAATTTTTGTGTGTTCAAAATGCATCATTCAAAGCCACATCATCAATTTACAACCCTTTCTGACTTTATTTGTAAATTTTCATGCATTTACTGATTATTTTGAGCTATACGACCATGAAATTTAAAAGCATTTGAAATGAACTCTGAAAAGGTTTCAAGTTAGCATGGTATCATCATTTCACCCACATAGCATGTGCGAGCAATTTGAGAGGGTTACGGCAAAAACTGGATGCACTTCGTGTACAAAACGGACAATCTCTTTCGAAGTATCACAGTTTCATACGGAAACTCGTCTGTTACAAAGGGAGTTCATTTTTTGAACTTATTTGAACTCCATAGTTTTTTTGTGTTCCAAAAGCACCATTCAAAGCCACATCATCAATTTACAACCCTTTCTTACTTTATTTGTTATTTTTCATGCATTTACTGATTATTTTGAGCTATAAGACCGTGAAATTGAAAAGCATTTGAAATGAACTCTGAAAAGGTTCCAAGTTGGCATGGTATCATCATTTCACCCACATAGCATGTGCAAGAAAGTTGAGAGGGTTACGGCAAAAACTGGATCCACTTCGTGTACAAAACGGACAATCTCTTTCAAAGTATGAGGGTTTCATACGGAAACTCGTGTATTACGAAGGGATTTCATTTTTTTGAACTTATTTGAACTCAATAGTTTTTCTGTGTTCAAAATGCGCCATTCAAGGCCACATCATCAACTTAAAACTTCATTTGTTATTTTCATGCATTTAATGATTATTTTGAGCTATAAGACCATGAAATTGAAAAGCATTAGAAATGAACTCTGAAAAGGTTCGAAGTTGGCATGGTATCATCATTTCACCCACATAGCATGTGCGAGAAAGTTGAGAGGGTTACGGCATAAACTGGATGCACTTCGTGTACCAAACGGAAAATCTCTTTCGAAGTATCACGGTTTCATACGGAAACTCGTCTGTTACAAAGGGATTTCATTTTTTTGAACTTATTTGAACTCCATAGTTTTTTTGTGTTCAAAATGAACTCTGAAAAGGTTTTTCACCCACATAGCAAGGGCGAGAAAGTTGAGAGGGTTACGGCAAAAACTGGATGCACTTCGTGTACAAAACGGACAATCTCTTTCGAAGTATCAGGGTTTCATACGGAAACTCGTGTGTTATAAAGGGATTTCATTTCTTGAACTACATAGTTTTTTTGTGTTCCAAATGCAGCATTCAAAGCCACATAATAAATTTACAACCCTTTCTTACTTTATTTGTTATTTTTCATGCATTTACTGATTATTTTGAGCTATAAGACCGTGAAATTGAAAAGCATTTGAAATGAACTCTGAAAAGGTTCCAAGTTGGCATGGTATCATCATTTCACCCACATAGCATGTGCAAGAAAGTTGAGAGGGTTACGGCAAAAACTGGATCCACTTCGTGTACAAAACGGACAATCTCTTTCAAAGTATGAGGGTTTCATACGGAAACTCGTGTATTACGAAGGGATTTCATTTTTTTGAACTTATTTGAACTCAATAGTTTTTCTGTGTTCAAAATGCGCCATTCAAGGCCACATCATCAACTTAAAACTTCATTTGTTATTTTCATGCATTATTGATTATTTTGAGCTATAAGACCATGAAATTGAAAAGCATTAGAAATGAACTCTGAAAAGGTTCGAAGTTAGCATGGTATCATCATTTCACCCACATAGCATGTGCGAGCAATTTGAGAGGGTTACGGCAAAAACTGGATGCACTTCGTGTACAAAACGGGCAATCTCTTTCGAAGTATCACAGTTTCATACGGAAACTCGTCTGTTACAAAGGGAGTTCATTTTTTGATCTTATTTGAACTCCATAGTTTTTTTGTGTTCCAAAAGCACCATTCAAAGCCACATCATCAATTTACAACCCTTTCTTACTTTATTTGTTATTTTTCATGCATTTACTGATTATTTTGAGCTATAAGACCGTGAAATTGAAAAGCATTTGAAATGAACTCTGAAAAGGTTCCAAGTTGGCATGGTATCATCATTTCACCCACATAGCATGTGCAAGAAAGTTGAGAGGGTTACGGCAAAAACTGGATCCACTTCGTGTACAAAACGGACAATCTCTTTCAAAGTATGAGGGTTTCATACGGAAACTCGTGTATTACGAAGGGATTTCATTTTTTTGAACTTATTTGAACTCAATAGTTTTTCTGTGTTCAAAATGCGCCATTCAAGGCCACATCATCAACTTAAAACTTCATTTGTTATTTTCATGCATTTACTGATTATTTTGAGCTATAAGACCATGAAATTGAAAAGCATTAGAAATGAACTCTGAAAAGGTTCGAAGTTGGCATGGTATCATCATTTCACCCACATAGCATGTGCGAGAAAGTTGAGAGGGTTACGGCAAAAACTGGATGCACTTCGTGTACAAAACGGAAAATCTCTTTCGAAGTATCACGGTTTCATACGGAAACTCGTCTGTTACAAAGGGATTTCATTTTTTTGAACTTATTTGAACTCCATAGTTTTTTTGTGTTCAAAATGCACCATTCGAAGCCACAACACTAATTTACAACCCTTTCTGACTTTATTTGTTATTTTTCATGCATTTCCTGATTATTTTGAGCTATAAGACCGTGAAATTGAAAAGCATTTGAAATGAACTCTGAAAAGGTTCCAAGTTGGCATGGTATCCTCATTTAACCCACATCGCATGTGCGAGAAATTTGAGAGGGTTACGGCAAAAACTGGATGCACTTCGTGTACAAAATGGACAATGTCTTTCAACGTATGAGGGTTTCATACGGAAACTCGTGTGTTACAAAGGGATTTCATTTTTTGAACTTATTGGAACTCCATAGTTTTTCTGTGTTCAAAATGCACCATTCAAAGCCACATCATCAACTTAGAACTTCATTTGTTATTTTCATTCATTTACTGATTATTTTGAGCTATAAGACCATGAAATTGAAAAGCATTAGAAATGAACTCTGAAAAGGTTCGAAGATTGCATGGTATCATCATTTCTCCCACATAGCATGTGCGAGAAAGTTGAGAGGGTTAATGCAAAAAATGGATGCACTTCGTGTACAAAACGGACAATCTCTTTCGAAGTATCAGGGTTTCATACGGAAACTCGTGTGTTATAAAGGGATTTCATTTTTTTCAAATATATAATTTTTGTGTGTTCAAAATGCATCATTCAAAGCCACATCATCAATTTACAACCCTTTCTGACTTTATTTGTAAATTTTCATGCATTTACTGATTATTTTGAGCTATACGACCATGAAATTTAAAAGCATTTGAAATGAACTCTGAAAAGGTTCCAAGTTAGCATGGTATCATCATTTC
This sequence comes from Hordeum vulgare subsp. vulgare, assembly GCF_904849725.1. NCBI lineage: Eukaryota > Viridiplantae > Streptophyta > Magnoliopsida > Poales > Poaceae > Hordeum > Hordeum vulgare. The sequence goes on along the minus strand of NC_058523.1, from coordinate 77,939,688 downwards.
ACCCACATAGCATGTGCGAGCAATTTGAGAGGGTTACGGCAAAAACTGGATGCACTTCGTGTACAAAACGGACAATCTCTTTCGAAGTATCACAGTTTCATACGGAAACTCGTCTGTTACAAAGGGAGTTCATTTTTTGAACTTATTTGAACTCCATAGTTTTTTTGTGTTCCAAAAGCACCATTCAAAGCCACATCATCAATTTACAACCCTTTCTTACTTTATTTGTTATTTTTCATGCATTTACTGATTATTTTGAGCTATAAGACCGTGAAATTGAAAAGCATTTGAAATGAACTCTGAAAAGGTTCCAAGTTGGCATGGTATCATCATTTCACCCACATAGCATGTGCGAGAAAATTGAGAGGGTTACGGAAAAAACTAGATCCACTTCGTGTAGAAAACGGACAATCTCTTTCGAAGTATGAGGGTTTCATACGGAAACTCGTGTGTTACAAAGGGATTTCATTTTTTTGAACTTATTTGAACTACATAGTTTTTGTGTGTTCAAAAGGCATCATCCAAAGCGACATTATCAATTTACAACCCTTTCTGACTTCATTTCTAAATTTTCATGCATTTACTGATTATTTTGAGCTGTAAGACCATGAAATTTAAAAGCATTCGAAATGAACTCTGAAAAGGTTCCAAGTTGGCATGGTATCATCATTTCACCCACATAGCATGTGCAAGAAAGTTGAGAGGGTTACGGCAAAAACTAGATGCACTTCGTGTACAAATCGGACAATCTCTTTCGAAGTATCACGGTTTCATACGCAAACTGTTCTCTTACAAAGGGATCTCATTTTTTGAACTTATTTGAACTCCATAGTTTTTTGTGTTCAAAATGCACCATTCAAAGCCACATCGTCAATTTACAAACCTTTCTGACTTTATTTGTTATTTTTCATGCATTTACTGATTATTTTGAGCTATGAGACCATGAAATTGAAAAGCATTTGAAATGAACTCTGAAAAGGTTCCAAGATGGCATGGTATCATCATTTCACCCACATAGCATGTGCGAGAAAGTTGAGAGAGTTACGGCAAAAACTGGATCCACTTCGTGTACAAAACGGACAATCTCTTTCGAAGTATGAGGGTTTCATAAGGAAACTTGTGTGTTACAAAGGGATTTCATTTTTTTTGAACTTATGTGACCTCCATAGTTTTTGTGTGTTCAAAATGCACCATTCAAAGCCACATCATCAATTTACAACCCTTTCTGACTTTATTTGTTATTTTTCATGCATTTCCTGATTATTTTGAGCTATAAGACCGTGAAATTGAGAAGCATTTGAAATGAACTTTGAAAAGGTTCCAAGTTGGCATGGTATCATAATTTCACCCACATAGCATGTGCGAGAAAGTTGACACGGTTACGGCAAAAACTCGTTGCACTTCGTGTACAAAACGGACAATCTCTTTTGAAGTATCATGGTTTCATACGGAAACTCGTCTGTTACAAAGGGATTTCATTTTTTGAAGTTATTTGAACTCCATAGTATTTTTGTGTTCAGAATGCACCATTAGAAGCCACATCATCATTTTACAACCCTTTCTGACTTGATTTGTTATTTTTCATGCAATTACTGATTATTGTGAGCTTTAAGACCATGAAATTGAAAAGCATTAGAAATGAACTCTGAAAAGGTTCGAAGTTGGCATGGTATCATCATTTCACCCACATAGCATGTGCGAGAAAGTTGAGAGGGTTAGGGCAAAAACTGGATGCACTTCGTGTACAAAACGGACAATCTCTATCGAAGTATCACAGTTTCATACGGAAACTCGTCTGTTACAAAGGGATTTCATTTTTTTGGACTTATTTGAACTCCATAGTTTTTCTGTGTTCAAAATGCAATATTCAAAGCCACATCATCAATTTACAACCCTTTTTGACTTCATTTGTTATTTTTCATGCATATACTGATTATTTTGAGCTATAAGACCATGAAATTGAAAAGCTTTTGAAATGAACTCTGAAAAGGTTCCAGATTGGCATGGTATCATCATTTCACCCAAATAGCATGTGCGAGAAAGTTGAGAGGGTTACGACAAAAAGTGGATGCACTTCGTGTACAAAACGGACAATGTCTTTCGAAGTATCACGGTTTCATACGGAAACTCATCTGTTATAAAGGGATTTCATTTTTTTGAACTACATAGTTTTTGTGTGTTCAAAAGGCATCATTCAAATACACAACATCAATTTACAACCCTTTGTGACTTCATTTGTAAATTTTCATGCATTTAATGATTATTTTGAGCTATAAGACCATGAAATTTAAAAAGCATTTGAAATGAACTCTGAAAAGGTTCCAAGTTGGCATGGCATTATCATTTCACCCACATAGCATGGGCGAGAAAGTTGAGAGGGTTACGGCAAAATCTAGATGCACTTCGTGTACAAAACGGACAATATCTTTCGAAGTATGAGGGTTTCATACGGAAACTCGTGTGTTATAAAGGGATTTCATTTTTTTGAACTACATAGTTTTTTTGTGTTCCAAATGCACCATTCAAAGCCACATCACTAATTTACAACCCTTTCTTACCTTATTTGTTATTTTTCATGCATTTCCTGATTATTTTGAGCTATAAAACCGTGAAATTGAAAAGCATTTGAAATGAACTCTGAAAAGGTTCCAAGTTGGCATGGTATCATCATTTCACCCACATCGCATGTGCGAGAAATTTGAGAGGGTTACGGCAAAAACTGGATGCACTTCGTGTACAAAATGGACAATCTCTTTCGACGTATGAGGGTTTCATACGGAAACTGTTCTCTTACAAAGGGATCTCATTTTTTGAACTTATTCGAACTCCATAGTTTTTTGTGTTCAAAATGCACCATTCAAAGCCACATCGTCAATTTACAACCCTTTCTGACTTTATTTGTTATTTTTCATGCATTTACTGATTATTTTGAGCTATGAGACCATGAAATTGAAAAGCATTTGAAATGAACTCTGAAAAGGTTCCAAGATGGCATGGTATCATCATTTCACCCACATAGCATGTGCGAGAAAGTTGAGAGAGTTACGGCAAAAACTGGATCCACTTCGTGTACAAAACGGACAATCTCTTTCGAAGTATGAGGGTTTCATACGGAAACTTGTGTGTTACAAAGGGATTTCATTTTTTTGAACTTATGTGACCTCCATAGTTTTTGTGTGTTCAAAATGCACCATTCAAAGCCACATCATCAATTTACAACCCTTTCTGACTTTATTTGTTATTTTTCATGCATTTCCTGATTATTTTGAGCTATAAGACCGTGAAATTGAGAAGCATTTGAAATGAACTTTGAAAAGGTTCCAAGTTGGCATGGTATCATAATTTCACCCACATAGCATGTGCGAGAAAGTTGACACGGTTACGGCAAAAACTCGTTGCACTTCGTGTACAAAACGGACAATCTCTTTTGAAGTATCATGGTTTCATATGGAAACTCGTCTGTTACAAAGGGATTTCATTTTTTGAAGTTATTTGAACTCCATTGTATTTTTGTGTTCGGAATGCACCATTAGAAGCCACATCATCATTTTACAACCCTTTCTGAATTCATTTGTTATTTTTCATGCAATTACTGATTATTGTGAGCTTTAAGACCATGAAATTGAAAAGCATTAGAAATGAACTCTGAAAAGGTTCGAAGTTGGCATGGTATCATCATTTCACCCATATAGCATGTGCGAGAAAGTTGAGAGGGTTAGGGCAAAAACTGGATGCACTTCGTGTACAAAACGGACAATCTCTATCGAAATATCACAGTTTCATACGGAAACTCGTCTGTTACAAAGGGATTTCATTTTTTTGGACTTATTTGAACTCCATAGTTTTTCTGTGTTCAAAATGCAATATTCAAAGCCACATCATCAATTTACAACCCTTTCTGACTTCATTTGTTATTTTTCATGCATATACTGATTATTTTGAGCTATAAGACCATGAAATTGAAAAGCATTTGAAATGAACTCTGAAAAGGTTCCAGGTTGGCATGGTATCATCATTTCACCCAAATAGCATGTGCGAGAAAGTTGAGAGGGTTACGACAAAAAGTGGATGCACTTCGTGTACAAAACGGACAATGTCTTTCGAAGTATCACGGTTTCATACGGAAACTCGTCTGTTATAAAGGGATTTCATTTTTTTGAACTACATAGTTTTTGTGTGTTCAGAAGGCATCATTCAAATACACATCATCAATTTACAACCCTTTGTGACTTCATTTGTAAATTTTCATGCATTTAATGATTATTTTGAGCTATAAGTCCATGAAATTTAAAAAGCATTTGAAATGAACTCTGAAAAGGTTCCAAGTTGGCATGGTATTATCATTTCACCCACATAGCATGGGCGAGAAAGTTGAGAGGGTTACGGCAAAAACTAGATGCACTTCGTGTACAAAACGGACAATATCTTTCGAAGTATGAGGGTTTCATACGGAAACTCGTGTGTTATAAAGGGATTTCATTTTTTTGAACTACATAGTTTTTTTGTGTTCCAAATGCACCATTCAAAGCCACATCACTAATTTACAACCCTTTCTTACCTTATTTGTTATTTTTCATGCATTTCCTGATTATTTTGAGCTATAAAACCGTGAAATTGAAAAGCATTTGAAATGAACTCTGAAAAGGTTCCAAGTTGGCATGGTATCATCATTTCACCCACATCGCATGTGCGAGAAATTTGAGAGGGTTACGGCAAAAACTGGATGCACTTCGTGTACAAAATGGACAATCCCTTTCGACGTATGAGGGTTTCATACGGAAACTGTTCTCTTACAAAGGGATCTCATTTTTTGAACTTATTTGAACTCCATAGTTTTTTGTGTTCAAAATGCACCATTCAAAGCCACATCGTCAATTTACAACCCTTTCTGACTTTATTTGTTATTTTTCATGCATTTTCTGATTATTTTGAGCTATGAGACCATGAAATTGAAAAGCATTTGAAATGAACTCTGAAAAGGTTCCAAGATGGCATGGTATCATCATTTCACCCACATAGCATGTGCGAGAAAGTTGAGAGAGTTACGGCAAAAACTGGATCCACTTCGTGTACAAAACGGACAATCTCTTTCGAAGTATGAGGGTTTCATACGGAAACTTGTGTGTTACAAAGGGATTTCATTTTTTTGAACTTATGTGACCTCCATAGTTTTTGTGTGTTCAAAATGCACCATTCAAAGCCACATCATCAATTTACAACCCTTTCTGACTTTATTTGTTATTTTTCATGCATTTCCTGATTATTTTGAGCTATAAGACCGTGAAATTGAGAAGCATTTGAAATGAACTTTGAAAAGGTTCCAAGTTGGCATGGTATCATAATTTCACCCACATAGCATGTGCGAGAAAGTTGACACGGTTACGGCAAAAACTCGTTGCACTTCGTGTACAAAACGGACAATCTCTTTTGAAGTATCATGGTTTCATACGGAAACTCGTCTGTTACAAAGGGATTTCATTTTTTGAAGTTATTTGAACTCCATAGTATTTTTGTGTTCAGAATGCACCATTAGAAGCCACATCATCATTTTACAACCCTTTCTGAATTCATTTGTTATTTTTCATGCAATTACTGATTATTGTGAGCTTTAAGACCATGAAATTGAAAAGCATTAGAAATGAACTCTGAAAAGGTTCGAAGTTGGCATGGTATCATCATTTCACCCACATAGCATGTGCGAGAAAGTTGAGAGGGTTAGGGCAAAAACTGGATGCACTTCGTGTACAAAACGGACAATCTCTATCGAAGTATCACAGTTTCATACGGAAACTCGTCTGTTACAAAGGGATTTCATTTCTTTGGACTTATATGAACTCCATAGTTTTTCTGTGTTCAAAATGCAATATTCAAAGCCACATCATCAATTTACAACCCTTTCTGACTTCATTTGTTATTTTTCATGCATATACTGATTATTTTGAGCTATAAGACCATGAAATTGAAAAGCATTTGAAATGAACTCTGAAAAGGTTCCAGGTTGGCATGGTATCATCATTTCACCCAAATAGCATGTGCGAGAAAGTTGAGAGGGTTACGACAAAAAGTGGATGCACTTCGTGTACAAAACGGACAATGTCTTTCGAAGTATCACGGTTTCATACGGAAACTCGTCTGTTATAAAGGGATTTCAATTTTTTGAACTACATAGTTTTTGTGTGTTCAAAAGGCATCATTCAAATACACATCATCAATTTACAACCCTTTGTGACTTCATTTGTAAATTTTCATGCATTTAATCATTATTTTGAGCTATAAGACCATGAAATTTAAAAAGCATTTGAAATGAACTCTGAAAAGGTTCCAAGTTGGCATGGTATTATCATTTCACCCACATAGCATGGGCGAGAAAGTTGAGAGGGTTACGGCAAAAACTAGATGCACTTCGTGTACAAAACGGACAATATCTTTCGAAGTATCAGGGTTTCATACGGAAACTCGTGCGTTATAAAGGGATTTCATTTTTTTGAACTACATAGTTTTTTTGTGTTCCAAATGCACCATTCAAAGCCACATCACTAATTTACAACCCTTTCTTACCTTATTTGTTATTTTTCATGCATTTCCTGATTATTTTGAGCTATAAAACCGTGAAATTGAAAAGCATTTGAAATGAACTCTTAAAAGGTTCCAAGTTGGCATGGTATCATCATTTCACCCACATCGCATGTGCGAGAAATTTGAGAGGGTTACGGCAAAAACTGGATGCACTTTGTGTACAAAAGGGACAATCTCTTTCGACGTATGAGGGTTTCATACGGAAACTGTTCTCTTACAAAGGGATCTCATTTTTTGAACTTATTTGAACTCCATAGTTTTTTGTGTTCAAAATGCACCATTCAAAGCCACATCGTCAATTTACAACCCTTTCTGACATTATTTGTTATTTTTCATGCATTTACTGATTATTTTGAGCTATGAGACCATGAAATTGAAAAGCATTTGAAATGAACTCTGAAAAGGTTCCAAGATGGCATGGTATCATCATTTCACCCACATAGCATGTGCGAGAAAGTTGAGAGAGTTATGGCAAAAACTGGATCCACTTCGTGTACAAAACGGACAATCAATTTCGAAGTATGAGGGTTTCATACGGAAACTTGTCTGTTACAAAGGGATTTCATTTTTTTGAACTTATGTGACCTCCATAGTTTCTGTGTGTTCAAAATGCACCATTCAAAGCCACATCATCAATTTACAACCCTTTCTGACTTTATTTGTTATTTTTCATGCATTTCCTGATTATTTTGAGCTATAAGACCGTGAAATTGAGAAGCATTTGAAATGAACTTTGAAAAGGTTCCAAGTTGGCATGGTATCATAATTTCACCCACATAGCATGTGCGAGAAAGTTGACACGGTTACGGCAAAAACTCGTTGCACTTCGTGTACAAAACGGACAATCTCTTTTGAAGTATCATGGTTTCATACGGAAACTCGTCTGTTACAAAGGGATTTCATTTTTTGAAGTTATTTGAACTCCATAGTATTTTTGTGTTCAAAATGCACCATTAGAAGCCACATCATCATTTCACAACCCTTTCTGACTTCATTTGTTATTTTTCATGCAATTACTGATTATTGTGAGCTTTAAGACCATGAAATTGAAAAGCATTAGAAATGAACTATGAAAAGGTTCGAAGTTGGCATGGTATCATCATTTCACCCACATAGCATGTGCGAGAAAGTTGAGAGGGTTAGGGCAAAAACTGGATGCACTTCGTGTACAAAACGGACAATCTCTATCGAAGTATCACAGTTTCATACGGATACTCGTCTGTTACAAAGGGATTTCATTTCTTCGGACTTATTTCAACTCCATAGTTTTTCCGTGTTCAAAATGCAATATTCAAAGCCACATCATCAATTTACAACCCTTTCTGACTTCATTTGTTATTTTTCATGCATATACTGATTATTTTGAGCTATAAGACCATGAAATTGAAAAGCATTTGAAATGAACTCTGAAAAGGTTCCAGGTTGGCATGGTATCATCATTTCACCCAAATAGCATGTGCGAGAAAGTTGAGAGGGTTACGACAAAAAGTGGATGCACTTCGTGTACAAAACGGACAATGTCTTTCGAAGTATCACGGTTTCATACGGAAACTCGTCTGTTATAAAGGGATTTCATTTTTTTGAACTACATAGTTTTTGTGTGTTCAAAAGGCATCATTCAAATACACATCATCAATTTACAAGCCTTTATGACTTCATTTGTAAATTTTCATGCATTTAATGATTATTTTGAGCTATAAGACCATGAAATTTAAAAAGCATTTGAAATGAACTCTGAAAAGGTTCCAAGTTGGCATGGTATTATCATTTCACCCACATAGCATGGGCGAGAAAGTTAAGAGGGTTACGGCAAAAACTGGATGCACTTCGTGTACAAAACGGACAATCTCTTTCGAAGTATCAGGGTTTCATACGGAAACTCGTGTGTTATAAAGGGATTTCATTTTTTTGAACTACATAGTTTTTTTGTGTTCCAAATGCACCATTCAAAGCCACATCACTAATTTACAACCCTTTCTTACCTTATTTGTTATTTTTCATGCATTTCCTGATTATTTTGAGCTATAAAACCGTGAAATTGAAAAGCATTTGAAATGAACTCTGAAAAGGTTCCAAGTTGGCATGGTATCATCATTTCACCCACATCGCATGTGCGAGAAATTTGAGAGGGTTACGGCAAAAACTGGATGCACTTCGTGTACAAAATGGACAATCTCTTTCGACGTATGAGGGTTTCATACGGAAACTGTTCTCTTACAAAGGGATCTCATTTTTTGAACTTATTTGAACTCCATAGTTTTTTGTGTTCAAAATGCACCATTCAAAGCCACATCGTCAATTTACAACCCTTTCTGACTTTATTTGTTATTTTTCATGCATTTACTGATTATTTTGAGCTATGAGACCATGAAATTGAAAAGCATTTGAAATGAACTCTGAAAAGGTTCCAAGATGGCATGGTATCATCATTTCACCCACATAGCATGTGCAAGAAAGTTGAGAGAGTTACGGCAAAAACTGGATCCACTTCGTGTACAAAACGGACAATCTCTTTCGAAGTATGAGGGTTTCATACGGAAACTTGTGTGTTACAAAGGGATTTCATTTTTTTGAACTTATGTGACCTCCATAGTTTTTGTGTGTTCAAAATGCACCATTCAAAGCCACATCATCAATTTACAACCCTTTCTGACTTTATTTGTTATTTTTCATGCATTTCCTGATTATTTTAAGCTATAAGACCGTGAAATTGAGAAGCATTTGAAATGAACTTTGAAAAGGTTCCAAGTTGGCATGGTATCATAATTTCACCCACATAGCATGTGCGAGAAAGTTGACACGGTTACGACAAAAACTCGTTGCACTTCGTGTACAAAACGGACAATCTCTTTTGAAGTATCATGGTTTCATACGGAAACTCGTCTGTTACAAAGGGATTTTATTTTTTGAAGTTATTTGAACTCCATAGTATTTTTGTGTTCAGAATGCACCATTAGAAGCCACATCATCATTTTACAACCCTTTCTGACTTCATTTGTTATTTTTCATGCAATTACTCATTATTGTGAGCTTTAAGACCATGAAATTGAAAAGCATTAGAAATGAACTCTGAAAAGGTTCGAAGTTGGCATGGTATCATCATTTCACCCACATAGCATGTACGAGAAAGTTGAGAGGGTTAGGGCAAAAACTGGATACACTTCGTGTACAAAACGGACAATCTCTATCGAAGTATCACAGTTTCATACGGAAACTCGTCTGTTACAAACGGATTTCATTTTTTTGGACTTATTTGAACTCCATAGTTTTTCTGTGTTCAAAATGCAATATTCAAAGCCACATCATCAATTTACAACCCTTTCTGACTTCATTTGTTATTTTTCATGCATATACTGATTATTTTGAGCTATAAGACCATGAAATTGAAAAGCATTTGAAATGAACTCTGAAAAGGTTCCAGGTTGGCATGGTATCATCATTTCACCCAAATAGCATGTGCGAGAAAGTTGAGAGGGTTACGACAAAAAGTGGATGCACTTCGTGTACAAAACGGACAATGTCTTTCAAAGTATCACGGTTTCATACGGAAACTCGTCTGTTATAAAGGGATTTCATTTTTTTGAACTACATAGTTATTGTGTGTTCAAAAGGCATCATTCAAATACACATCATCAATTTACAACCCTTTGTGACTTCATTTGTAAATTTTCATGCATTTAATGATTATTTTGAGCTATAAGACCATGAAATTGAAAAGCATTTGAAATGAACTCTGAAAAGGTTCCAGGATGGCATGGTATCATCATTTCACCCACATAGCATGTGCGAGAAAGTTGAGAGGGTTACGGCAAAAACTGGATCCACTTCGTGTACAAAACGGACAATCTCTTTCGAAGTATGAGGGTTTCATACGGAAACTCGTGTGTTACAAAGGGATTTCCTTTTTTTGAACTTATTTTAACTTCGTAGTTTTTGTGTGTTCAAAATGCAATATTCAAAGCCACATCATCAATTTACAACCCTTTCTGACTTCATTTGTTATTTTTCATGCATATACTGATTATTTTGAGCTATAAGACCATGAAATTGAAAAGCATTTGAAATGAACTCTGAAAAGGTTCCAGGTTGGCATGGTATCATCATTTCACCCAAATAGCATGTGCGAGAAAGTTGAGAGGGTTACGACAAAAAGTGGATGCACTTCGTGTACAAAACGGACAATGTCTTTCAAAGTATCACGGTTTCATACGGAAACTCGTCTGTTATAAAGGGATTTCATTTTTTTGAACTACATAGTTTTTGTGTGTTCAAAAGGCATCATTCAAATACACTTCATCAATTTACAACCCTTTGTGACTTCATTTGTAAATTTTCATGCATTTAATGATTATTTTGAGCTATAAGATCATGAAATTTAAAAAGCATTTGAAATGAACTCTGAAAAGGTTCCAAGTTCGCATGGTATTTTCATTTCACCCACATAGCATGGGCGAGAAAGTTGAGAGGGTTAGGGCAAAAACTGGATGCACTTCGTGTAGAAAACGGACAATCTCTTTCGAAGTATCAGGGTTTCATACAGAAACTCGTGTATTATAAAGCGATTTCATTTTTTTGAACTACATAGTTTTTTTGTGTTCCAAATGCACCATTCAAAGCCACATCACTAATTTACAACCCTTTCTTACCTTATTTGTTATTTTTCATGCATTTCCTGATTATTTTGAGCTATAAAACCGTGAAATTGAAAAGCATTTGAAATGAACTCTGAAAAGGTTCCAAGTTGGCATGGTATCATCAGTTCACCCACATCGCATGTGCGAGAAATTTGAGAGGGTTACGGCAAAAACTGGATGCACTTCGTGTACAAAATGGAAAATATCTTTCGACGTATGACGGTTTCATACGGAAACTCGTGTGTTACAAAGGGATTTCATTTTTTTGAACTTATTGGAACTCCATTGTTTTTCTGTGTTGAAAATGCACGATTCAAAGCCACATCATCAACTTAGAACTTCATTTGTTATTTTCATGCATTTACTGATTATTTTGAGCTATAAGACCATGAAATTGAAAAGCATTAGAAATGAACTCTGAAAAGGTTCGAAGTTGGCATGGTATCATCATTTCACCCACATAGCATGTGCGAGAAAGTTGAGAGGGTTACGGCAAAAACTGGATGCACTTCGTGTACAAAACGGACAATCTCTTTCGAAGTATCAGGGTTTCATATGGAAACTCGTGTGTTATAAAGGGATTTCATTTTTTTCAAATACATAGTTGTTGTTTGTTCAAAATGCATCATTCAAAGCCACATCATCAATTTACAAGCCTTTCTGACTTTATTTGTAAATTTTCATGCATTTACTGATTATTTTGAGCTATAAGACCATGAAATTTAAAAGCATTTGAAATGAACTCTAAAAAGGTTCCAAGTTAGCATGGTATCATCATTTCACCCACATAGCATGTGCGAGAAATTTGAGAGGGTTACGGCAAAAACTGGATGCACTTCGTGTACAAAACGGACAATCTCTTTCGAAGTATCACAGTTTCATACGGAAACTCGTCTATTACAAAGGGAGTTCATTTTTTGAACTTATTTGAACTCCACAGTTTTTTTGTGTTCCAAAAGCACCATTCAAAGCCACATCATCAATTTACAACCCTTTCTTACTTTATTTGTTATTTTTCATGCATTTACTGATTATTTTGAGCTATAAGACCGTGAAATTGAAAAGCATTTGAAATGAACTCTGAAAAGGTTCCAAGTTGGCATGGTATCATCATTTCACCCACATAGCATATGCGAGAAAGTTCAGAGGGTTACGGAAAAAACTGGATCCACTTCGTGTACAAAACGGACAATCTCTTTCGAAGTATGAGGGTTTCATACGGAAACTCGTGTGTTACAAAGGGATTTCATTTTTTAAACTTATTTGAACTACATAGTTTTTGTGTGTTCAAAATGCATCATCCAAAGCCACATTATCAATTTACAACCCTTTCTGACTTCATTTGTAAATTTTCATGCATTTACTGATTATTTTGAGCTATGTGACCATGAAATTTAAAAGCATTCGAAATGAACTCTGAAAAGGTTCCAAGTTGGCATGGTATCATCATTTCACCCACATAGCATGTGGGAGAAAGTTGAGAGGGTAACGGCAAAAACTGGATGCACTTCGTGTACAAAAGGGACAATCTCTTTCGAAGTATCACGGTTTCATACGGAAACTGTTCTCTTACAAAGGGATTTCATTTTTTGAACTTACTTGAACTGCATAGTTTTTTGTGTTCAAAATGCACCATTCAAAGCCACATCATCAATTTACAACCCTTTCTGACTTGACTTGTTATTTTTCATGCATTTACTGATTATCTTGAGCTATGAGACCATGAAATTGAAAAGCATTTGAAATGAACTCTGAAAAGGTTCCAAGTTGGCATGGTATCGTCATTTCACCCACATAGCATGTGCGAGAAAGTTGAGAGAGTTACGGCAAAAACTGGATCCACTTCGTGTACAAAACGGACAATCTCTTTCGAAGTATGAGGGTTTCATACGGAAACTCGTGTGTTACAAAGGGATTTCCTTTTTTTGAACTTATTTTAACTTCGTAGTTTTTGTGTGTTCAAAATGCACCATTCAAAGCCACATCATCAATTTACAACTTCATTTGTTATTTTCATGCATTTACTGATTATTTTGAGTTATAAGACCATGAAATTGAAATCATTAGAAATGAACTCTGAAAAGGTTCAAAGTTGGCATGGTATCATCATTTCACCCACATAGCATGTGCGAGAAAGTTGAGAGGGTTATGGCAAAAACTGGATGCACTTCGTGTACAAAACGGACCATCTCTTTCGAAGTATCAGGGTTTCATACGGAAACTCGTCTGTTATAAAGCGATTTCATTTTTTTGAACTTATTTGAACTACATAGTTTTTGTGTGTTCAAAATGCATCATTCAAAGCCACATCATCAATTTACAAACCTTTTTGACTTCATTTGTAAATTTTCATGCATTTACTGATTATTTTGAGCTATAAGACCATGAAATTGAAAAGCATTAGAAATGAACTCTGAAAAGGTTCCAAGTTGGCATGGTATCATCATTTCACCCACATAGCATGTGCGAGAAAGTTGAGAGGGTAACGACAAAAACTGGATGCTCTTCGTGTACAAAACGGATAATTTCTTTCGAAGTATCACGGTTTCATACGGAAACTCGTCTGTTACAAAGGGATTTCATTTTTTGAACTTATTTGAACTCCATAGTTTTTTGTGTTCAAAATGCACCATTCAAAGCCACATTATCAATTTACAACCCTTTCTGACTTTATTTCTTATTATTCATGCATTTACTGATTATTTTGAGCTATAAGACCGTGAAATTGAAAAGCATTTGAAATGAACTCTGAAAAGTTTCCAAGTTGGCATGGTATCATCATTTCACCCACATAGCATCTGCGAGAAAGTTGAGAGGCTTACGGCAAAAACTGGATGCTCTTCGGGTACAAAACGGACAATCTCTTTCGAAGTATGAGGGTTTCATACGGAAACTCGTGTGTTACATAGGGATTTCATTTTTTGAACTTATTTGAACTCATAGTTTTTCCGTGTTCAAAATGAACCATTCAAAGCCACATCATCAATTTACAACCCTTTCTAACTTTATTTGTCATTTTTCATGCATTTACTGATTATTTTGAGCTATAAGACCATGAAATTGAAAAGCATTTGAAATGAACTCTGAAAAGGTTCGAAGTTGGCATGGTATCATCATTTCACACACATACCATGTGCGAGAAAGTTGAGAGGGTTATGGCAAAAACTGGATCCACTTCGTGTACAAAACGGACAATCTCTTTCGAAGTATCACGGTTTCATACGGAAACTCATTTGTTATAAAGGGATTTCATTTTTCTGAATTTATTTGAACTACATAGTTTATGTGTGTTCAAAATGCATCATTCAAAGCCACATCATCAATTTACAACCCTTTCTGACTTCATTTGTAAATTTTCATGCATTTACTGATTATTTTGAGCTATAAGACCATGAAATTTAAAAGCATTTGAAATGAACTCTGAAAAGGTTCCAAGTTGGCATGGTATCATTATTTCACCCACATAGCATGTGCGAGAAAGTTGAGAGGGTTACGGCAAAAACTGGATGCACTTCGTGTACAAAACGGACAATCTCTTTCGAAGTATCACTGTTTCATACGGAAACTCGTCTGTTACAAAGGGATTTCATTTTTTCAACTTATTTGAACTCCATAGTTTTTTTCTGTTCAAAATGCACCATTCAAAGCCACATCAACAATTTACAACTCTTTCTGACTTTATTTGTTATTTTTCATTCATTTACTCATTATTTTGAGCTATAAGACCGTGAAATTGAAAAGCATTTGAAATGAACTCTGAAAAGGTTCCAAGTTGGCATGGAATCATCATTTCACCCACATAATATGTGCGAGAAAGTTGAGAGGGTTACAACAAAAACTAGATGCACTTCGTGTACAAAACGGACAATCTATTTCGAAGTATGAGGGTTTCATACGGAAACTCGTGTGTTACATAGGGATTTCGTTTTTTTGAACTTATTTGAACTCCATAGTTTTTCTGTGTTCAAAATGCACCATTCAAAGCCACATCATCAATTTACAACTTCATTTGTTATTTTCATGCATTTACTGATTATTTTGAGCTATAAGACCAAGAAATTGAAAAGAATTTGTAATTAACTCTGAAAAGGTTCCAAGTTCGCATGGTATCATCATTTCACCCACATAGCATGTGCGAGAAAGTTGAGAGGGTTTCGGCAAAAACTGGATGCACTTCGTGTACAAAACGGACAATCTCTTTCGAAGTATCACGGTTTCATACGGAAACTCGTCTGTTACAAAGGGATTTCATTTTTTTGAACTTATTTGAACTCCATACTTTTTCTGTGTTCAAAATGCACCATTCAAAGCCACATCATAAATTTACAGTCCTTTCTGACTTCATTTATTATTTTTCATGCATCTACTGATTAGTTTGAGCTATAAGACCATGAAATTGAAAAGAATTTGAAATGAACTCTGAAAAG
Organism: Hordeum vulgare subsp. vulgare; assembly: GCF_904849725.1. Lineage (NCBI taxonomy): Eukaryota > Viridiplantae > Streptophyta > Magnoliopsida > Poales > Poaceae > Hordeum > Hordeum vulgare. The sequence continues at coordinate 77,924,051 of NC_058523.1, read as the reverse complement.
GTTCCAGGTTGGTATGGTATCATCATTTCACCCACATAGCATGTGCGAGAAAGTTGAGAGGGTTACGACAAAAACTGGATGCACTTCGTGTACAAAACGGATAATCTCTTTCGAAGTATCAGGGTTTCATATGGAAACTCGTGTGTTACAAAGGGATTTCATTTTTTTGAACCTATTTGAACTCATAGTTTTTCTGTGTTCAAAATGCACCATTCAAAGCCACATCATCAATTTACAACCCTTTCTGACTTCATTTGTTATTTTTCATGCATTTGCTGATTATTTTGAGCTATAAGACCATGAAATTGAAAAGCATTAGAAATGAACTCTGAAAGTTTCGAAGTTGGCATGGTATCATCATTTCACCCACATAGCATGTGCGAGAAAGTTGCGAGGGTTACGGCAAAAACTGGATGCACGTCGTGTACAAAACGGACAATCTTTTTCGAAGTATCAAGGTTTCATACGGAAACTCGTCTGTTATAGAGGGATTTCATTTTTTTAAACTTATTTGAACTACATAGTTTTTGGGTGTTCAAAATGCATCATTCAAAGCCACATCATCAATTTACAACCCTTTCTGACTTCATTTGTAATTTTTCATGCATTTACTGATTATTTTGAGCTATAAGACCGTGAAATTTAAAAGCATTTGAAATGAAATCTGAAAAGGTTCCAAGTTGGCATGGTATCATCATTTCAACCACATAGCATGTGCGACAAAGTTGAGAGAGTTACGGTAAAAACTGGATGCACTTCGTGTACAAAACGGACAATCTCTTTCGAAGTATCACGGTTTCATACGGAAACTCGTCTGTTACAAAGGGATTTCATTTTTTTGAACTTATTTGAACTCATAGTTTTTCTGTGTTCAAAATGCACCATTCAAAGCCACATCATCAATTTACAACCCTTTCTGACTTCATTTGTTATTTTTCATGCATTTGCTGATTATTTTGAGCTATAAGACCATGAAATTGAAAAGCATTAGAAATGAACTCTGAAAGTTTCGAAGTTGGCATGGTATCATCATTTCACCCACATAGCATGTGCGAGAAAGTTGAGAGGGTTACGGCAAAAACTGGATGCACTTCGTGTACAAAACGGACAATCTTTTTCGAAGTATCAAGGTTTCATACGGAAACTCGTCTGTTATAAAGGGATTTCATTTTTTAAACTTATTTGAACTACATAGTTTTTGGGTGTTCAAAATGCATCATTCAAAGCCACATCATCAATTTACAATCCTTTCTGACTTCATTTGTAATTTTTCATGCATTTACTGATTATTTTGAGCTATAAGACCGTGAAATTTAAAAGCATTTGAAATGAAATCTGAAAAGGTTCCAAGTTGGCATGGTATCATCATTTCAACCACATAGCATGTGCGACAAAGTTGAGAGAGTTACGGTAAAAACTGGATGCACTTCGTGTACAAAACGGACAATCTCTTTCGAAGTATCACGGTTTCATACGGAAACTCGTCTGTTACAAAGGGATTTCATTTTTTGAACTTTTTTGTACCAACGCTGTCGGGACCCCGATCCTAAGCCATAGGAATCCAGCCTACAACACATCGCATCCCTTTGCGGTCTCACGCACGGTTAACTCCACGGCTGCAGCCTTACCTTAGCCGGGACCGTTTACGTCTTTTTACTCAAGTATGCAATAGTGTCGCTAGCATTTCAATGTCAAAGAACCGGATCGACATGTCTAGTCATAAACCAAAGTGGCAGTACCGCACAAGGACATGCATACATGACCCAACAAAGCAGGTGTCGGTCATCAGCGAATGTAGACGAGTCGTAGCAAGCTACAAGGACTCCATTACATCGCGTGACATTTCCCCAAAGGGGACAGACACATCAGCTAAGAAGGACACATGCCGGTCAACCAATGTGTCCGGAGCAGTAGCGAACTACCAAGGCTCATTGGTTCACAAAGGGGCATTTCCTTGTGAGGAGTGCTACTAAAGTTCACGACTAAGTAATCGAACCCCATACATATCAAGTACGAACACGTACGCATGGCATACCGATATGTATAGATACATCGATGGCATCACAACATAACATAAACATACAACCTTTATTTAAGAGGCTCGGAAGAGCCACACACATAATATTACACATTAAGGGTCTCATGACCAATAATAGCAGTCATTCAGTTACAAGCCAGCGGAAGAGTTTAAACTGTCTGAGTACAGACAGGGCAACTAGAAGGCACATGGCCTGACTATACTACAGATCCAACGTAGGGCCAGATCGTAGCTGGGACACCAGCTACTCGTCGTCGTCGATGTCTACGAAGAACCCTCCATTAGGGTCATTAGCAACCTCTGCAACATTTATTAAACAAACATGAGTACGAAGGTACTCAGCAAGACTTTAGGATAACTAACTACTCATGCAAGGTATCAAAAGGGTATTGTGGGGTTTCATGCGGAAAGCCAGCTTCTGACTCGTGGCTAGACAACTTGCATCTTTAAATAATTTTGACAACTTGATTTCTCGCACACGAGTCCACTAACAACACAACAATACACTATCGTGGAATCATTCCGTCTCCATACGGAAATGCCGTCCACGACACTCACGCTTATCTTGGAAATTTTATGAGTAGCCATTGAAGTTATCTATGAACAACATGTCTCCAAGTAGTCCATATCCGCGGACGTGGCTATTCGAATAGATCATAACCCTGCACGGGTGTACTTCGTCACACACGTTCTCGCCACTTATCTCCATGTGCACGTCATGCACCTCGGCAACCTTCAAGCGGAAGCCCAGCGAGGGAGTCGGCCACGACCGTTAACCACACTAGTACCTAGTCTAGGTTTATCGCCTATCTGAGAGTAACCCGTACGGAAGTCCGGCCGAGGTTTCCGCCACGGCCTCAAACGATGTGCGCAGGGTTCCCAAGCCCACCATCCGGGTGCCACTTGGTACACCGTGCCACTGCCTACCGCATCACAGCCCACCTCTCAGGTCAGCACCATGCACGGCCTCCAGCATTACTATAAACACCAGAAACTACTTCCAACTCCTGGACCGAGTACTAAGCGATTAATAAGTCGAGAGGGTCAATTAAGTATCCCAACGTGTGGTAGTATCTAGTCTTGGATTACATACACGGAACTCAGTTCCTAAGGACGGTTCCAATGAAACAACCCGCCATGTACTCCTACACAACCTTTCACCGGTACCTTTACCAAATCAGGTTGAACACACAACCTTTGCTTACCGAACACATTCTCACAATTCTGTTCATCTCCCAGATGACAGACCATACACAACTCTAAGCATAGCATGCATAGCAGGATAAGGCACATCAAGGCTCAAGCAACTACCAGGTATGCTAGGTTGCAAGGTTCGGCTATTTACTGTGACAAGGTTAGGTCATGCAAAGGAAGTGGGTTCAACTAATCGTGGCAAAAGCAGTTGAAGCATTTGATCCTAATGCAATAAATAAGTGCAGGAGCAAGAACATGGGATTTATCGGGATGATAAAAAATGGTTGCTTGCCTTGTTGCTCAGAGGAGGGACAATATTCGTGAGACGGATATTCGGTGGAATCCGGGGGTGCGGGGGCTACCGAAATGAATGGCAACAATCAATAACAATCATATGCAAAGAAGATGATGCATGAGCATGGCATGAGAATGCAAGGTGATAAACTACTATAATCAACATGTGTTAGGTTTGAAGTTGATTTGAATCACATTCAAATATCAATTCAAACGAGGTATTCTCGGATACCGATTTAATTGACTCGACCTGATGCTCAGATCAACTTGATGTTAGCATGCATGAGTTGTCATGTTAAGGTACTGGTTTGTTATTAGAACAATGTGTGATCATGTCATTCATAATGAAATTTGAATATTTTCCAAATTCCATTTATAAAGTAATTATAAGAATTGACTTATTCATTAATCTACATGTTTGGGTTCTGTAACTTTTTCAAACATGCATGAAAATGCCATAATCAGATTCCTTGGGTTTTTCTAATACTTTTTCATATATAAATTATTTTCATCCGAGTTATATTTTAATTTCTATGATTTTTACAAGTTTTAGCAATTTCGTGGATTTATTTTATAAACAGAAATACTAATATTGCATCACTACTGACGTCAGCAGGTCAACTGCGCCTGGGCCGGGTCAAACCTGAACAGTAGGGTCCACGGGTCAGTGACCCAGGGGCTAACCCCGCGGTGATCAGCCCCTAATTGGGGTTTGACCAGGCGTGGGGCCCTCTGGCAGTGACTGAGGGAAGGATAATTACGCCCTAATGGTCGGCCACGTCGACGCCCACCAGAGGGTGGTCGCCGGCGACCAAGCCCGCGGCGGAGGGCTCGCCGGAGACGACCTAAACGGCGCTACACGGCACCAAATCGAGCGCGGTTTGTAGCTACGGGATGCTGGCGAAGCAGCCGATCTGGCAAGGGCATCAGGAGAAGCTAGGGTCGCTGGGAGAGGCGCCGGCGACGAGCCGAAGCGGCGGCCGAAGCTCGGCCTTCCGCGGGTGATGGCTCCAGGGCACGGGGAGGACAGCTGATGGGCTCATCACATTCCTGGCGGCTCCAGGAGCTCGATCCCAGCCTCGAGCGCGTGGAAGAGACACCACAGCGACGACGACGACATGACCAGCGGCAAGGAGCTCTCGGCCTTGGTGGGGAACGGGGCTACGGTGCGCGGAAGAGCGTGGGGTGAGAGGCGAAATGATGACGAGCTCACGGCGGTTCCGATGGTGTTGTTGTAGGGCTCGGGGGTGCGCCGGAGGGAGCGAATCGACGGAAGAGGTCCGGCGGCCGGAGGTGGAGAAGATGGCGGCAAGGCGATGACAGGGGGCCTCCGGGCTTGATTCCTTCTTCCAGGGGACGAGGAGGAGCACGGCGGGTCTTTGGGGCACAACAGCTGGGCTGGAGGGGGCTCGTGGCCACGGCTATGACGATCGGCGGCGACAAGCAGGCTCGGCCATGGTGGGAGAACGTGAGAGAGAGATGGAGGGGAGCTAGAGATGGGTGGAGAAGGGAGAGACGTGCACGGGGTACTCATCCCCGCCGTCTGCGTGGCTTGGGCAAGCAGGAGGTGGCCAAGGAACGTGGCCGCGCTACGCCGGCGCGTCGGCACGCAGCTGCTTCTCCTCCTGGCAGGAGGAAGAAGACAGTCGTGCCCCTGGTGGGCTGGGCCGGCGACAAATAGAGGTAAGTTATTTCTTTCTCTTATTTCTTTTCTATTTTGTTTCTGTTTTGCTAACTATTGTTTTGCTATTTATTTCAGCTCCAAAATGGGTTGTAAAAACTATTTTAAACACACCTGAATATTTGTTGGAATATTCCCAACCATTTCCAAAGTTTACAACATTTTTGAAAATTTAAAGTTTCTGATTTCAAATTTAAAACTTGAAACCAGTAGCTTTTTGCATTTATTTAAAATGCTTAAAGTGTCAAGAAAATGGTGTTCTTCATTGCTCATTTACTTTCATGATTTATCAGAAAGTTTGAACTTTTCTTGAGGCCATTTTGGGTTCATTGATTTTAACTAGTTTTGAGATTTCCTTTATTTGAAGAAGTGGCTAGGGTTTGAGTTTTTCCTTCACCTCTTTCTTTGTTCTTGTTGAAGATTTCTTAGATGCAATGCAAAGAAGACATGAGCACAAGACTAACTTGCTTAAGGGGTTAGGGATGTGACAACTCACCCCCACTCAAAGGAATCTCGTCCCGAGATTTAAAAGTCGTCGGGAATAACGCATGATACTCAAGTCGGAGATGATCCTCTCTTTCCCAGGTTGCCTCCTTTTCAGAATGATTTGACCATTGAACTTTAAGAAACTTGAGGTTTCGACGTCGAGTGGTACGCTCAGCTTGATCAAGAATACACACGGGGTATTCTCGGTATGAAAGGTTATCTTGGAGATCAAGCGTTTCGTGGTCCACTTCGCGGATAGGATCCGAAAAGCAACGCGTGAGTTGCGAGACGTGGAAAACATCATGAACCTTGGAAAGATGCGGAGGAAGTTCCAACTGGTAGGCAACTTCTCCTCGTTTGGCAAGAATGCGAAAAGGACCAATATAACGAGGAGCCAACTTGCCCTTGATACCGAATCGATGGGTACCCTTCAAAGGTGTAACCCGAAGGAAAGCCTTCTCGTCAACTTCAAAGGTCAAAGCCTTATGATGACGATCATATTGGCTCTTTTGACGAGACTGGGCTGTTTTAAACTTTTCATGAATAATGCGAACCTGCTCTTCTGCATCCTGGATCATATCCGGACCAAAGAGTTGCCTCTCTCCGGTGTCTGACCAATTAAGAGGTGTTCGACATCTTCGTCCATAGAGAACATCAAAAGGGGCTTTGCCCAAGATTGATTGATAACTATTGTTATCAGCGAATTCGGCGAATGGAAGGCACTTCTCCAAATTCATACCGAACGAAATAACACAAGCTTAGAGCATATCTTCTAACATTTGATTCACTCTTTCTACTTGACCACTTGATTGGGGATGGAAAGCAGTGCTAAAAGATAAGTGAGTCCCCATGGCATTTTGAAAGCTTTCCCAGAAACGAGAAGTAAAGATACTTCCATGGTACGAGTTAATCTCCAGGGGAACACCATGAAGAGACACTATTCGGGAAATATATAGCTCTGCTAACTGGCTAGCTGTTATACTCTCACGAATGGGAAGAAAATGAGCCACTTTGGAAAGACGGTGAATGACCACAAAGATAGCTGTCGGGACCCCGATCCTAAGCCATAGAAATCTAGCATGTAACCCATCGCATCCCTTTGTGGTCTCACGCACGGTTAACTCCACGGCTGCAGCCTTACCTTCGCCGGGACCGTTTGCGTCTTTTGACTCACGTATGCGATAGTATCTCTAGCAATCCAATATCAAAGAACCCGGATCGACATGTCTAGTCATAAACCAAAGTGGCAGTACCGCACAAGGACAGACATACATGACCCAACAAAGCAGGTGTCGGTCACCGGCGAATGTAGACGAGTCGTAGAAAGCTACAAGGACTCCATTACATCGCGTGACATTTCCCCAAAGGGGACAGACACAGCAGCTAAGAAGGACACATGCCGGTCAACCAATGTGTCCGGAGCAGTAGCGAACTACCAAGGCTCGTTGGACCACAAAGGGGCATTTCCTTGTAAGGAGTGCTACTAAAGTTCACGACTAGGTAATCGAACCCCATACATATCAAGTACGACACACGTACGCATGGCATACCGATATGTATAGATACATCGATGGCATCACAACATAACCATAAACATACAAGCTTTATTTAAGAGGCTCGGAAGAGCCACACACATAATATTACACATTAAGGGTCTCACGACCCATAATAGCAGTCATACAATACAAGCCAGCGGAAGAGTTATAAATTGTCTGGGTACAGACAGGGCAACTAGTAGGCACGTGGCCTGACTATACTACAGAGCCGACGTAGGGCCAGATCGTAGCTGGGACACCAGCTACTCGTCGTCGTCGATGTCTACGAAGAACCCTCCATTAGCGTCATTAGCAACCTCTGCAACATTTATTAAGCAAACATGAGTACGAAGGTACTCAGCAAGACTTTAGAAGAACTAACTACTCATGCAAGGTATCAAAACGTATTGTGGGGTTTCAAGCGGGAAGCCAGCATTTGACTCGTGGCTAGACAACTTGCATTTTTTTAAATTAGTTTTGACAACTTGATTTCTCGCACACGAGTCCACTAACACCACAACAATACACCATTGTGGAATCATTCCTTCTCTATACGGAAATGCCGTCCACGACACTCACGCTTATCTTGACAATTTTATGAGTAGCCATTGAAGTTATCTATGAACAACATATGTCTCCAAGTAGTCCATATCCGCGGACGCGGCTATTCGAATAGATCATAACCCTACAGGGGTGTACTTCGTCACACACGCTCTCGCCACTTATTGCCATGTGTACGTCATGCACCTCGGCAACCTTCAAGCGGAAGCCCAGCGAGGGAGTCGGCCACGACCGTTAACCACACTAGTACATAGTCCAGGTTTATCGCCTATCTGAGAGTAACCCGTACGGAAGTCCGGCCGAGGTTTCGGCCACGGCCTCAAACGATGTGCGCAGGGTTCCCAAGCCCACCATCCGGGTGCCACTTGGTACACCGTGCCACTGCCTACCGCATCAGGGTCCACCTCTCAAGTCAGCACCATGCACGGCCTCCAGCATTACTATGAACACCAGAAACTACTTGCAACATCTGGACCGAGTACTACGCGATTAATAGGCCGAGCGGGGTCATATTTCAGGGCCCAACATGTGGTAGTATCTAGTCTTGGATTACATACATGGAACTCAGTTCCTAAGGACGGTTCCAATGAAACAACCCGCCATGTACTCCTACACAGCCTTTCACCGGTACCTTTACCAAATCAAGTTCAACACACGACCTTTGCTCACCGAACACATTCCACATTTCTGTTCATCTCCCAGATGACAGACCATACACAACTCTAAGCATAGCATGCATAGCAGGATAAGGCACATCATAGCTCAAGCAACTACCAGGTATGCTAGGTTGCAAGGTTCGGCTATTTACTATGACAAGGTTAAGTCATGCAAAGGAAGTGGGTCCAACTATCGTGGCAAAAGCAGTTGAAGCATTTGATCCTAATGCAATAAATAGGTGCAGGAGCAAGAACATAGGAGTTATCGGGATGATTAGAAGGGTTGCTTGCCTTGTTGCTCAGAGGAGGAACGATATCCGTCAGACGGATATTCGGTGGAATCCGGGGGTGCGGAGCCTACCGAAATGAATGGCAACATTCAATAACAATCATATGCACACAAAATGATGCATGAGCATGGCATGAGAATGCAAAGTGATAAGTTATTATAATCAAGATGTTTTAGGTTTAGAGTTGATTTGAATCACATTCGAATAGTAATTCAAACGGGTATTCTCGGATACCGGTTTAATTGATTCGACCTGATGCTCAGATCAACCTAATGTTAACATGCATGAAATGTCATGTTATGGTACTGATTTATATCTAGGGCAGTGTGTGATCATTGCATTTATAATGAAATTTGGATAATTTTGCAAATTCCATTTATAAAGTGATTAAAGAATTGAATTATTCCTTATTTCACAATTTAGGGTCCTGTAACTTTTTCAAACATAGTTGAAAATAGCATAATCAGAATCCTTGAATTTTTCTGATACTTTTCATATATAATTTATTTTCATTGGAGTTACAGATTAATTTCTATGATTTTTGCAATTTTTAGCAATTTCCTGAATTAGTTTTAAACTGGAAATTCCATTTATTGCATCAGGCTGACATTAGCAGGTCAGCCGACCTGTTCAGGTCAAACCTGACAGAAGGGCCCCACTGGTCAGCCTCTCTGGGACTAATCCCGCGCTGACCAGCCCTAACTGAGGTTTGACTTGGCCTTGGGCCCACTTGTCAGTGAGTGATTAAGTCACTAATCGGCTGGGTTAGCTTGCCACGTCGACCTCCACCGGCGGCGAGGTCGCCCTCGCCGGCGGGGAGCCTCCGGCGACCACCAGCACGACGGAGGGGCTCAAAAACGGCGCACAGGGGGCCAAATGCTGCGCGGAGAGCACCAGAGGAACGACACGTCTCCGCATCTTCATTTCTGCGACTAGCCGGGGCTGATCTGGCCGGAGATGACGCCGGCGAAGAGCTTGGCGGCGGCCAAGGCTCGGGCGTCATCGGGGTCTTTGAATCAGAGGGATCTACGCTCGGTTCTTAGCTGCTACGGCATCTACGCGTCGTCCTGGAGCTGTTGGTGCCCCCGGAAGGACGAGCTGGACATCGGAAGGCTACCGGCGACGAGCGGCAGTAGCGGTCCTCGTCGGGCTCCGGTGAAACTAGGGCTAGAGGAGGGGATCGAGGGGGAAAACTTAGGGGAAACGACCGCATGCTCACAGGGAGTGCAGAGCAGAGCTTAGACGGCTCGGGGAAGGCCTGGGGCCGACGAATCGATGGGAGAGGTCCGGCGGCCGGAGGAGGAAGACGACGGCGTTGCGGGCATTGCAGGGCTCGAGGAGGCTTCGGCTTCTGCAGAGAGGACCAGGGCGACGAGGCGGAGCTAATGGCGTGCTCTGGGAGGGGATCCTATGGCCAGGGGCACGGGCAGCTCGAGCTCGAGCTCGGCTCTAATGGCGGCAGCAGAGAGAAGGAGGGGATCCGGGAGGAGGGGAAGAACCGAGGCGGGGAATGGATAGGGGAAGCTCTGGGGAGCTTATCCCCGTCGTCGCCAGCGCAAACCGGCGGCCAGGCAGGCACGCAGGTGCGTGGCCGCGCCGGAGGAGGCGGCGGCCACCTCCTGCTGCCTACTGGCGCGAGGGAGGGGACGAGCGGGGAGATGGGCCGGGCCAGGCTTAGGCGACGGGTAACTCTTTTCCTTTTCCTTCTGCTTTTTGTTTTTCTGTTTTGCTAATTATTGTATTGATAATTAATTCAGCTCCAAAACAAAAAGTAAAAACTATTTTAGACCTCCTGAAATATTTGTTATAATATCCCCACTCATTTCCAAGGTTTTCAACATTTTTGGAAAATTATAGTTTCTGATTTCAATTTTTACAATTTGAAACCAGTAGCTTTTGCATTTATTAAAATGCATAAAGTGTCAAGAAAAATAGTTTTCTCCAATGCTCATTTACTTTCATGATTTATCAGAAAGTTTGAACATTTCTTGAGGCCATTTTGGGCTCATTGATTTTGAACTAATTGAAATTTCCTTTAATTGAAATGGTGGCTACGGTTTTGAGTTTTTCCTTTGCCACTTTGTTCTTTTTGTTGAAACTTCTTAGATGCAAATGCAAAGAATACATGAGCACAATGCTATCTTGCTTAAGGGTTAGGGATGTGACAACTCACCCCCACTCAAAAGAATCTCGTCCCGAGATTTAGAAGTCGTCGAGAATAACGCAGGATATTCGAGTCGGAGACGATCCTCTCTTTCCCAAGTTGCCTCCTTTTCAGAATGATTTGACCATTGAACTTTAAGAAACATGAGGATTCGACGTTGAGTGGTACGCTCAGCTTGATCAAGAATACGCACGGGGTATTCTCGGTAAGAAAGGTTATCTTGTAGATGAAGCGTTTCGTGGTCCACTTCACGGATAGGATCCGAAAAGCAACGCCTGAGTTGCGAGACGTGGAAAACATCATGAACCTTGGAAAGATGCGGAGGAAGTTCCAACTGGTAGGCAACTTCTCCTCGTTTGGCAAGAATGCGAAAAGGTCCAATGTAACGAGGAGCCAACTTGCCCTTGATACCGAAACGATGGGTACCCTTCAAAGGTGTAACCCGAAGGTAAGCCTTCTCGTCAACTTCAAAGGTCACAGCCTTATGATGACGATCATTTTGGCTCTTTTGACGAGACTGGGCTGTTTTCAACTTTTCACGAATAATGCGAACCTGCTCTTCTGCATCCTGGATCATGTCCGGGCCAAAGAGTTGCCTCTCTCCGGTTTCTGACCAATTAAGAGGGGTTCGACATCTTCGTCCATACAGAACTTCAAAAGGGGCTTTGCCCAAGCTTGATTGATAACTATTGTTATAAGCGAATTCGGCGAATGGAAGGCACTTCTCCCAATTCATACCGAACGAAATAACACAAGCTCGGAGCATATCTTCTAGAATATGATTCACTCTTTCTACTTGACCACTTGATTGAGGATAGAAAGCAGTGCTAAAAGATAGGTGAGTCCCCATGGCATTCTAAAAACTTTCCCAGAAGCGAGAAATAAAGATACTCCCACGGTCCGAGTTAATTTCTAGGGGAACACCATGAAGAGACACTATTCGAGAGATATATAACTCTACTAGCTGGCTAGCTGTTATACTCTCACGAACAGGAAGAAAATGAGCCACTTTGGAAAGACGGTCAATGACCATAAAGATAGCATTATTTCCTTTCTTGGTCTTGGGAAATCCGGTAATGAAATCCATGCTAACTTTATCCCATTTCCATTCAGGAATAGCTAAAGGTTGAAGGGTGCCAGCAGGCCTTTGATGTTCTGCCTTAATTCGGCGACAAACGTCGCAGTTAGCAATGAACTCAGCAATTTCTCTCTTCATCCTAGTCCACCAGAACCTCTGGCGTAGGTCCTGATACATCTTAGTACTACCGGGATGAATGGTGAGAGGGGAATCATGAGCCTCCTTAAGGATTAACTGCCTTAGATGTGGGTTCTTAGGAACCACTAAACGATTCTGGAAGAACACCACACCTTGATCATTCATGGAAAATTCTTTAGCGTTTCCGCTTTTGGCCAGCTATAATTTGATCCTTAAGAGTAGGCTTCGCCACCAGGGTAGAAAGGAATCCTTGAGGAACAATATGAAGATTCAACTTCCGAAAGTCCTCATGGAGAAGTGGTTGACCTTGTTGTAGCATCAAATTGTTACAATAAGATTTACGACTTAGTGCATCGGCCATAACATTGGCCTTCCCCGGGGTGTAAGTTATCCCTAAGTCATAATCCGAGATCAACTCAACCCACCGTCTTTGCCTGAGATTCAATTCCGGCTGGGTGAAGATATATTTCAGACTTTGGTGATCAGTGAATATTTCGCAACGATTACCCAAAAGGTAATGTCGCCAGGTTTTTAGTGCATGGACCACAGCTGCAAGCTCAAGGTCATGTGTGGGATAATTATCCTCATGTGGACGCAACTGACGAGATGCGTATGCGATCACATGACAATCTTTCATGAGAATGCAACCTAATCCTTGTCGCGAGGCGTCGCAATAGATAACAAAGTCCTTAGAAAAATCTGGTGGTAGCAACACAGGTGCGGAAGTCAGGCGTCTTTTTAGTTCCTGAAAACTATGCTCACACTGTGGTGTCCACTCAAACTTTTTATCCTTCTTGAGGAGTTCAGTCAGAGGCTTTGCAACCTTGGAGAAATTCTCGACGAAGCGGCGACAATAGCTCGCTAGACCAAGAAAACTCCTAACTTGCTTAACCGATTCAGGTTGAGTCCAATCAAGGACATCTTGAACTCTCTCGGGATTGACAGCAATACCTTACCAGAGATTACGTGTCCTAGATAGGTCACTTCTGGTAACCAGAATTCACATTTTGAAAATTTGGCATAAAGGCGATGCTCTCGAAGTTTCATCAATACCAGCCTTAGATGCTCGGCATGTTCTTGTTCGTTCTTCGAGTAGATGAGAATATCATCGAGGTATACCACGACGAATTTATCCAAATACTCCATGAAGATTGAATTCATCAGTCGAGAGAAGGTGGCTGGGGCATTGGTTAAACCGAAGGACATGACGGTGTACTCGTATCGGCCATAACGACTAACAAAAGCCGTTTTTGGAATGTCCCCGTTCTTGATCTTGATTTGATGGTATCCCAAACTCAAATCCATTTTGGAGAAGACTGAGGATCCAGCGAGCTGATCGTACAGGTCGTTGATCCTGGGGAGCGGATACTTGTTCTTTATGGTGACCAGATTAACTGGTCGGTAATCTACAACCATCCGATCCGTTCCGTCTTTCTTCTTGACGAAGAGGACGGGGCAAGCCCACGGAGAAGAGCTAGGACGAATGAAACCTTTGTTCAAGGCCTCATCTAGTTGCTTCTTAAGTTCGGCTAGCTCCAGGGGTGCCATCTTATATGGTCTTCTGGCTATTGGGACAGTTCCCGGAACAAGATCTATCACAAACTCCACATCTCTGTCAGGTGGAATTCCTGGCAGTTCCTCAGGAAAGACATCCGGAAAGTCACGGACTACCGGAATGTCTTCAAGTTCCGGAAGGGGGTTGGCATTTAGGGAATAGAGTTGGCATTTGGCAACTCGAGTAGATACATTTACTATCTCACCCGAGGGATGGGTAAGCTGGACACTTCTAGAATGAGTATCAATCTTGGCATAGTGAGCTGACATCCAGTCCATGCCCAAGATGATATTAATATCCGAAGATTTCAATGCTATCAATGAGGCTAGAAAAACTAGCCTGTCTACTAGAATTTCATTGTCATAGGTTATCCTAGAGGTTTGCCATTTACTACCAGGAGTTTGGACAACCAATGGGATTGGCATATCACAAAAAGACATGTTATGCAACTGTGCATAACTTTCTGAAATGAAGGAACGAGAAGACCCAGTGTCAAAAAGAACAGACGCTGGGTGATGATTAACAAGAAGCGTACCCAGCATGACGTCGGGATCCTCTGCAGCTTCTTCTGCTGACACATAGTTCACACGGCCACGTGCAGGAGTTGGCTTCACATAGTAAGCTTTGCCCGACTTGGCCTGCCTGACGGACTTTCCGGGTTGCTTGGCACCCACATTCTGAGGACACTCACGGGAATAGTGCCCTGGTTCTCCACACTTATAGCATATCACCTGGTTGGCACGTGGTGCAGCATTGCTAGCTGGACCACCATAAGCTTTTGCTGGAGGGTTGGCCTGATTCGTCTGAGGCGCCACGTAGGATGGCCTCGGAGTATATCTTGGCGGCACAGAACTGTTCGGAATCCACAGCCTGTGTTTTGGAAACGCGGAACCAGAAGACGAGCCAAAGTCACGGGAGTGCTTCCTTGTGGCTTCGAAGTCAGTATGACCAGTATCGGCACTGATCGCTTTGTTCACCAGGGCTTGAAAGCTTGCACACTCATGGAGGCGCAGATCACGACGGAGGTCAGGGCTCAGACCCTTACGGAATATTGCTTGCTTCTTGGCGTCAGTAGACACCTCCTCTGTTGCATAGCGAGCGAGGTTACCGAACTCGCGGCTATAGGCATCCACAGACAACTTGCCCTGAGTGAAGGCACAGAACTCCTCTCTCTTTCTGTCCATCAGGTCCTCTGGAATATGGTGCACACGAAAAGCTGCACTGGAGTCTGCCAATGTGGCCACTGGTTCACCGGGACGCATAGCTTCAAAATTCTCCCACCATAGATTGGCGGGTCCCTCCAGGAAATATGCCGCAAAGGTCACCTTGTCGGCCTCAGACACATTCGCAGAGTGAATCTTGCATGAGATGCTGCACAGCAAGTCATCAGCATCGAGGGAATCGACGGAATGATGAAACTTTGGAGGATTCAGCTTCACAAAGTCATTGAGGGACACTGCAGCATTCCTAGGCTGTCGAGCCGTATTCTGCTCAATACGCTCTAGCAGTCGGTTGGTCTCCCTTTTGTTATTTTCTGCCTCAAGCATCACTTCTACCAGAGAAGGCGGGTGAGGCAGGTCTTCCTGCGACGCTTGACTACCCTCACCTTGCTCATGAGCAGGGGCACGGTTCAACCTGGTGAACACCATCCTGACAAACAAACTCAGAGCTTAGACCAATATCATATCAATACTAGCTATGGATTAAGAATGTACTGAACACACGGAATGCGGAAATGAATATCCGAACAACATGGTAACAAGCAACTGCTATATATACACCATGGTTCATACACACCCTTACATAGCTCAGTACAACCTTAACCGTAGAGCAAACTGCTGAAATTGTGAAACTACTCATCAGAGGCGTACAAGCTTCCTATACATTATTTATCTAGGCCTCCGGAATTCGTTTCACATTACTACCATACTTCACAAGTCACGCAGGACTGTGAACGTACGGCTACTACCATACTACCCTTCCGCTCACAGCTCAGGCATCCGCATAGAACATCTCATAGAGATTACCTCCATGACCTGGAAGCTCAACCTGCAGATCAGGAAACACTCTAGCCTGAGATCCCTGGGATCCCTAAGGACATGGATGTGGCCTTGGTCCCCTGACTGGTGGTAAGAGGGGTCCCCGAAGAGGTGTGACTCCTCCTATAGCTGGCCAGTCAACGTGGGCCGGAAGATGGGTCCTAACAGGGTTCAGCATCTCCATCTCTCCATACCCTGTCTGGACTACCGGTGCCAGCTGCGTCAAAGCCGTCCACAGACGGGCACGGTTAGCATAAAGCTCCATGCGGAGAGCACGAGCATCCCTGTCTCTGTTCTCTAGCATCTCAACAGTGGACTGCAGTAGTGGATCCTCCATAGAAGAATCAACATAGACTCCACTCAGGTATCCCTGTTCACCAGGCTGAGAGGCCGGAACATAGCAGAACTCTGAATTCTGCAGCAGTGCATGTCTCGCTCTCATAATGGTCAGCATTGAATAGGTAGCATCTTGTACTGCCATGTCAACAGTAACTCCCAACCCATAGGACCAATGGATTTGCTCCTCAGCTCCAGGGTAGTCTGGAAATACCCTAACAGTGCAGATGTACTGGCTCTGGTTGAAGTCTCGGTACTGTTCCTCCACTGTGTACTCGGGGTACCAGCGGTAACCGCACACCGACATCACCCTGACCAGCATGGCCGTATGACACGGTACATCAATGCACCTGGTCATACGTACCACCTGACGAGAAGGACGGCCAGGCATCTGTAAATAGAGAGTAATGGAAAAGCATTAGAGCTCTGAATGCAAAAATTGGGCAGCACAACGGCTGTAAATGCTCAAAAACAAATTTTGAGACAACCCAAAATGGAATAGCGTAACCACCCAACTATCAAGTTCCACTCTCTGATCATCAAACTTACTTCCTTTTTCCTAGGAATGAAAGAAACCCAATATCTCTTCACCCGTAGTCCTATAATCTACCGATCAGAAACACAATCCTAGAAGAAGGTGAGTAACCTAGTCCTTAATTCCCGTAGAAAAGACGAGGATGACCAGAATAGAATAACTTGAGAAGAGAACAAGAGTCTTACGTTCCCTTCCACAAACAATTCCCTTATATATAACTAAAGCAATTATAGACTCAACTTTGACCAGTTTGGCTTAGTAATCCTCCAGTCAGTCAGACTCTGATACCAACGTTGTCGGGACCCCGATCCTAAGCCATAGGAATCCAGCCTGTAACACATCGCATCCCTTTGCGGTCTCACGCACGGTTAACTCCATGGCTGCAGCCTTACCTTAGCCGGGACCGTTTGCGTCTTTTGACTCACGTATGCCATAGTGTCGCTAGCATTCCAATGTCAAAGAACCCGGATCGACATGTCTAGTCATAAACCAAAGTGGCAGTACCGCACAAGGACAGGCATACATGACCCAACAAAGCAGGTGTCGGTCATCGGCGAATCTAGACGAGTCGTAGCAAGCTACAAGGACTCCATTACATCACGTGACATTTCCCCAAAGGGGACAGACACAGCAGCTAAGAAGGACACATGCCGGTCAACCAATGTGTCCGGAGCAGTAGCGAACTACCAAGGCTCATTGGTTCACAAAGGGGCATTTCCTTGTGAGGAGTGCTACTAAAGTTCACGACTAGGTAATCGAACCCCATACATATCAAGTACGACACACATACGCATGGCATACCGATATGTATAGATACATCGATGGCATCACAACATAACCATAAACATACAACCTTTATTTAAGAGGCTCGGAAGAGCCACACACATAATATTACACATTAAGGGTCTCATGACCCATAATAGCAGTCATTCAGTTACAAGCCAGCGGAAGAGTTTAAACTGTCTGAGTACAGACAAGGCAACTAGAAGGCACATGGCCTGACTATACTACAGATCCAACGTAGGACCAGATCGTAGCTGGGACACCAGCTACTCGTCGTCGTCGATGTCTACGAAGAACCCTCCATTAGGGTCATTAGCAACCTCTTCAACATTTATTAAACAAACATGAGTACGAAGGTACTCAGCAAGACTTTAGGATAACTAACTACTCATGCAAGGTATCAAAAGGGTATTGTGGGGTTTCATGCGGAAAGCCAGCGTCTGACTCGTGGCTAGACAACTTGCATTTTTAAATAATTTTGACAACTTGATTTCTCGCACACGAGTCCACTAACACCACAACAATACACTATTGTGGAATCATTCCGTCTCCATACGGAAATGCCGTCCACGACACTCACGCTTATCTTGGCAATTTTATGAGTAGCCATTGAAGTTATCTATGAACAACATATGTCTCCAAGTAGTCCATATCCGCGGACGCGACTATTCGAATAGATCATAACCCTGCAGGGGTGTACTTTGTCACACACGCTCTCGCCACTTATCGCCATGTGCACGTCATGCACCTTGGCAACCTTCAAGCGGAAGCCCAGCGAGGGAGTCGGCCACGACCGTAAACCACACTAGTACCTAGTCCAGGTTTATCGCCTCTCTGAGAGTAACACGTACGGAAGTCCGGCCGAGGTTTCCGCCACGGCCTCAAACGATGTGCGCAGGGTTCCCAAGCCCACCATCCGGGTGCCACTTGGTACACCGTGCCACTGCCTACCGCATCACAGCCCACCTCTCAGGTCAGCACCATGCACGGCCTCCAGCATTACTATAAACACCAGAAACTACTTGCAACTCCTGGACCGAGTACTAAGCGATTAATAAGTCGAGAGGGTCAATTAAGTATCCCAACATGTGGTAGTATCTAGTCTTGGATTACATACACGGAACTCAGTTCCTAAGGACGGTTCCAATGAAACAACCCGCCATGTACTCCTACACAGCCTTTCACCGGTACCTTTACCAAATCAGGTTCAACACACAACCTTTGCTTACCGAACACATTCTCACAATTCTGTTCATCTCCCAGATGACAGACCATACACAACTCTAAGCATAGCATGCATAACAGGATAAGGCACATCAAGGCTCAAGCAACTACCAGGTATGCTAGGTTGCAAGGTTCGGCTATTTACTGTGACAAGGTTAGGTCATGCAAAGGAAGTGGGTTCAACTAATCGTGGCAAAAGCAGTTGAAGCATTTGATCCTAATGCAATAAATAAGTGCAGGATCAAGAACATGGGATTTATCGGGATGATCAAAAATGGTTGCTTGCCTTGTTGCTCAGAGGAGGGACAATATCCGTCAGACGGATATTCGGTGGAATCCGGGGGTGCGGAGCCTACCGAAAGGAATTGCAACAATCAATAACAATCAGATGCAAAAAAGATGATGCATGAGCATGGCATGAGAATGCAAGCTGATAAACTATTATAATCAACATGTGTTAGGTTTGAAGTTGATTTGAATCACATTCAAATATCAATTCAAACGAGGTATTCTCGGATACCGATTTAATTGACTCGACCTGATGCTCAGATCAACTTGATGTTAGCATGCATGAGATGTCATGTTAAGGTACTGGTTTGTTATTAGAACAATGTGTGATCATGTCATTCATAATGAAATTTGAATATTTTCCAAATTCCATTTATAAAGTAATTATAAGAATTGACTTATTCATTAATCTACATGTTTGGGTTCTGTAACTTTTTCAAACATGCATGAAAATGCCATAATGAGATTCCTTGGATTTTTCTCATACTTTTTCATATATAAATTATTTTCATCCGAGTTATATTTTAATTTCCATGATTTTTACAAGTTTTAGCAATTTCGTGGATTTATTTTATAAAAAGAAATACTAATATTGCATCACTACTAACGTGAGCAGGTCAACTACGCCTGGGCCAGGTCAAACCTGACCAGTGGGTTCCACTGGTCAATGACCCAAGGGCTAACCCCGCGCTGACCAGCCCCTAATTGGGGGTTTGACCAGGCTTGGGGCCCTCTGGCAGTGACTGAGGGAAGGATAATTACGCCCTAATGGTCGGCCACGTCGACGCCCACCGGAGGGTGGTCGCCGGCGACCAAGCCCGCGGCGGAGGGCTCGCCGGAGACGACCTAAACGGCGCTACACGGCACCACATCGAGCGCGGTTTGTAGCTTCGGGATGCTGGCGAAGCAGCCGATGTGGCAGGGGCATCAGGAGAAGCTAGGGCCGCCGGGAGAGGCGCCGGCGACGAGCCGAAGCGGCGGCAGAAGCTCGGCCTTCCGCGGGTGATGGCTCCAGGGCACGGGGAGGACAGCTGATGGGCTCATCACATTCCTCGCGGCTCCAGGAGCTCGATCCCTAGCTCGATCGCGTGGAAGAGACACCACAGCGACGGCGCGACATGACCGGCGGCGAGGAGCTCTCGGCCTTGGTGGGGAACGGGGCTACGGTGCACGGAAGAGTGTGGGGTGAGAGGGGAAATGATGACGAGCTCATGGCGGTTCCGATGGTGTTGTTGTAGGGCTCGGGGGTGCGCCGGAGGGAGCGAATCAACGGAAGAGGTCCGGCGGCCGGAGGTGGAGAAGATGGCGGCGAGGCAATGACAGGGGGCCTTCGGGCTTGATTCCTTCTTCCTGGGGACAAGGAGGAGCACGGCGGGGCTTTGGGGCACAGCAGCTGGGCTGGAGGGGGCTCGTGGCCACGGCTACGACGATCGGCGGCGACAAGCAGGCTCGGCCATGGTGGGAGAAGGCGAGAGAGAGATGGAGGGGAGCCAGAGATGGGTGGAGAAGGGAGAGACGTGCACGGGGTACTCGTCCCTGCCGTTTGCGTGGCTCGGGAAAGCAGGAGGTGGCCAGGGAACGTGGCCGCGCTCGCCGGCGCGTCGTCACGCAGCTGCTTCTCCTCCTGGCAGGAGGAAGAAGACAGCCGTGCCCCTGGTGGGATGGGCCGGCGACAAATAGAGGTAAGTTATTTCTTTCTCTTATTTCTTTTCTATTTTGTTTCTGTTTTGCTAACTATTGTTTTGCTATTTATTTCAGCTCCAAAATGGGTTGTAAAAACTATTTTAAACTCACCTAAATATTTTTTGGAATGTTCCCAACCATTTCCAAAGTTTTCAACATTTTTGAAAATTTAAAGTTTCTGATTTCAAATTTAAAACTTGAAACCAGTAGCTTTTTTGCATTTATTTAAAATGCTTAAAGTGTCAAGAATATGGTGTTCTTCATTGCTCATTTACTTTCATGATTTATCAGAAAGTTTGAACTTTTCTTGAGGCCATTTTGGGTTCATTGATTTTAACTAGTTTTGAGATTTCCTTTATTTGAAGAAGTGGCTAGGGTTTGAGTTTTTCCTTCACCTCTTTCTTTGTTCTTGTTGAAGATTTCTTAGATGCAATGCAAAGAAGACATGAGCACAAGACTAACTTGCTTAAGGGGTTAGGGATGTGACAGCTCCATAGTTTTTTTGTGTTCAAAATGCACCATTCAAAGCCACATCATCAATTTACAACCCTTTCTTACTTTATTTGTTATTTTTCATGCATTTACTGATTATTTTGAGCTATAAGACCGTGAATTTGAAAAGCATTTGAAATGAACTCTGAAAAGGTTCCAAGTTGGCATGGTATCATCATTTCACCCACATAGCATGTGCGAGAAAGTTGAGAGGGTTACGGCAAAAACTGGATCCACTTCGTGTACAAAATGGACAATCTCTTTCGAAGTATGAAGGTTTCATACGGAAACTCGTGTGTTACAAAGGGATTTCATTTTTTTGAACTTATTTGAACTCCATAGTTTTTCTGTGTTCAAAATGCGCCATTCAAAGCCACATCATCAATTTAAATCTTAATTTGTTATTTTCATGCATTTACTGTTTATTTTGAGCTATAAGACCATGAAATTGAAAAGCATTAGAAATGAACTCTGAAAAGGTTCGAAGTTGGCATGGTATCATCATTTCACCCACATAGCATGTGCGAGAAAGTTGAGAGGGCTACGGCAAAAATTGGATGCCCTTCGTGTACAAAACGGACAATCTCTTTCGAAGTATCACGGTTTCATACGGAAACTCGTCTGTTATAAAGGGATTTCATTTTTTGAACTTATTTGAACTACATAGTTTTTGTGTGTTCAAAATGAGTCATTCAAAGCCACATTATCAATTTACAACCCTTTCTGACTTCTTTTGTATATTTTCATGCATTTACTGATTATTTTGAGCTATAAGACCATGAAATTTAAAAGCTTTTCAAACGAACTCTGAAAATGTTCCGAGTTGGCATGGTAT
This sequence comes from Hordeum vulgare subsp. vulgare, assembly GCF_904849725.1. Classification (NCBI taxonomy): domain Eukaryota; kingdom Viridiplantae; phylum Streptophyta; class Magnoliopsida; order Poales; family Poaceae; genus Hordeum; species Hordeum vulgare. Next base: position 77,902,166 of record NC_058523.1, on the reverse strand, counting down.
CATCATTTCACCCACATAGCATGTGCGAGAAAGTTGAGAGGGTAACGGCAAAAACTAGATGCACTTCATGTACAAAACGGACAATCTCTTTCGAAGTATCATGGTTTCATAAAGAAACTCTTCTGTTCAAAGGGATTTCATTTTTTGAACTTATTTGAACTCCATAGTTTTTTGTGTTCAAAATGCACCATTCAAAGCCACATAATCAATTTACAACCCTGTCTGACTTTATTTGTTATTTTTCATGCATTTACAGATTATTTTGAGCTATGAGACCGTGAAATTGAAAAGCATTTGAAATGAACTCTGAAAAGGTTCCAAGTTGGCATGGTATCATCATTTCACCCACATAGCATGTGCGAGAAAGTTGAGAGAGTTACGACAAAAACTAGATGCACTACGTGTACAAATCGGACAATCTCTTTCGAAGTATGAGGGTTTCGTACGGAAACTCGTGTGTTACAAAGGGATTTCATTTTTTTGAACTTATTTCAAATCCATAGTTTTCCTGTGTTCAAAATGCACCATTCAAAGCCACATCATCAACTTACAACTTCATTTGTTATTCTCATGCATTTACTGATTATTTGGAGCTATAAGACCATGAAATTGAAAAGCATTTGAAATAAACTCTGAAAAGGTTCCAAGTTGGCATGGTATCATCATTTCACCCACATAACATGTGCGAGAAAGTAGAGAGGGTTACGGCAAAAACTGGATGAACTTCGTGTACAGAACGGACAATCTCTTTCGAAGTATCACGGTTTCATACGGAAACTCGTCTGTTACAAAGGGATTTCATTTTTTGAACTTATTTGAACTCCATAGTTTTTTGTGTTCAAAATGCACCATTCCAAGCCACATAATCAATTTACAACCCTTTCTGACTTTATTTGTTATTTTTCATGCATCTACTGATTATTTTGAGCTATGAGACCGTGAAATTGAAAAGCATTTGAAATGAACTCTGAAAAGGCTCCAAGTTGGCATGGTATCATCATTTCACCCACATAGCATGTGCGAGAAAGTTGAGAGGGTTACGGCAAAAACTAGATGCACTTCGTGTACAAATCGGACAATCTCTTTCGACGTATGAGGGTTTCATATGGAAACTCGTGTGTTACAAAGGGATTTCATTTTTTTGAACTTATTTGAAATCCATAGTTTTTCTGTGTTCAAAATGCACCATTCAAAGCCACATCATCAACTTACAGCTTCATTTGTTATTTTCATGCATTTACTGATTATTTGGAGCTATAAGACCGTGAAATTGAAAAGCATTTGAAATGAACTCTGAAAAGGTTCCAAGTTGGCATGGTATCATCATTTCACCCACATAACATGTGTGAGAAAGTAGAGAGGGTGACGGCAAAAACTGGATGCACTTCGTGTACAGAACGAAGAATCTCTTTCGAAGTATCACGGTTTCATACGGAAACTCGTCTGTTACAAAGGGATTTCATTTTTTGAACTTATTTGAACTCCATAGTTTTTTTGAGTTCAAAATGCACCATTCAAAGCCACATCATCAATTTACAACCCTTTCTGACTTTATTTGTTATTTTTCATACAATTACTGGTTATTTTGAGCTATAAGACCGTGAAATTGAAAAGCATTTGAAATGAACTCTGAAAAGGTTCCAAGTTGGCATGGTATCATCATTTGACCCTCATAGCATGTGCGAGAAAGTTGAGAGGGTTACGGCAAAAACTAGATGCACTTCGTGTACAAAACGGGCAGTCTCTTTCGAAGTTTGAGGGTTTCATACGGAAACTTGTGTGTTACAAAGGGATTTCATTTTTTGAACTTATTGGAACTCCATAGTTTTTCTGTGTTCCAAATGCACCATTCAAAGCCACATCATCAAGTTACAACTTCATTTGTTATTTTCATGCATTTACTGATTATTTTGAGCTATAAGACCATGAAATTGAAAAGCATTAGAAATAAACTCTGAAAAGGTTCGAAGTTGGCATGGTATCATCATTTCACCCACATACCATGTGCGAGAAAGTTGAGAGGGTTACGGCAAAAACTGGATGCACTTCGTGTACAAAACGGACAATCTCTTTCGAAGTATCAGGGTTACATACGGAAACTCGTGTGTTATAAAGGGATTTAATTTTTTTGAACTACATAGTTTTTGTGTGCTCAAAATGCATCATTCAGAGCCACATCATCAATTTACAACCCTTTCTAACTTCATTTGTAAATTTTCATGCATTTACTGATTATTTTGAGCTATAAGACCATGACATTTAAAAGCATTTGAAATGAACTGTGAAAAGGTTCCAAGTTGGCATGCTATCATCATTTCACCCACATAGCATGTGCGAGAAATTTGAGAGGGTTACGGCAAAAACTGGATGCACTTCGTGTACAAAACGGACAATCTCTTTCGAAGTATCACAGTTTCATACGGAAACTCGTCTGTTACAAAGGGATTTCATTTTTTGAACTTATTTGAACTCCAGTGTTCTTTTGTGTTCCAAATGCACCATTCAAAGCCACATCATCAATTTACAACCCTTTCTTACTTTATTTGTTATTTTTCAGGCATTTACTGATTATTTTGAGCTATAAGACCGTGAAATTGAAAAGCATTTGAAATGAACTTTGAAAAAGTTCCAAGTTGGCATGGTATCATCGTTTCACCCACATAGCATGTGCGAGAAAGTTGAGAGGGTTACGGCAAAAACTGGATCCACTTCGTGTACAAAACGGACAATCTCTTTCGAAGTATGAGGATTTCATACGAAAACTCGTATGTTACAAAGGGATTTCATTTTTTGAACTTATTTGAACTCCATAGTTTTTCTGTGTTCAAAATGCGCCATTCAAAGCTACATCATCAATTTAAATCTTAATTTGTTATTTTCATGCATTTACTGATTATTTTAAGCTATAAGACCATGAAATTGAAAAGCATTAGAAATGAACTCTGAAAAGGTTCGAAGTTGGCATGGTATCATCATTTCACCCACATAGCATGTGCGGGAAAGTTGAGAGGGTTACGACAAAAACTGGATGCCCTTCGTGTACAAAACGGACAATCTCTTTCGAAGTATCACGGTTTCATACGGAAACTCGACTGTTATAAAGGGATTTCATTTTTTGAACTTATTTGAACTACAGAGTTTTTGTGTGTTCAAAAAGCACCATTCAAAGCCACATCATCAACTTACAACTTCATTTGTTATTCTCATGCATTTATTGATTATTTGGAGCTATAAGACCATGAAATTGAAAAGCATTTGAAATGAACTCTGAAAAGGTTCCAAGTTGGCATGGTATCATCATTTCACCCACATAACATGTGCGAGAAAGTAGAGAGGGTTATGGCAAAAACTGGATGTACTTCGTGTACAGAACGGACAATCTCTTTCGAAGTATCACGGTTTCATACGGAAACTCGTCTGTTACAAAGGGATTTCATTTTTTGAACTTATTTGAACTCCATAGTTTTTTGTGTTCAAAATGCACCATTCAAAGCCACATAATCAATTTACAACCCTTTCTGACTTTATTTGTTATTTTTCATTCATTTACTGATTATTTTGAGCTATGAGACCGTGAAATTGAAAAGCATTTGAAATGAACTCTGAAAAGGTTCCAAGTTGGCATGGTATCATCATTTCACCCACATAGCATGTGCGAGAAAGTTGAGAGGGTTACGGCAAAAACTAGATGCACTTCGTGTACAAATCGGACAATCTCTTTCGAAGTATGAGGGTTTCATATGGAAACTCGTGTGTTACAAAGGGATTTCATTTTTTTGAACTTATTTGAAATCCATAGTTTTTCTGTGTTCAAAATGCACCATTCAAAGCCACATCATCAACTTACAACTTCGTTTGTTATTCTCATGCATTTATTGATTATTTGGAGCTATAAGACCATGAAATTGAAAAGCATTTGAAATGAACTCTGAAAAGGTTCCAAGTTGGCATGGTATCATCTTTTCACCCACATAACATGTGCGAGAAAGTAGAGAGGGTTACGGCAAAAACTGGATGCACTTCGTGTACAGAACGGACAATCTCTTTGGAAGTATCACGGTTTCATACGGAAACTCGTGTGTTACAAAGGGATTTCATTTTTTGAACTTATTTGACCTCCATAGTTTTTTTGAGTTCAAAATGCACCATTCAAAGCCACATCATCAATTTACAACCCTTTCTGACTTTAGTTGTTATTTTTCATACAATTACTGATTATTTTGAGCTATAAGACCGTGAAATTGAAAAGCATTTGAAATGAACTCTGAAAAGGTTCCAAGTTGGCATGCTATCATCATTTGACCCTCATAGCATGTGCGAGAAAGTTGAGAGGGTTACGGCAAAAACTAGATGCACTTCGTGTACAAAACGGACAATCTCTTTCGAAGTATGAGGGTTTCATACGGAAACTCGTGTGTTACAAAGGGATTTCATTTTTTTGAAATTATTGGAACTCCATAGTTTTTCTGTGTTCAAAATGCACCATTCAAAGCCACATCATGAACTTACAACTTCATTTGTTATTTTCATGCATTTACTGATTATTTTGAGCTATAAGACCATGAAATTGAAAAGAATTAGAAATGAACTCTGAAAAGGTTCGAAGTTGGCATGGTATCATCACTTCACCCACATACCATGTGCGAGAAAGTTGAGAGGGTTACGGCAAAAACTGGATGCACTTCGTGTACAAAACGGACAATCTCTTTCGAAGTATCAGGGTTTCATACGGAAACTCGTGTGTTATAGAGGGATTTCATTTTTTTAACTACATAGTTTTTGTGTGCTCAAAATGCATCATTCAAAGCCACATCATCAATTTACAACCCTTTCTGACTTCATTTGTAAATTTTCATGCATTTACTGATTATTTTGAGCTATAAGACCATGAAATTTAAAAGCATTTGAAATGAACTGTGAAAAGGTTCCAAGTTGGCATGGTATCATCATTTCACCCACATAGCATGTGGGAGAAGTTTGAGAGGGTTATGGCAAAAACTGGATGCACTTCGTGTACAAAACGGACAATCTCTTTCGAAGTATCACAGTTTCATACGGAAACTCGTCTGTTACAAAGGGATTGCATTTTTTGAACTTATTTGAACTCCATAGTTTTTTTGAGTTCAAAATGCACCATTCAAAGCCACATCATCAATTTACAACCCTTTCTGATTTTATTTGTTATTTTTCATGCATTTACTGATTATTTTGAGCTATAAGACCGTGAAATTGAAATGCATTTGAAATGAACTCTGAAAAGGTTCCAAGTTGGCATGGTATCATCATTTGACCCTCATAGCATGTGCAAGAAAGTTGAGAGGGTTACGGCAAAAACTAGATTTACTTCGTGTACAAAACGGACAATCTTTTTCGAAGTATGAGGGTTTCATACGGAAACTCGTGTGTTACAAAGGGATTTCATTTTTTGAACTTATTGGAACTCCATAGTTTTTCTGTGTTCAAAATGCACCATTCAAAGCCACATCATCAACTTACAACTTGATTTGTTATTTTCGTGCATTTACTGATTATTTTGAGCTATAAGACCATGAAATTGAAAAGCATTAGAAATGAACTCTGAAAAGGTTCGAAGTTGGCATGGTACCATCATTTCACCCACATACCATGTGCGAGAAAGTTGAGAGGGTTACGGCAAAAACTGGATGCACTTCGTGTAAAAAACGGACAATCTCTTTCGAAGTATCACGGTTACATACGGAAACTCGTGTGTTATAAAGGGATTTCATTTTTTTGAACTACATAGTTTTTGTGTGCTCAAAATGCATCATTCAAAGCCACATCATCAATTTACAACCCTTTCTAACTTCATTTGTAAATTTTCATGCATTTACTGATTATTTTGAGCTATAAGACCATGAAATTTAAAAGCATTTGAAATGAACTGTGAAAAGGTTCAAAGTTGGCATGGTATCATCATTTCACCCACATAGCATGTGCGAGAAATTTGAGAGGGTTACGGCAAAAATTGGATGCACTTCGTGTACAAAACGGACAATCTCTTTCGAAGTATCACAGTTTCATACGGAAACTCGTATGTTACAAAGGGATTTCATTTTTTGAACTTATTTGAACTCCATAGTTTTTTTGTGTTCCAAATGCACCATTCAAAGCCACATCATCAATTTACAACCCTTTCTTACTTTATTTGTTATTTTTCATGCATTTACTAATTATTTTGAGCTATAAGACCGTGAAATTGAAAAGCATTTGAAATGAACTTTGAAAAGGTTCCAAGATGGCATGGTATCATCATTTCACCCACATAGCATGTGCGAGAAAGTTGAGAGGGTTACGGCAAAAACTGGATCCACTTCGTGTACAGAACGGACAATCTCTTTCGAAGTATGAGGGTTTCATACGGAAACTCGGGTGTTACAAAGGGATTTAATTTTTTTGAACTTATTTGAACTCCATAGTTTTTTTGTGTTCAAAATGCACCATTCAAAGCCACATCATCAATTTACAACTTCATTTGTTATTTTCATGCATTTACTGATTATTTTGAGGTATAAGACCATGAAATTGAAAAGCATTAGAAATGAACTCTGAAAAGGTTCGAAGTTGGCATGGTATCATCATTTCACCCACATAGCATGTGCGAGAAAGTTGACAGGGTTACGACAAAAATTGGATGCACTTCGTGTACAAAACGGACAATCTCTTTCGAAGTATCAGGGTTTCATATGGAAACTCGTCTTTTATAAAGGGATTTCATTTTTTTGAACTTATTTGAACTACATAGTTTTTGTGTGTTCAAATCATTCAAAGCCACATTACCAATTTACAACTCTTTCTGACTTCATTTGTAAATTTTACTACATTTACTGATTATTTTGAGCTATAAGACCATGAAATTTAAAAGCATTTGAAATGAACTCTGAAAAGGTTCCAAGTTGGCATGGTATCATCATTTCACCCACCACTACAACAAATGTGATAATCTATGATGCATATTCTGTGATGATTCAATGAAAAAACGTCAGGGAATCATCTTAATTTCACAAACTGTGACGTTTTTTCATTGAATCAACATGGAATGAGCGTCATATATTATCACTTTTGTTGTAGTGCACAAGCATGTGCGAGAAAGTTGAGACGGTAACGGCAAAAAATAGATGCACTTCGTGTACAAAATGGACAATCTCTTTCAAAGTATCACGGTTTCATACGGAAACTCGTCTGTTACAAAGGGATTTCATTTTTTGAACTTATTTGAACTCCATAGTTTTTTTGTTCAAAATGCACCATTCAAAGCCAAATCATCAATTTACAACCCTTTCTGACTTTATTTGTTATTTTTCATGCATTTACTGATTATTTTGAGCTATGAGACCGTGAAATTGAAAAGCATTTGAAATGAACTCTGAAAAGGTTCCAAGTTGGCATGGTATATAGCATGTGCGAGAAAGTTGAGAGGGTTACGGCAAAAATTGGATCCACTTCGTGTACAAAACGGACAATCTCTTTTGAAGTATGAGGGTTTCATACGGAAACTCGTGTGTTACAAAGGGATTTAATTTTTTTGAACTTATTTGAACTCCATAGTTTTTTTTTGTTCAAAATGCACCATTCAAAGCCACATCATCAATTTACAACTTCATTTGTTATTTTCATGCATTTACTAATTATTTTGAGCTATAAGACCATGAAATTGAAAAGCATTAGAAATGAACTCTAAAAAGGTTAGAAGTTGGCATGGTATCATCATTTCACCCACATAGAATGTGTGAGAAAGTTGAGAGGGTTACGACAAAAACTGGATGCACTTCGTGTACAAAACGGACAATCTCTTTCGAAGTATCAGGGTTTCATACAGAAACTCGTGTGTTATAAAGGGATTTCATTTTTTTGAACTTATTTGAACTACATAGTTTTTGTGTGTTAAAAATGCATCATTCGAAGCCACATTATCAATTTAAAACCCTTTCTGACTTTATTTGTTATTTTTCATGCATTTACTGATTATTTTGAGCTATGAGACCGTGAAATTGAAAAGCATTTGAAATGAACTCTGAAATGGTTCCAAGTTGGCATGGTATCATCATTTCACCCACATAGCATGTGCGAGAAAGTTGAGGGGGTTACGGAAAAATCTGGATCCACTTCGTGTACAAAACGGACAATCTCTTTCGAAGTATGAGGGTTTCATACGGCAACTCGTGTGTTACAAAGGGATTTCATTTTTTGAACTTATTGGAACTCCATAGTTTTTCTGTGTTCAAAATGCACCATTCAAAGCCACATCATCAACTTACAACTTGATTTGTTATTTTCGTGCATTTACTGATTATTTTGAGCTATAAGACCATGAAATTGAAAAGCATTAGAAATGAACTCTGAAAAGGTTCGAAGTTGTCATGGTATCATCATTTCACCCACATAGCATGTGTGAGAAAGTTGAGAGGGTTACGGCAAAAACTGGATGCACTTCGTGCACAAAACGGACAATCTCTTTCGAAGTATCAGGGTTTCATATGGAAACTCGTCGGTTATAAAGGGATTTCATTTTTTTTAACTTATTTGAACTACATAGTTTTTGTGTGTTCAAAATGCATCATTCAAAGCCACATTATCAATTTACAACCCTTTCTGACTTCATTTATAAATTTTCATGTATTTACTGATTATTTTGAGCTATAAGACCATGAAATTGAAAAGCATTTGAAATGAACTCTAAAAAGGTTCCAGGTTGGCATGGTATCATCATTTCACCCACATAGCATGTGCGAGAAAGTTGAGAGGGTTACGGCAAAAACTGGATGAACATCGTGTACAAAATGGACAATCTCTTTCGAAGTACCAAGGTTTCATACGGAAACTCGTGTGTTATATAGGGATTTCATTTTTTTAAACTACATAGTTTTTGTGTGTTCAAAACGCATCATTCAAAGACACATCATCAATTTACAACCCTTTCTGACTTCATTTGTAATTTTTCATGCATTTACTGATTATTTTGAGCTATAAGACCATGAAATATAAAAGTATTTGAAATAAACTCTAAAAAGGTTCCAAGTTGGCATGGTATCATCATTCCACCCACATAGCATGTGCGAGAAATTTGAGAGGGTTACGGAAAAAATTGGATGCAGTTCGTGTACAAAACGGACAATCTCTTTCGAAGTATCACAGTTTCATATGGAAACTCATCTGTTACAAAGGGATTTCATTTTTTGAACTTATTTGAACTCCATAGTTTTTTTGTGTTCCAAATGCACCATTCAAAGCCACATCATCAATTTACAACCCGTTCTTACTTTATTTGTTATTTTTCATGCATTTACTGATTATTTTGAGCTATAAGACCGTGAAATTGAAAAGCATTTGAAATGAACTCTGAAAAGGTTCCAAGTTGGGATGGTATCATCATTTCACCCACATAGCATGTGCCAGAAAGTTGAGAGGGTTACGGCAAAAACTGGATCCACTTCGTGTACAAAACGGATAATCTCTTTCGAAGTATGAGGGTTTCATACGGAAACTCGGGTGTTACAAAGGGATTTAATTTTTTTGAACTTATTTGAACTCCATAGTTTTTTTGTGTTCAAAATGCACCATTCAAAGACACATCATCAATTTACAACTTCATTTGTTATTTTCATGCATTTACTGATTATTTTGAGGTATAAGACCATGAAATTGAAAAGCATTAGAAATGAACTCTGAAAAGGTTCGAAGTTGGCATGGTATCATCATTTCACCCACATAGCATGTGCGAGAAAGTTGACAGGGTTACGACAAAAATTGGATGCACTTCGTGTACAAAACGGACAATCTCTTTCGAAGTATCAGGGTTTCATATGGAAACTCGTCTTTTATAAAGGGATTTCATTTTTTTGAACTTATTTGAACTACATAGTTTTTGTGTGTTCAAATCATTCAAAGCCACATTACCAATTTACAACTCTTTCTGACTTCATTTGTAAATTTTACTACATTTACTGATTATTTTGAGCTATAAGACCATGAAATTTAAAAGCATTTGAAATGAACTCTGAAAAGGTTCCAAGTTGGCATGGTATCATCATTTCACCCACCACTACAACAAATGTGATAATCTATGATGCATATTCTGTGATGATTCAATGAAAAAACGTCAGGGAATCATCTTAATTTCACAAACTGTGACGTTTTTTCATTGAATCAACATGGAATGAGCGTCATATATTATCACATTTGTTGTAGTGCACAAGCATGTGCGAGAAAGTTGAGACGGTAACGGCAAAAAATAGATGCACTTTGTGTACAAAATGGACAATCTCTTTCAAAGTATCACGGTTTCATACGGAAACTCGTCTGTTACAAAGGGATTTCATTTTTTGAACTTATTTGAACTCCATAGTTTTTTTGTTGAAAATGCACCATTCAAAGCCACATCATCAATTTACAACCCTTTCTGACTTTATTTGTTATTTTTCATGCATTTACTGATTATTTTGAGCTATGAGACCGTGAAATTGAAAAGCATTTGAAATGAACTCTGAAAAGGTTCCAAGTTGGCATGGTATATACCATGTGCGAGAAAGTTGAGAGGGTTACGGCAAAAACTGGATCCACTTCGTGTACAAAACGGACAATCTCTTTTGAAGTATGAGGGTTTCATACGGAAACTCGTGTGTTACAAAGGGATTTAATTTTTTTGAACTTATTTGAACTCCATAGTTTTTTTGTGTTCAAAATGCACCATTCAAAGCCACATCATCAATTTACAACTTCATTTGTTATTTTCATGCATTTACTGATTATTTTGAGCTATAAGACCATGAAATTGAAAAGCATTAGAAATGAACTCTAAAAAGGTTAGAAGTTGGCATGGTATCATCATTTCACCCACATAGAATGTGTGAGAAAGTTGAGAGGGTTACGACAAAAACTGGATGCACTTCGTGTACAAAACGGACAATCTCTTTCGAAGTATCAGGGTTTCATACAGAAACTCGTGTGTTATAAAGGGATTTCATTTTTTTGAACTTATTTGAACTACATAGTTTTTGTGTGTTAAAAATGCATCATTCGAAGCCACATTATCAATTTAAAACCCTTTCTGACTTTATTTGTTATTTTTCATGCATTTACTGATTATTTTGAGCTATGAGACCGTGAAATTGAAAAGCATTTGAAATGAACTCTGAAATGGTTCCCAGTTGGCATGGTATCATCATTTCACCCACATAGCATGTTCGAGAAAGTTGAGGGGGTTAAGGAAAAATCTGGATCCACTTCGTGTACAAAACGGACAATCTCTTTCGAAGTATGAGGGTTTCATACGGAAACTCGTGTGTTACAAAGGGATTTCATTTTTTGAACTTATTGGAACTCCATAGTTTTTCTGTGTTCAAAATGCACCATTCAAAGCCACATCATCAACTTACAACTTGATTTGTTATTTTCGTGCATTTACTGATTATTTTGAGCTATAAGACCATGAAATTGAAAAGCATTAGAAATGAACTCTGAAAAGGTTCGAAGTTGTCATGGTATCATCATTTCACCCACATAGCATGTGTGAGAAAGTTGAGAGGGTTACGGCAAAAACTGGATGCACTTCGTGCACAAAACGGACAATCTCTTTCGAAGTATCAGGGTTTCATATGGAAACTCGTCTGTTATAAAGGGATTTCATTTTTTTTAACTTATTTGAACTACATAGTTTTTGTGTGTTCAAAATGCATCATTCAAAGCCACATTATCAATTTACAACCCTTTCTGACTTCATTTATAAATTTTCATGTATTTACTGATTATTTTGAGCTATAAGACCATGAAATTGAAAAGCATTTGAAATGAACTCTAAAAAGGTTCCAGGTTGGCATGGTATCATCATTTCACCCACATAGCATGTGCGAGAAAGTTGAGAGGGTTACGGCAAAAACTGGATGAACATCGTGTACAAAATGGACAATCTCTTTCGAAGTACCAAGGTTTCATACGGAAACTCGTGTGTTATATAGGGATTTCATTTTTTTAAACTACATAGTTTTTGTGTGTTCAAAACGCATCATTCAAAGACACATCATCAATTTACAACCCTTTCTGACTTCATTTGTAATTTTTCATGCATTTACTGATTATTTTGAGCTATAAGACCATGAAATATAAAAGTATTTGAAATAAACTCTAAAAAGGTTCCAAGTTGGCATGGTATCATCATTCCACCCACATAGCATGTGCGAGAAATTTGAGAGGGTTACGGAAAAAATTGGATGCACTTCGTGTACAAAACGGACAATCTCTTTCGAAGTATCACAGTTTCATACGGAAACTCATCTGTTACAAAGGGATTTCATTTTTTGAACTTATTTGAACTCCATAGTTTTTTTGTGTTCCAAATGCACCATTCAAAGCCACATCATCAATTATAACCCTTTCTTACTTTATTTGTTATTTTTCATGCATTTACTGATTATTTTGAGCTATAAGACCGTGAAATTGAAAAGCATTTGAAATGAACTCTGAAAAGGTTCCAAGTTGGGATGGTATCATCATTTCACCCACATAGCATGTGCCAGAAAGTTGAGAGGGTTACGGCAAAAACTGGATCCACTTCGTGTACAAAACGGATAATCTCTTTCGAAGTATGAGGGTTTCATACGGAAACTCGGGTGTTACAAAGGGATTTAATTTTTTTGAACTTATTTGAACTCCATAGTTTTTTTGTGTTCAAAATGCACCATTCAAAGCCACATCATCAATTTACAACTT